>NW_027512942.1:0-315924 GCF_048772815.1 Callospermophilus lateralis | reverse complement strand
AGTTACCATGTTTAGCACAATGTTCAGAACCTTAGCATTCTCCTGGTCTACAATTCTTAACTTGCCATTCTGGCTTCATGCCATATTTGTTTACCGATAATCTCTTTTTTTTCTGACACAACTTTTCAGTTTATCTGAAAGTTGGGCTCTGCTCCACTGTGGCCTTTCAGAATTCCATTTTCTCTACCTTGAGCTGTTTCCTCTATCTTAGATGGTTATTAAAGCATCATTAATCAGTTCTCAGCTTAATTTTCTTTTCCTCAGTGATTGATATATGTACTTAATTCTAAAAATAGGATGAGCACTATCAGAAATCTTTCATCACACTCCAACATTTTCTTATATGTACTTATACGGGATGCAATGTTTTAGACCCAATAATCATTATTCATTCATTTGGAAACACTTCACAAGATTCTTATATATCATCACCTATCTGCTGCAGCTACTACAGTATCTGATATCCACATGAACTCCATGCACATTTTGAGAATTAAAAAATGATGAGCAGGTGTACATTTTAATCTCCTTTATTTTTAAATAAGATTATAATGTTAGAAATTTTATTACAGCATTAGAGAAAGAAACAAATTAGGGAAAAAAATTTAGAGTATTAGAGAAGAAAAACAAGATTTGAAGGTAAATGAGAGTATAAATGCAGGTGCATTTGGACTTCCTAATTATTAATGATCTTGTCATAGGTAGAAATCATGTTTACAAAAATTTTTTTGATTTATCTATACCTTAATCCTCTTAACTCTGTACATTTCAGGAGATACACTCTCCATGGGAACACCATTTGGCTTGAGGCTGATTGCTTGCAGGTAAAATCAAAACTTCTTGGTCAGGGCTGAGGCAGTGGCTCAGTGGTAGAGTGCTTGCCTCACACATATGTGGCACTGGGTTCAATCCTCAGCACCATGTAAAAAAATGAATGAATAAATACAGATATTGTGTCCATCTGCAGCTAAATAAATAAATAAAACTGTTTTGTGTGAAACATAAAACTTTAGGACTTATGGTAACCCTTTTGATTTGCTACCACAGTGTTCTTAATAGGTTCATCTAACTGCTTTGTGCTGCAGACCTACAAAACTCAGACTGTGATTAAAACTGTTTGCTCTTCATTCTTCAGCTCCTATCCTTTGATGAGGAGGTGGCAGAGATTTTTAAGTCATTTCTCTTTCAGTTTTGTTGGCCTAGTGAATTTCTTCAAAAACAATTTTTAAAGTACTGCATTGTCCATAGTTTTGAGTAGGAAATGGAAAACATAGTAGGCATCTCAAGAAGAAAGCACATTTGATACATACAGAATTGTAAGAGGTAAAACAGCTGCAGTATGTTTGTGGCTGAAGGCATAGAAAGGACCTGGGTTATTGCATTCAAAGCCACACAGCCATTCCTGCCATCCTGGGTAGGGAGGATACTCCTGTTACAAAACTTGAAGAATGTCAATCCACAGAACTGGTGATTTCACATAAGGACACTGAGTGCTGTCTCTTCCACTACCATTGACACTACTCTCTCCTTGATATTGTATGACAAAATCATCAATAGGGAGATGGGTTTTGACTTACTCCATTCTTCCAGTCTGAGAGTGAGCATACAATAGATATGTGGTATAAATTGCTTTCAGAACACTGCCTCACATGAAGCTGCATTGCTGGCTTTGTTCTGTTTTAATTCCCCAACCTGTTCAATTGTAAGAAGGGGGTAGGTGTTGAGAAAACTTTTTCACAAGGTGTATTACACATCTGTCATAAAAGCTTCCCAATAACCTCTATAAAAACAATAGCAATCCTCTCAGACCCTGTGTCAATCCCCTCACTGTAACACTTGCTAGGTTTAATTATATTACTAGGGTAATATAATTCTTAAATGGAATATCATCCCAAATATACCCTGAAATCTCTTGAATGTCATTCATCTGTGCAATCCATCCATCCATCCATTATAGGACGTTCCAATTGTTAGCTTCTTAATAAATATGTTTTAAATCATTAAAATAACAGAAAGAACAAAAATCAGCTGTATAACCCAAAACCCGGATTACTTATAGATAAAGTTCCTACTCAAATCTTCTCTGTTAGTTGATAAATATTGCTTTATGTTTTTATTGTCATTATACATAACTAAAGCTATGCTCATGCTAATAAGTTAATTTCATGCACATGTGTATAATATATTGTATTTTCTAAGCTACAATAACTATAAAATTTGATTTTTGTGCCCCAAAACTAACTAATAATATATATACATTCTTTAGGAGGCACTGCAGGCTAGTAATGCAGGTATTGATTTTTGTTTGTTTTTCTTTATCTAGGGTCTAACTCTCTGGTCAGTCCCTAAAACTGTCTCAGTGTCAAAACCCTAATAGGCAATAAAACATTTAAAGACTATATTGATAGCAATACTTAACCTTTTATTCCTGTGTTAACTGATGCAATTTAAGCATGGCATCAAACACACACCAACAGCTTGATTGACTTGCGATAATTATCTGGTAATTTCATTGCCATATTTTTGCTCAAAATAAGAAGTTATACAGGGCTGAGCCCAGTAACCAAATTTCTGCTCTTGTCCATAATTATCTTATATGTTTCTTATTCTTTAACACCTGAAATTCTTGACAACACTCTTACTTATAAATCTCCCCTTCCTTTACTTCCTATAAATGTGTCCTAGAATTTTTCTATTGTGGTTTTTATGTTAACTCTTTTTCTCATTCCTATGCTTCTTTGTCACCTTTCATCTCCTACACCTCATAGTTAAATGCTCCCTTGGAGTTCAAGTACCAGGTATTTGGTCTTCTCACTTTTCACCATCTCCCTGCATGCCATCAACCATCCCTGTGAGTTCAATTCCCATGATTTACTCATTACTCTCATGATATATTTCCAGTATTCATCTCTTTCTGATGATTATCTGCATACATGTATTATTTAACAAGCTTATTCCTGTGTTATCCATACCCACCAAAAAGCAGCTAGCTGAGAATGGGACTCCCCACCTATCACATGCTTTGCCAAGAAATTCACACACAACAACTCTCTAGATTTTTTCAGAAAAATCTTCCAAGTGAACTCATTAATTTTGTGACACTATAAGACTTTTGGTTTCCTGAAGGCATGTAGCTACTTCACAAACCAACCATGAAAATTCTGTTTTCTTTCTTTTGCAATATTTTTTTTTCATTTTTCTTTATCTAAAAGCCCCTCATTTTCTGAAATTTATCTATTATCATTCCAGTTGTGATTGAATCCTCTTTCATAGCCCTTAAAATATCAGTTACTGTAAATAGCATCAATCTTTATAATCATTTTTTAGAACAGATTTTAATGCAATTTTATACCTCAGACTGATGCATCTTAATCTTTTCATGCCATGTTCTGGTAATATAATTCTATCTCTTCCCTAAAAAAAAACCAGCCTGTGGAGCTTGAAAGCCCTCTTCTACCTCTTATCTACCTTAGAACTCAGAAATTATAAACAATTCAACTGCAAAAATTAGATATTTATATTAATGATAGTTATTTAAAAATAAATGTAGAAATGAAGAAGAATATTGAAACTATCTTAAGAAGTGTGCATTTATACACTCAAAATAGTTTGAATATGATTACTAACAGAAAATTATATCTTGAGTTACATCTGAGCTGAAAAATACTGAACTATCTTTCGCAACAGCTAACAGCTAACAAAATAACCTCAATAAGTCACATTTCATGCTAGTGTCATTTTGGAATAAATTGATGGCTGCTAAAACTTAATTTATTTTGAGTCTATTCTGATCATATTTATAGTTTTACAGATAGTCATGTTCAGTGCAATTGTACCTTTTGAGAGATATGCCAGGTTTAAATTGTGCTAGGTTAAGGATTTTTTTTTTTTTTAAAAAAAACCTTTTACTTAATAAAGCACTTGATCCCAAAAGTAAATCCATTGATATGAATCTCATTTTATTTTTGCATTTTGGCAAGCTCATTTCAGAATAATTAGATATAGACTTCTGCACATAATCTCATGTTACATGAAACATCAGTAGATAGCACAATACAAATGTGGAGAAGAATTAATTAATTTTTATTACTCTCAAGAAGAAAGTCAATCTATTAAAGAGCAAATTAAATCTACAATGAAGTCTAGAAAGTGATATCTTAGATCTTGTCAGACAATGGATTTCCAGTTTCTGATGGTAATCATGTCATAACTATTATGTGTCACATCACTTTTATGTGATCAAATGAGATTATTAAGGGTTGCAGTAACTGGAGAAAGACTAACAAGAAAGATTGTGATGATGTCACATACTTAAAATTATGCCATAGAACTTAATATATGTCAACTACTTTTTTATTCTTCATAAAACTTGACTGGGTCAGTTTCTATATTTATTTTTTCAATGATATTTTAAATATTTTGGCCCAAGAATAATAAAAAGTCAAGTTTTATAGTAATTAATACGAATAATCTTTCAGTTTGTGCCCTTTTATAGGATTCACTTTGCTTTCACTCACTAAATAATCTCTTAGAACAGTTAAAACAACAGTTATTAGACATATATAAATCAGTGTCAAAGATGAAAGAGATAGATCTCTCTATTAACTATGAAAAATGTAAGAAAGAAATTATTTTTAATAAATTATATTAATTAAAACATAAATGTAATAAATGTAATATTTATACTCACAAAATTATATATAGGAGTTATAGGCTATTATTCTACAGTGTATTTTAACTACATGGTTATTGCCAAGAAAGAATTCAGAATTAAAATTTTATTTGTAATAATACATTTTTTGCTTAAAGTATGTATATTGGAGGTTATATGTGCCACATTCTTAGCTAATCTATCTTTTCCCTTTGTACTTTGTCAACTTAGCACACAATATTTTTTTTGAATTCTAGTCTGAATGACTGACAGAACTACATAAATACTTAAATGTGATTTGGATTAAAATCCTCTTACTGGGTAAATCCCCAAACATATTTTATTCTGGTCTCTGCTTTTAATATTGCCTTCTGTTGTAGCTAGCTTGAGTCCCTGACTCCCTTTTGTACTTGTATTTTGGAGCATCAGTTGATATTTTGACAAAATGTAAAGTGACATAATTACCTTTAGGTTTGTGCATAAATTTTTCAATTGTAATGTGAAAGGAAGTAGAACTCTGAAAAATTTTTAAAGTGTTTGCTCTACCAATTATTTTATCTAATGATTTGCTGCTCACATTTCCATTTCTTAGTTTACTTTTTATTTACTATCACATTTTCAATAGCAAAGATTTAGTTCTGGATGTGTTTTCTCAATCAATTGCTAGGACCCTGTTTGTAACAGTTTGGTCACCGATAAAGCAGATGAGAGCCTGTTTTTCAGAATATGAAAATCAATTTCTACTCTTCTTCCCCAAAATAGGAAAAGTAAAAACGGTAAATTGCTTGTCAAGATTACTCATTTTCAATAGAAAACTACTATCTGTTGAATGTGTAAATGCATACATGAATGATGAGTAAAGACTAATTCATGATATTTTGATGCACTGGATTTCCTATGTCGGGGGCAGAAAGATCTATATGGCTAATTCAGTTAATAGAGTTAAAAGTACTATTTCAATTTACGTATCAGTAGAGATAGTAAACTCATATATTTTAACATCCTGATTATTTGCACTCAAAGTATTCTGTTGTTTCAAAGTACAGTTTTGTTTAAATAAGACTTTAGTTTATTTTAATTTCCTCCAAGAGATCAACATTTGAAAATTTAAAGACACTGAAGTATAGCTTTGTCTATGTATATAAAAAAATGAGGTTTCTAAATTGCCAGTTGCATAAGAACAGCCAAAAGCTTAGTGACTCTCAATCTAATGAGATGGTGTCAATTTTTATAAAAAGGTACAAGGATTTCAAAGGGTAGGTTGGCCTTCTCTATTTCAGCACATTTCACCATTATCAAAGTTAAGCACACCAAAGTGCTTTTATTTTAACTTTCAACATATGGACAGAAATACATATTAATTCATCTTAATGTTTTTCAGAGACATTTTACTTTTATCCAGGATCAATCATGCATAATTTGAGAGAGTTTTCTAGCAATGCATTATACTTTCTACAAATTTTGAATAAAATAATTTTAAATTTTGATTCCATGGCAATGTTAATGTGCAAGTACACCCTGAGGGCACATGTTGACACATATTGAGAGATTACCCTGTCACTGATTAAACAGACTAGCTTGAAGAGTGCACATATGGCACAATATGAAGATTTAAAATGATAAAAATTAGTTCATAAATATTCATAATTACTTAATTCTTCCTACAGAAACATAAATGTCCATAAATATTGATACAATATTTGAAATAAACATATTTTTGCTACAAAATAGCTCCATGTCATACATTTATGTTCAAAAATACTAAATGTATTATAGTATTGAAGAATGCAATGATTTATAGAGTTCTATTGTCTAAACCATGATATAATTTAATTACTTTATATTTTAGAGAGCTGTATATAATTGATATGGCCAAATCTATTATATATTTATCCAATTTAGTCGCTTGTTGCCTTAACAGGGAAATAATTCAATTTATATATATATATATATATATATATATATATATATATATTAAATCATATGCCATCTTATTTGTATTCATAAAATTTCATCATTGCTTTCTTCAGGGAAAAATGATAATTTTGGAAGACAAAAACTAGAATGTTTCCAATTTATTTTCAGAGAATAATGAAAGCTAAAATTCTGATTTCAAAGCAAATCAGCCTCCGATTCAAAGAGAAAAGACAGAAAGAAGCTGGAGAAGTTGAGCAGAACATTTGCCTTTCCAACCCATTACAAAATTTCATCTTGAAATTGAATGTCTTCAGGAAGTGGTATAGTTGAACAATGAGAAACAAAAGCCTACAAAAAAGTAATGTTTTATAAAAAAGTTTCTTCCTATCTTGATATATAATTCTTAGAAGACTTTGAATTCAACACTTATTAATTCTTTCAAATATTTAGAAAATTTTATTTAAAATAAAAAAAATGATTTGGACTTTCATAAACATGTAGAAAATCATTTGAAAATATTAATGATAATTTGCATCATTGATTACATAGTGAAAGTACCTGCCCTACACATCATTATGAAGAAAAAGAGGAGAACAAAGCTAATGAAAGATGTAAAGTACTTACCACAGTGCTAGACATGTATGTTGTAATAGGTACAAAAAAATACATTATTTTTTCCACCAGTAACAATTTTTTTATGTGCTCTAACTTATAAGAGTGGTGTACTATGTAGGTAATAAATATTAGTATACTAATACATCAAATACTGATTTCACACTATTCCTGGTAGTTGAAATGCATGAGAAAAGAAGGTTTCAGCCCTCCTGGAAAATTTATTCCAAATTGTAAAGTACTATTGTTTACAATTAGAAATGCTAATTCAGTAAAAGATTTATAGAGGAAAAAATAAAACTAAAATTAAGAAACATCAAAAATGTTAAAAATTTACTCTTTCCCTACTTGTGAATGTATATAAGTGCATATATATTTAGCCTATATATGTTAGTTTTTAAATATAAACATCAAAAATACAGTTACTGGCTGGGCACAGTAATGCATGCCAAAATCCCAGCAGCTCAGGAGGCTGAGGCAGGAGGATAGGGAGTTCAAAGCCAGCCTCAGCAAAACCAAGTTGCTAAACAACTCAGTGAGATCCTGTCTCTAAATAAAAATACAAAATAGGACTGGGATGTGGCTCAATGGTTGAGTGTACCTGAGTTCAATCGCCAGTACCAAAACAATAACAACAACAACAAAAACAACAACAACAAACTATTGGATAAGTTAACAAAAAGTACAATTTCTTATATTGAGGAACTTTCTTCTTAACAGTTTTCATTCTAAAACTTAAGGTCTTGGTGATTTAACATTGAAAAAAATTAATTGATTTAAAAATAAATAAATGACAGCAAAGTTCATTACAATTCTTATTACACACATAAGAGCACAAGTTTTCATATCTTATTCTAAATGGAGAAAAATTGAGGGCATTCCCTCTAAAAACTGGAACAAGACAGGGATGCCTCTTTTACCACTTCTACTTAACATAGTTCTTAAAACACTGGCCAGAGCAATTAGACAGATGAAAGAAATTAAAGGGATACATATAGGAAAAGAAGAACTTAAATTAACACTATTTGTTGATGATAATAATTATATACCTAGAAGACCCAAAAAGCTCCACCAGAAAAACTTCTTGAATTAGTAAATGAATTCAGCAAAGTATCAGGATATAAAATCAACACCCATAAATCAAAGGCATTTCTGTATATCAGTGACAAAAACTCTGAGAAGAAAATGAGGAAAAGTACCCCATTCACAATAACCTCAAAAAAAAGATACTTAGGAATCAACTTAATTAAAGAAGTGAAAAATCTATACAATGGAAACTACAGAACCATAAAGAAAAAAATCAAAGAAGACCTTAGAAGATGGAGAGATATACCTTGTTCTTGGATAGGCAGAATTAATATTATCAAAATGACCATATTACCAAAAGCACTATACAGATTTAATGCAATTCTGATCAAAATACCAATGGCATTCCTTATAGAAATAGAAAAAGCAATTATGAAATTCATCTGGAAAAACAAGAGACCCAGAACAGCTAAAGCAATCCTTAGCAGAAAGAGAGAATCAGGTGGCATCACTACACCAGACCTTAAACAGTATTACAGAACAATAGTAACAAAAACAGCATGGTATTGGTGACTTCACATTTTATTAACATTTTAAACACCATTTAGATTTTGCCTTATATTAAAACATCCCAAAAGATAAGCCTGAACATGTATATACTTCTCCAACAAATAGCTATTATTTGTTTTGTTCTAAGCAGTGTCTTGATGGTGAGAATTAGCAATGGTGATGATAAACTTTAGGAAATAACAGCATAAAACCCTGCAAAAGAATGGAAGTATTTAAGTCTTTATAAAACCATTTATGTTTTTGGTACTGGGGATTGAACTCAAGGGCATTCAACTACTGAGCCACATCCACAGCCCTTTTTTTGTATTTTATTTAGAGGCAGGGTTTCATTGAATTGCTTAGGCTCTTGCTAAATTACTGAGGATGGCTTGAACTTGTAATCCTGCTGCTTCAGCCTCTCAACCTGCTAGAATTGCAGGTATGCAGTCACTGAGTCCAGCTATGTCACAATTCTTTAAACCAGGTTACACCCACAAACTTTTAACCTGTTCACTGAACTTTCCCAAAAGCTGTAACACATGCCCTTTGATATGTGCATTGTATTTCCTATAGCTTTGTTCTCTCTATTTGGATTTCTGTCCCTTACTGCCAAATCAGTTGTAATGACTATATAATAACACCATATTATTACACTTGAAATTGCAACTTTGTTCATACCGATAGAGAATGCATTCATCCTTCCACACATCTCTTTAGTGACACATGCCTGTAATCCCAGCAGCTCAAGAGGCAGAGACAGGAGGATCGCAAGTTCAAGCAAAAAAAGGCCAGCCTTAAGCAAAAGCAAGTGCTAAGAAACTCACTGAGACCCTTTCTCTAAATAAAATACAAAATAGTGTTGGGGAGGTTGCTCAGTGGATGAGTGCCCCTGAGTTCAATCCCTGGTATCCTCCACCCCTGACCCTACTTCCAAAAAACAAAGGTTCATTTGGTCAGGAATCATCTACATTGCTTACTGACTGGACTGAAATTTTCAACACTGAGACACTGCTTGGAAATAAATAAAAGATAAATAAATGGTTGTTGGATAACTGAATATTAGAGAGAGGACATGGTTTAAGGAGGGAAACACTAGCAGTTTAAATAAAAATTATGCCTTTAATGAGTGGAATTGAGTGTGGAAACTTTGTACTCTCCAGATACATTCTTTCCATCTACTTTTACTGCTTTTCCAGAACTATAAAGGGTGTGGACTTTGTCCTCCATTGTGCCTCTTGTTATGTCTCAAGTTGATCTTAATGTTTGACTTGGAAGTATTATTTTAATGAGCAATTTATTGAATTGTAGGAGGAAAATGAACCAAAGTTATTTAGTAGGAATAAAATTATCTGAAATTTAAAATAGAAACATGCATACAAATTATTAGAAGCTTGTGGAGAAGAGATCTAGATAAAACAAAGTGAAGAGAACTAAAAGATATTTGCTTTAATGCTAGCAAAATAATTGAGAGGGTAAGGCTGTTTGGACTTAGCCATGCAGAATAGAAATCCCAGAGGGAGCAAGCAGGTCTTGATTCAATTTTGGTCACTTTGATAATGGGATCCATTTTACTAGAACATGTATCATATAGATGCAAAAGTACATTTGGACTAAATAGCTGATGTAGCAGAACATCTCTTAAAAGATAATTTGAGAGAGGTTGATGCAGTAGATAATATGTGAGGTGATCTATGAAAGAGCAACTTAAATAAAGAGATTACAGACAGGTGATAGATGAATAGAAGAAAAAGAGAGAAGGAAAGAAAGCTGCTGGGAGAGAATTTAACAGTATCTCACTGGCTCAATTACAAGTAGTGCCAATGAATCACATTCCTGCACACATACCTGATCTCTTCAATCATCATTATTGAATGGATGGGACTTTGGACTCAACAGTCTTTCTCTCTCCAGTTGTATTTATATAGGAAGGTTGCTGCTTTTACTTAGTATGATGACTGTTCAGGAAGAAATTAGATGTAGAAGCAAGAAGGAACAATTTGTTTTTTATCATGTTCAGGTCTTTTCCCTAGGCACCCTGAAGAGTCATCACAACTTCAAACAAAAATATTATTGGCCCACCTTCAGATTCAGGAAGATGTTTGTTATGCTATGAAATTTTTAAATCCCACAACAGATGTAAAATTTTTTTTGAAATCTTTGAAACAAACACATTTAAGAATCAAACAAAGAAACTTAGAATGTACAAATATCAAGGTATATTGTCAACACTATGTGTAAAATAAAATATCTTAACACTTTTGTATTTTTGTCTTCTCTTCTTTCTTGGCCTTTATGGTCTCAATGCTAAGAGTAATGTGAAATGTCAAAAAATATTCATGACTCTGTCAAGGAGAATAACTATTTGTATTTTTTAAAACATTAGTTTTATGTTGTATGTTCTTATTATAAAAATATTTGTTGTGAATAAACTGCACTCCAAACTTTACACTTAAATTTTGTTAAATTATATAATGGATATTGTGGACATGAAAAGTTTAGAATCCTACATGTTATGTAGTTTTGATTTTATAATGTATGTATAATGGATCTAGAACATCAGATTTGTTCTTACATCTATATTAAATAATGAATTATTTGAATGATGTTATTTAATGTCATGTTTTTAAATAATATGGGAAACAAGTGTAAAAAAATGAAACACAGGAATTCATAGCCCATATAGCACAGAATTTTAAATCTTTTTATAACAGAGGCATAAAAATTCACCATTTGTGTTTTTGTCAAAGGATTACCTACTTTAAAAGCATTATCCTAAAAAAGCATATCTTACTTTAAAATACCTTAGAATCATTAATAAAATAAATGTACTATATTAAGAAACAAAATCTGTACAAGGAGGGAATAGGTTTATACATACTGATAATCTGACAACTATTACAGGAATCCTGGCAGACAAATGTTTGTATAAAATTATGTGATTTACTACAAAATAAAATAATTTTTAGACTTTAGAAGCAGTCAAATAAATGGAAAAGACAATTAGTATCACAGCCCTCTTGGCAATTGCTCTTCAGCAACCTAATTTTATCTCTGAAGTGGCATGTTGTGAAAAAAAAATGAGAGATTTTAAGTAGTTTTCTTTTACCCATGGGAATATATTGTACAGGTGATGCTGAAAGCTGCTGCTTGTACTAAATGTTATATTTACTATGTTTTCCCTTATGAAAATAACTGCAATAAAGTTTGATTTATAAATAGGAAAAATGAGAATAACAACAATAAAAATAAAATAGAACATTTATAATAATATACTGTAATAAAAGTTATGTGAATGTGGTGTTTCTCTTAAAATATCTTATTTATGTTTAAATTTCATATAAAGGAGACATTTTATGGCTTCACCTTGTCAAATTCAAATATCTGCTTCAACATTCTGAAACTTCAGGGACAGTATTAAGTGAAATGAGAATTGTGTGGACATAGCTCTGTGATAGCATGACAGTTGATTAGATCGCTGAGCAATCTAAGAGACTAACACCTGGGGAGTGTATGCAGCATATATAGCTGCCCAAATGGATGATGCCTGCCCCAGCTGGGACAGAGCAGGATGGTGTGAGACTCCATCATGCTATTCTAAAAGCCTCAAGACTTTAGATTTATGAATTGTTTGTTCCTGGAATTTTCCATTTAATATTTTCAGACAGAAATTGACTATGAGTAACTGAAACAGCAGAAAGAAACAAACAGACAAGGAGGGCCCACTATTGGGGAATTAATTACAAAAAAGTTTAGATTAAAATTTGGCTATGTTCTAAGCATGGTGGAAGTAAGGCTAGCAAAGGATATTGTGCATCCATTTTTTTTTCTGTAATGATTCAATTTGCAATTTCACACCATCTTAAAGTTTTCTAAATTTCCTCTAAGTTCTAATGACTATATACATAACCTTGTGTCTTTCATGAACCAGGAATGGTATGCATTGATTCATCTATTAAACTATAAATAAACACAAATAATGTCATAAGAAATATAATTTGGCAAAATTTAGATGTGGCGCAACATGAATTTCTCATATAACAATAGAGGAGACACTTGAATTTTGAAGGATGCTTGCTTTCTACCTACCTGTCAAAACAACATAAAGGCCAAAGCCCTGAGAATATGGAATTCAAGAAACTATTTTTTTTGAATGCACTGTTGGAACCACCAACTATCAGCCAGGCCCTGAATGGCAAAGTTGCTGAATCCCCTCAGAGCTGATTCACTTTGTATATATCCTTTGTACGGCCTAATTGCTGACCCACTCAAAATCAAAATAAAGCAGCGTCAACTCATTAGAGGTTCTATTCTCTCATGACTATAAACTTGAGCATGCTTTTGTGATGTGACCAAACTCAGGATGCCAAAAGCTTGTCCATCACTGCACTTTTCCATCTTCTGTATCTCCTCTATTCATTCCCAGATTGTGTGAACAAGAAAAAAATGGGGGGTGCTTGAGATGTTGCTCAAGTGGTAGCGTGCTCCCCTGGCATGCATGTGGCCCAGGTTCGATCCTCAGCACCACACACACACAAAGATGTTGTGTCCGCCGAGAACTAAAAGATAAATATTAAAATTCTCTCTCTCTCTTAAAAAAAAAGATCAAGCATATAATGGTGCTATGGAGACAGATAGTCACAAATTGTTTCAAGGGGTAAACAGTTTTTGGGTGGTGCTGACTTTCTCCGAGCAACAATATCACATGCCATTAAAGCATCTCCATATTAATTTTTATAACAAAGCAAAATATCTTCATTACTTCTTTTGCTGTACACTGGAAGGAATATTCCTAGTGCCCTCTTGTTAAGAAAAGTACAGCATGATATTCTGCTTTTATCAGCAGGTGAGATAAGTATGGACAAGCCCCTGTTAGTCTGTACATGTGCTGGCTGTTGCAGTTATAAACTTTTATACAATTTAAAGAACATCTACTGGTTTGAGTGTTACTTATACTTGTTTTGAAATATTTTCCCGCAGTATATGATTT
This sequence comes from Callospermophilus lateralis, assembly GCF_048772815.1. NCBI lineage: Eukaryota > Metazoa > Chordata > Mammalia > Rodentia > Sciuridae > Callospermophilus > Callospermophilus lateralis. Next base: position 302,182 of record NW_027512942.1, on the reverse strand, counting down.
GTAAATTTGTCTTGATAATTTTCCTCTGACTAGCTCTATTGCAGTATAACTCTTCTAAATAAATACTTCCATATGATAGCTACATCATCTCCATTGTCAGGATTCAACATACCATATTTTTCTCCATTTCATATTTAAAGTAAGTATTCCATGTCTACTTTTAATAGTCACATTGAAAAGAGACTTAGAAAAGCTATATTAAATTTTCTAATATTTTCAAAATGTATGTTAAAAAAATCTGCAAGTCCATATATATGTAAGAGATTATTGTCGTTGGATTATTAAAGTAAATAATGTTCTAAGCAGTAATGTACAAAATGCATAGACCTTCCCATCCCAAAATTATAAGCAGAAATGCATGCAACTTTGACTCTAAAATGAACAGAATCATTAGGTCAACAAAATCATATCAGACAACAAAAAGAAGTAAGAGTTATCATGTAGATTTCAGTATCTGACTATGCTTTGAATAAGTGCTCTTATGCATAGAGTACAAGAGTACCATTCCAGTAAATTATAAACATTAAAGTAATGAATAAACTTCTAAGACATTTTATTATGGACCTTTGTATCATTTAGAAAACAGCATTAGAGATGTAATTATAGAAGTTTAAAAATATAAAGATTTCTTTCCTTTACGTATAAGAAATCTACAAACTGGTAATCTATTGTTAATTTGCAAGTGTCACATTGTCTTCAGAAACAAAAGCTAGTATATTTACCTTTCCCTAACCTTATACATGACTTTCACTTCTAAGGTTACCTCAAACTGCCATCCATCAATTCTGTATTCCAGGCCAGCAGCAGAAAGTACAGAAAAGTGAAAAGGCATACCCTCATGCTGAATCAATACATTTAAGAAGATGTTCCAGAAGTTACATACAATTTAATTTAACACAGTTGAATTCAGATGCAAAAGATGTTTGTAAATTTGACTCAGCTAACGTTGGAATTAATGTCATCAAATGTAACCATGAACATTAGAAGACTAATAAATGTCCTATGATATACACAGTAAAGACATTGAATTAATTATTTGAGTAATGTGATATATCAGAATATTAACAGGCAAAATAGCAAATTTATTTTAAAAAGTATTACTTGTTAGTAGATTCTTAACGTGATGTTAATATTGCAAAAAGTTACTAAATTTGTAAAAGTGACCAAATATATAAAATATGTAGTAATTTGTAACATGATTGTCAAAGTTTTATTTAGGGATACTTAGTAAAACACTATGGTTAAGAATAATTATATATAATATATATATATAATATATATATATATTATATATATATAATATTATATATATAATATTATATATATGTATATATATAATTATATATATATACATATATTATAAGTGATTCAAGATATTCTCCTTGTTAGTATGAAATATAAAACATAAAGACAATTCACAATAGCTAAATTGTGGAACAAACACAGATGCCTTTTGGTAGATGAATGGATAGGAAAACTTTGGTATATATACAGGATGGAACATCATTCAGCATTAAAAGAGAATAAAATCATGGCATTTGCAGGTAAATGAATGAAGTTGGAGAACATAATGCTCAGTGAAGTTAGCCAATCCCCAAACACAATGACCAAATGTTTGATATAAAAATACTGACTCATAATGGTTATGGGGGGCATGGGAGGAATGGAAGAACTTTAGATAGGGTCAAGGGGAGGGAGGGAAAGGGAGGGGGAAAGGGTATAAAAATGATGGTGAAATGAGTTAGACATCATTACCCTAAGTACATGTATGAAGACACAAATGGTGTGATAATACTTTGTGTATAATCAGTGACTTGAAAAATTGTGCTCTATATATGTAATATGAAATGAATTACATTCTGCCATTGGGTATAACAAATTAGAATAAATAAATAATTTAATAAAAAAACAAAAACAAATTAACTAAAAAAATTCAAATGTATAATAAAAAGAATATTATCTCAAGAACATATGAATATGAGGCTATATTTGATATGTAGTATATTTACTGTGCTTTGCAGTTTAATAATACATATATTGATATATGATATCAATAGTGATATATATATATATATATATATATATGTACATATATCACTATCTGTGTTGTGTACTATATCTGTTAATATTCTCTTTGTGTTAAGAAATAATTAAAACACTATATTTGCCTCAAGGAAAAATTATCTTTATCATTTAAGAGTATACTCCTGAAAAAACACCAGTAATTACATTGTATTATATGTTTTCTAAAGAGAAAAATAATTTTGTTCTGCAATATAGTTTTACTCTGCACTATTCTAAACACTTTCATTTAAACAGGACCATTATGAAAATGTTTTGCATACAGAGATATTTTTTGAATGTGTTTTTTAAATTATAACAAAGTTTATGGGCTCTGCATGTTATTTTAATATTTTCAACTATAACTGGAATTCTTTAAGAGCATATGAATTTGCATATTGCTAATAATCCTTTTTCATTTTCTCTTTGTGCTTTAGCTGTTGCAATATCTACTGATAGTGGTAATTATATGTGTTTATTATCCATGATTATCTCCAGATATATGTACATTTTCTTTAATTAGACTATAAACTCTAAATGGAAAATCAAAATGAAGTCACTGCTTGTCTCAGTGTAAGATATTAATTCTCTTCCTTTTATTCAGTGCTTCCTAGATGCATGCTGAAAAGATTTACATGGATGGGGGTTAAAGAGTAAAAAATCAATGTAGTAAATTATGTTGCAGGGAAGAAATATATGGATCACAAATTTTTATTATTCTCACTCCCACTCCTACATGTTTCACACTCATAAACTAGAACTCACAGGAACAAGTGATTTTCAAATACATAGAATAGCCTGATGAGGAAACTTTTCATTATTATCAGTATATACATGTCATCAAAGTATAACAATATACTCCAAAAATAAATACAATTAATAGCTGAGTTAACAATAATAATAATAAATTGTAATGAGTGGAATTAATTAACATAAATTATAGAAAAATTATTATTTAATTGTATATAGTAAAATATGTTATTGATGTAAAATAAATTTAAACAATTTTCTCCATCATTTAACAATTATTTTGGTGGAAGATTTAAACATAATTATCAATTCAGGGAACATGAAGAATCTTTCAGAATCATCCCATTGAGGATGACTGTATGTCATACCCTTTTCTCCATCAATGTTTGCGTGTCAGGTGTTCCAGGAAGTACCTGCCTAACTTTGAGCCAGACAGCTCTTACAGTTCAGGCAATCCTTGATGGGTTGACAGCTAAAGTCATTCTGTAACATTGTTCCCAGCAGCCAAGATAAGATTCCTTCCTTGGAATAGAATCTGTATCTATCATTGGGAATTTTTTGCTTTTTAGTTCTTTAAAAAATCAAAATAATCTTTCCTTATAATTTTTTTCTTAAATGCTTTCTTCAAAATTGCTAATGCCAAGATCACAAGGTGCAGGAATTAAAAAAAATACTTATGTAATTTCATAAATTCCTTTATACATAAATCAGGACTAAAACATTTTTTGCATACAGAGATATTTGCCTTTGACCCTAACAAGTTGATTGGTTTGTGAATTATATTTGTAGTGAAAATATATACTGCTGTAAACTTACCATTAAGTCTTGAAGGATTATTGCTAAATCAGTTAGTTTCATTGCTATCGCTATAGTCAGGTTGATGCATAATTTCAAATGGATCAGATTATTTGACACTGAAATGCATTTCATGAAGGGAGGTAGGGAATGTTTTAAAATTCGCTCTGAACGACACAGTTTTGAAGATTTATTGGAGGTCTGCTTTTCTTCAAGGAAGAGGAGAGGATATGTGGATAGGAAGTATTGTAGAATGAACCAGACATTATTATCTTATGTACATATAAAACTGCATGACCAATGTGATTCTACAACAAGTACAATCAGAAAAATGAGAAATTATACCCCATGTATATATATCAAAGTGCAAAAATGCATTCTACTGTCATGTATAATTAATTAGAACAAATTTTAAAAATTATTTTTACAAAAGGCTTCTAGTTAATGTTATATGTGGCATCATTCAGATAGTGTGAGCTCTTCCAAGAAAGTACTTTCCCTATGAAAGCACAAGTGAAGATCATGAGAGGAAAAGTGTCATTATGTATCTTAATGGGACAAAAGGCTTAATTTCAAATGTTACCATGATTTAAAATAATCTAAAGTCTAGTATTTTAGTAAAGTTATTCTCTAGATCTTTGTCCCAAGAGACAGTGCTTCAATCTTGAAAATGACTTGCCTAATCATGCTGAATTTCAAAATACTTTCAATGATTTTATCCTGAAAACACTGGCAGATCATGAAAATTAGAGAAAAACATTAACAGAAGAACCAATTTTCCTGGCTTCTCTCATGACACTCCAAGCTATAGGGAAGGAAGAGGTCCGGCAGTAATGCTCAATACAGAGATGTCACTTATGAGAATGAAAAGTTCCAGAGCTGTTTCCAGGGGTTACTCTGATTCACACTAAATCAAAATATTTTTCCGTCATTATCATAGATAAAATTTGGTCATTTCTATTTTGGGCAATGCTATTTTGTATTCCCAGTTATCTAAATAATGGCAAAATATTAAAATATCAATGGAAAAACAGAAATAAACAAACTTTAAATTTACCTTTTTATAAGCCAGTTAATTTTATGATATTTTAGGGCTCATCTTATAACTGAAACAGTAAAAATTAATCACCAGCTTTTTCTCCCATCATTGAATATTCAACTAAACCACTTTTTCTTGAATTCTTAGATGTTTATAAATTTTAGTGTTTTAAAAATTATAATAAAAATGTCAGTTAAAATAAATTAATTCAATGACCAAGTAGCTTATGGACATTGAAGAAAACTGGAAAAACTCATAAGAAGAATTATAATAACATGACATAAATAAAATATAATAAAGCATAAAATAAAATGAAACTTTTTTATTAATCAAAATTGTGGGCATTTTAATGACATGCTTGCTTTATAGATTCTATCCACATAGGTGTAGATTCAATTACATAAAATGAGGTATTCATAGTTGCTTTAGTTAGCATTTTTTTCATTGTTACCGATATATCCAGCAAGAATGTCCTAGAGGAGGAAAAGTTTATTTGGGTTCATGGTTTCACTGTGAACAAAATACCCAACAAGAAATGCTTGGAAAAAAGAAAATTTTATTTGGTTTCATTGTTTCAGAGGTCTCAGTTCGTAGATGACTAATTGCAGTGCTCTGGGCCCAAGATGAGGAAGTATATCATGGAGAAAGTGCCAGTGGAGGAAAGCTGTTCAGCTCATTATGGGGTCAGGAAGTAGAGGTAGAGAGAAGGGACAAAGGGGTTAATGGAAGAACAGTTCCTTGGACCCTCAGTAACCCACGTCTTCAAGTCACACCCCATCTGCCTACAGTTATCACACAGTCACACATTCAAGCTAGGATAGGCAGATTTTGTTACAGTATGATCCAATTATTTCACTTCTGAATATTTTTACATTAACAGGAGCACTTGGGATACCTCATGTCCAAATCCTAACAATGGGATACATAAACTTAATGTGTACTTTTTCCCTTAAAGCAAATTCTGGGAGACACATTCACATATAAATTTGTATGCCTAGAAAAAATTTTGCTCATTATAAACTACAAACTTAACAATTTTCTTGTCATGTAATTCAAAAAGATTTTCAAAAAGTATTTATTTTTAGAAATGTTCACTTTTTTACAGCACACTATGACAGTGAATATTTTTCACTGCAAATTAATTAACAAAAATTTACTTTTAATTTCTAATTTTGTTAAATTTGGGAAATTTAATCTCAATTTTTGACAGGTAACTTAAATGCCAACTAGATTAATATCCACTTTATCAATAACATTGTAAGTATTTTACTAAGTCATTGTGTTGTGTAATGCAAAGTTTTGGAGCTGGATTACCTGATTTCCAGTTCCAAATCCATTGCTATGTAGCTCAGTGGCATTGAGCAAATTTCACCATCTCTCATTGCCTCAATTTATTGGGAGACTATTTAGGAGGATATTGCAATAATTCATGAAAAATATTACAGTTTTGCTTAACTCAGAGAAGTCTCTTGTAAGATTAACAAGTCACTAAATGTGAAACAACCAGTGATGTGCTTTAGAGACAAAGTTTATTTCCATTGTTTTAATAATTAAAATTTCTATATGAAAGTCTTTTATTCATTTGGAATCAGTTTTAGCATATGGGATAAATAAAGTTTATTTCATATTTTTCACATTTGAATACTTCATTTGTTTGTTTGTAATAAGTGTTTTTATCAGAATGGCTTTGTTTTCTGAGAAATACTTGTCTGAACCAATGTTGAGTACTATTCTCAGTATTTGGCAGGTACATTTAACCATCGACTCCAAATGTTTGAAAAAACTATGTTCTACTTCTGTGTGACCGCATTCTCTTTGTCAATCCCATGCCATCCACCAGTGATTTTTTACTCATCCTCTAAACTTTATTTTATTTTTTTTTGTATATTTTATTTTTTAGTTTTAGGTGGACACAATACCTTTAATTTTATGCAGTGCTGAGAATTGAATCAAGTACCTCACACATGCCAGGTGAGCACGCTACCACTTGAGCCACATCCCCAGCCCCTTATCCTCTAAACTTTAAATTTTGAGAATGTCTCAAATCTTGGTCTCTTGGTCTTGAGCCTTCTTTCATCTATTCTTGCCTTTCCATCAGATCTTCTTTATTTACATAATATTATAGACAATTGTTATGCTCAAAAATCTCAAAATTATTTCTCTGTGCTGATATAATTCTCTCTCTCTCTCTCTCTCTCTCTCTCTCTCTCTCTGTCTCTGTCTCTCTGTGTGTGTGTATGTGTGTGTGTGTGCACGCGTCTTTTGCATTGCTGTGCATGAAACTCAGACATTACACATGCTGATCACATGCTTTACCCAAATCCCTTAATTTTCACTATTCACCCATAAGCCATCTCAAAATTACTTTGTTAAGTAACAGGTAGACTAAGGAGATGGGAATATGGCCTTTAAAGGGTTAAATCTATAGCCTGAGCCTCTGTTCTAACTCTCTCCACTTCTTTCTTTGAAGCAATTTGTACAAGCCTTTCTGACCCAGCAGTGGTTTAAAAAGATAACAATGTTACAATCCTTGACCTAGAAGCTTGCTATTTTCAGGGTTGGTCTTCCTTCTTAAAGCTGAGGGTTAGATGTCTGAAAACTCTTCTACTTATAAAAAAAAGCCACAAGTTACCCTGATGTGAAGATGATCTGGGTAAAAGAGGGCATGACCTTTACACAAGCCAAAATGATCAAAAGTTGTCTTTAGGTAAAAACATGCACATTAGGAACCTAAAAATCGGAAGCAGTTCTACTTTCAGTCAAAAGTTCAGAGGCAGTGCTTGGTCAGAATTCTCTATAAACCTCTCCTCCTATGCCAGAAAAAACTGGGACACAAAGAAGAGAGTTGTTATTCTCCTCTCTGAGAGATCTCCCCGTTGACAGTATCTTCCCTCTTCTTTCCCTTCTAATAACATGTACTAGTCTTCTAATAAGTCTGGTATTTTGCTTGAAGTCCTCTTGTGCAAGGGCACAAAAGTGACAGCAGAATGCAATCTCCGATAATATCTTTCTTATCCAGATTAGGTATCATCTTATCCACATTACCACCTAGGACTAAGATAGTTGTTTTTCTATCCATACCTAACACACTTGTCACTTCCTTACCTTCCATCCTCAGCACACTTGGCAATACTAATCTCCAGGTGCTGAAATTTAGAATTCATCTATGATTTCTTCTTTCTATTCTCTCCACACAGTATGGAATTAGTTAATTTTACAAATTCAAAGGCAAGAAGGTTATGTTTTTAGTCATACAAAACTCACATTACTTCTTGTTTCTTGTGGTTTCCACTTATATAATACACTGTAGATTACTTAATCTTCCTAGCTTTGATTCTTTCTATCTGTAAAAGTAATGGTTAAGTTGCAACTTAACTTTAGAATTACACTGAAACCTGTATTGTCTTCCTGAGAGCTCCCATCTTACATTGTTCATGTATTTACCTGACACTCGGGTATTTGGTTTTCTCTTTTAAAAAAAACAACACTTGGATTCATTTTTATGACATTAAAAAATGATAGAGACCATACTTGTATGAGTACTGACATATGTGAAATTAAAGAATATTGGCTTGTTTCTTGAAGACAACCTAGTCAGACTACACATTCACTACAGTACAGTATTTATTTATTTGCTATGCTGACAAAAATAAATCCACATTTTATTTTAAATAAGAAAATAAACCCCTTCCTTCAATCCAATATTACATAATATTAACAAAACGACATGATAATCATGTTGTTTCTGTTTTTTAAAATGTTATCTTTTAGTAAGTATTTTAACTTTGACAAATGAAGACCTATACACCTACCTTGTCATTTTGGATGTATTTGGTGTTGCTTTTGTCCAAATTTAGTCCCCCCAATTCAGATTACACAGTGTTAATGCATTTAAATTTCTTGAAAGTTACACCAGGTGACAGAAAGCTTTGCTTCTTTACCTTATAAAAAAAAAGAAAAATAGAAATAATTTTATTTTTCTTGAAATGTTCCAAATGGTAATTAACTTAAAGGTATTTTAAAGATTTCTTGCCAAATTAATGAAGGAACATCTCAGATTTATATATAAAGAAAATACATTAACATAAAGCTTTTCAACAATGTATAGTTTTCAATTAAAAAAAATGAATTTTTGTTTAAGAAAAAAAAAGTTTGCCCAAATCATTGCCTACACAGCACATTTGTTCCTAAATTTTGATTCCTTTATCAGATGTGCATGATGTCAATTCATCTAGGTGTTGCCAGTATTCTTTCTTATCTTAATTTGTTTTTAAACTCAGAGAAATTCTGAACTCCATTCCCACAAATTAATTTATAACTAAAGAAAACATTTCAATCTAATTTCTTCACATGGATTATCATGAAACAGTATAAATAAACCACTTTAATTCATTGAAATCATGTTGATTAATGTATGCACTCAAGAGTGGGGAAGGAATTTTATTAATATTTCTAAATACACCTTTAGAGCTTATTTCAGCTATCATCCAGGTGAGTCTTATCAAAAGTGTAATATGTTCCTTTGCAAAATCAAAATGGATCCATACAACTAATGTTGGCAATGAACATAGGCTACCTGTGTTCTCATCACTGATTCTTTTAGGCATGAAGAAAAATGTTTTTCAGTCTTGGGAATTCTATTTTGTCTCCCTTCTAGTAGGAAATGTTTTTTTGTTTTTTTTCTTTTTGTTTATTTGTTTCTATGGTACTAAAAACTGAACCCAAAGTTGTTCACATCTCCAACCCTTTTGATTTTTCATTTTGAGATAGGTTCTCAATGAGTTGTTAAAGCTGACTTGAACTTGCAATCCTTCTGTCCCATCCTCCTGAGTCCCCAGGATTATAGACATGTACCACTGTACCCAGAAGGGAAAATGCTTTTATCAGAATTTTGATAATAGATTTGGCAATTTTTTTTAATTAAATCAGACTCCCTTGTTTTTATCTTCTTTAGAAAAGGTAAAAGAACACAAGTAATTCTTAAAGAAGAATTGATAAAATTCACAGAGATCTTCATAATTTGTGGGCTGAGTTAGTTACAGGCCACTATGGTGTCTGGGATTATTACCTCTGATGCTAAAATGTCCTTGTTTATATAAATTCTGTAAGGACTAGAGAGGTCTGTTCTTATCAAACAGGCCAGATTCCTTATCTCAATACTTTCCTAAACAATGTGTGTAGTATTCCTTTTCAAATCTGATGCCTGGTCTTCTGGAAGGGACCTGAGATAAAGATCTCGATGGAAAGGTCAATATCATGCATTATTTACAACTAGCAAAACCAAAGCTCTTTAAGGGATTGTTCCTGAATTACTATTTCAAGTATAGAGATAGAGGTCTTCAAATCATGGAAAAGCTACTCAACTACAAACTCGTTGATGATTCTTAGGATTCTCACAGCAGCAAACACAATTTGCAAGTAGACAGTTTCCATCATTGATCTGTAAATCATGCAGATCTCTAGTCAAGATAGAAATATCTACCAGTTGAAGTCTACAGAGAAAAATCTACAGATTATCACATTTAATCTGCATCCCTTTATACTTTATTTTTCTCACTATCTATTTTCTTTCTTTCTTTCTTTCTTTCTTTCTTTCTTTCTTTCTTTCTTTCTTTCTTTCTTTCTTTCTTTCTTTCTTTTAACATGCCACTTACTTGGGTCTTTGAAGGTAAATAATACATGAAGCTGGACCCCAGGCCCTGATAATGCCAGAACTGTGGGTTCAAAACGTGATAAGGTTCCCAAGAGTTCAGAAGTGTCAGAACTAAGGTTTACAAGCCAAAGAATGTACATGATCCATACATTCTGTTTAGCAATTTCGCCATTTATCAGAAAGAGACCCCCCCAAAATCTCTCATAATGGAGAAATTTCAACTCCTGTTAATAAAGAATGAAGAGTGCCAAAAATATTATGTTGTTTTCTCTTCAATTTTCTTGCACAGTCTGCAGCCTGAGCTATCATAATGTCCAACACACTGCAGCTGAGGCTGCAGTATGAGTTGGAGATCAGTCTTTCTATCATTTACATCATCTAATGCTACTCAGTGATTGAAGGCAGAGAGTTCTTGTCAGGACAACCATTTAGCAAGCACTGAAAGTAAAAAAGATTGATTTAGTTTGTAAGATTTAAATTTACAAATAAAAAAAGCTACATGCTTTACTTTTTCTCCTTGTTCTCTTCTTCTTTCACATGACACTTTTCCTTATATTTTTCTTTCTCTTTGTCATCTTTCCTATTCTTTTTGCTCTCTTTGTTTCCTGCCCTTCTTTCTTCTCTGCATCACAGTTGGCAATCTTTTTGATGAGGTTGTGCAGGGCACCTACAGAGTAGATCAGTGAGGCCACTACACCACCTCCATTGGGTCCTTAGTCTTCAGGTAAAAGGCCTTGACAAATTCCTGCAGGCTGACATCAGGCAGTAGGGTGAAGACGTCCTGCAGCTGGTAGATGGTCTGGTGGTTGATGGACAGCTTACCTGTAGCTAGTTTTCCAGGTAGCTCCTGATATCGAGATGCTTAGAGGTTCCTTCAAACCATGGAGTTGATTTGTGACTCCCTGGGAAAGAGTGTCCATTATCGACAGTGTCTTTGATGTCCTGTAACAAGTGTATAGCCCCAGCTTCCTCAGCTTCTTCTGCTTCAACTTCCCTGATCACATGCTCAAATATTTTTGAAGTTGTAGTTCAATCATCATGAACTTCTTCCTGTGAAATATATGCTTCTGTGGGCAGCCCCAAGTTCTTTGGCTTCACACCAATAATGATGAATACTGAGTTAGGGTGGCATATGTTTTCATGAGTTCATTGATGACGATGTCATTTCTATGTAGTGTAGGGCCTGTGTGGTATCAGCCAACTATTCCTTCTCTGGCATTAACCTTCTTAAACATTCCATACAAGTCTTCCAAATAATCATGATTTAAGAACCAGACAGAACTAGCTTTGTCATCTTCATCAAAACAGACTGAAAATCGAACGGACACATCAAGTTCTTTTCTTTTGCCCTGACACCAAAAGAGTATACCACAATACAATTCTAGTTTCCAAACTTGTGGACACATTGACTATAAAGTAATTCTTGCTTGGAAAAAATTCAAACTTTATGTTTTTTTTTGGCAGACCTCCTTCTTTCCTTTGAACTTTCCTCAACTTCTTTATCCTCAAATTGCTTCAGGAATAAAGATGCTCAAGTCATACTACTATTATGGCCTGGGTTCTATGAAACCAATATTCTGAAACATATGCCCCATGCTTTATGCATTGGTGCCCCAATCTCCAACTGGTCTTGTTGTTTAAAAAGATACTGACACATCGTCTACATTTTAAGATTCCTCAAACCTGAATGCCACTTAGAAAATTCCAGGACTTACCATCACTGTGGGTTCAGGAAGCTATTTTGGACCAGAGAACAGAATTTTGGTAAAAGCTTTCAAGGCACAGAAGCCTCTGAAGGAGTTGAATTGCTTTCCTATGATATCAATTTAGTCTTTTTATTGAAAAAGGATGGGCAAGATGACAGATAAGCAGGAGCCTGGAGGTAGGGAGTCAGTGTCAACTGAAGCCTGTCCTTTCCTCCATACTCTAGCATCACCCACCTTTCATTGAAGGGAACAGGCATCCCAGGCCCCCAACTGGTGGCAGGAGCAAGTTTCAGGGTGCACATGGCTTCATGAACCCACATTGGTCTGTGCCAGTGGATGTGTCAGGGTACCCAACATCCCACCTTAGTCCCCAGCCTACCCAGGGCACTGTATTTTCCTCAGCATGTTGGTGACTCAGCAGCCCCAGCTCTCCCTAATTTTCTCTTCTAATGCCTTCCATTATGTTTATTTTTAAAGTTATTATTCTTAATATTTCTATGGACATATTTTGTCATTGACTAGAAGGGATTAAGAGCTAGCTGTAATCTGTCCAAATTTTAGTAAAGACATGCTATTTTTGCAAATATTTTCCTTAGGATGCCAGCTATCTCTTTTTATCACTGAATCCTTATGATGAAACATTTGGGTTCATCAAAAATTAGACTTGGGGCTGGGGATATGGTTCAGGCAGTAGCGTGCTTGTCTGGCATGTGCAGGGTGCTGGGTTCAATCCTCGGCACCACATAAAAATAAAATAAAGATGTTGTGTCCACCGAAAAATTAAAAAAATAAATATTAAAAAATTCTCTTCTCTCTCTCTCTCTCTCTCTCTCTCTCTCTCTCTCTCTCTCTCTCTTTCTCTCTCTCTCTGTTTAAAAAAAATAGACTCAGCACTCATAGACATTTTATCTGGCAGACACCAGGAATTGGATATCAAAAAGCAAAAACAAAACTGAACTAAACAAAAAGCTACTCAGGACATCCTAGGAGGTAAACAACAATGAGCCATTTATAGAAGACTGCTTCTGCAACTAAACATTCAAAAAGAAGACTCTTGGAATGATGATAGAGAGAGAGTGGGATATGTTTAATACATTTCGTACATTTGCAGATCTTAAAGGCAGGTTTCATCTACTTCTTCCCTGTGTGATGAGGTCTCTCCTTGATTAATGCTTGAATGATTAATCAACCCTAACAATTGCTACTGGATTTGCTATAATAAAACCTACTGACTCATAGAACTGACTTCACAGAACCTAAATGATTTGGTAAGAAGAATGTTGACCCCTCAAAGATGCCCAAGGTCCTTATCCTAAAATTTATGAATATGTTAGCTTATGTGGCAAATAGATGTGGCAAATGTGATTTAAGTTAAATGACCACAAAGTAATGACAATATAATGGATTTTTCAGTGGTTCAAATATAATCACAACAATCTTCCTAAATGAAAAGAGACAAAAAGATCCAGATTATTATCATGTATGAAAACTTCCAATTTGTTTCTACCTTTGAGGATGCAACAAGGAACTGTTACAATGATATGTTGAAGCACTAATTCCAAATTTGATATAAACACATTAGGACTTTTGGGAGGTAATTAGGTTGAGATGATATCATGATTGTGGTGCCCTTTTAATGGGATTAGTGTCCTCAAAAGAACATGGAGTTATGAGATCTCTCTCTCTCTCTCTCTCTCTCTCTCTCTCTCTCTCTCTCTCTCTCTCTCTCTCCCTCCCTCCTTCCCTCCCTCCCCCTTACTCTCTCTTTGTCTGAGTGTGTGTGTATGGGTAGGTGTGTGTGTCTTTATCACTTCCTCCCCATCTACCTCTTTCTTCTTTCTCTATGAATATGTACATGAGAAAGGTCAAATTAGTAGAGGAGAAGGTAGCCCTTTACCAACCACAAAGTAGGTCCTCAAAAAAAAAAAAAATCTGCCAACATCTGGATATTAGACTTCCCAGACTTAATAATAATGAGGAATATATGTCAGTTGTCTATGGTATTTTTTCATGGCACCCCAAGGACCTAGCAAGAACCTAAGTCAAGGAATATGGTTGGATTCTAGAATCTGGAGAAAGACTTGTATTGAACTTCTAAACTAGAGAAATGGTAAAAAAAATTAGTCTATGTTGTTTTAAACCACTGTGTGACCATTTTTATAGTAACCATAGGAAGAAAACACACTTGGAAAATTACCACATATTTCTCAATGACAATACTATTATTCAGTGTCTATTTTGTACCTTTATTTCCATCCCTTTAAAGAATGAAAGAAAACAAAACAAAAGACAAAAAAAATCTTCCTAAATAATTCAATTTTTAAAAGAAGGAAAAACAGAGCCTCAAATCCATAGTTTAAATCTTAACCACTCAAGGAAAAATCTTCAAATTTTCCTCTGTCATTTAATCTTTTTACAGCAGACTTTATACAATGCATAAAAGTTGAGAAATTTCATGCTATGACTTAGTGATATCAGGAAAGCTATATAATGCATTAGGCCACAGAACTCAACCAAGATGCTAATGAAAATGCAAACCTGATGACTTTAATCAGAGAAGTTCTAGATCTCACATTGACCATTCTGAGTATTGCAGGGGATACTTCAGGATAAAGACTGCAATACTTACATATCTATAGAAGTTTATGAGATCTATAATACTCACAAGAAGTTCCAGAGAACAACATCATATATCATAAAATTAGATAATTAGATATATTCTTCCATGGTAAACAGCCATGGTAAATAAATAAAATGGGGATATGATTCAGCTCAAGTTTCCAAGACTGGAAAGCCCAAGATCTAGTAACTACTACATCTGGTGAGGTCCTACTTGCTGGTGGGGACTCTCAAGGGGCGTAGGACATCACATGGCTAGACAGAACTTACTAGCTCTGCTCTCTCCTCTAAAGCCACAGTCTCATCCAATTAGCTCCCCACCCTTATTGCCTCATTGAAGTTTAACTACCTCCCAAATGTCTCACCTCTAAATATCATAGGCAGATTGTTTCCTGTCTCTTAAAACCTCAGAATGGGAGTTAAATTTCAGAATGAGTTTTGGCGGGTGAGTGTAAAATATCTTCACTTCCTCTTATTCATAAACTCATATAGTCTCTCCCTACATTGTCATAAAACTGTTCTATATGATTTACAAAGTATGATGGGGTGACAGAATGTGACTGACGTGGCTTCCATTTTGGCCTCTGAGTCATTTAATCAGGAGGAATCCAACAGTGATGTTGTGAATAGCCCATATGACATTAAGAAGAATGAAAATTAAGAAGAACTGAGTCCATCCACCCACAAACCAACAGTGATTCACCAGCAGATGTTCTACATAGTCAAGATATCAAAACACTACAGTGAATCTCACTATAGTGTACATCCACAAGACTGGGATCCTAACAGAATAAAACATAATCCATATTTGTATAAACCAGTCAAAATAGACTCTACTGTCATATATAACTAAAAAGCACACATTTTAAAAAGTTAAGATTATTTCAGTTGTAGCCAATAAATAAATACATATTAATTTCTTGAAGATTCTTATCAAAAATCAGCTTTCTTAAAAAAAAAATCAGCTCTTTCATAAGCTACTCCTGAAAATCTGACCTCCAAAATACTAAGAGAAAGAAAATACTTATTATTTTTAAATCATTATTCACTGGGATAATTTCTTATGCACAAATAGATAACTAATATGATTCTCATCTATGGTTTGCTAGGCTTACTGGATGGAGAGTAAAATCTGTTCTTTTGGACTAATATTAATTTTTTTT
This sequence comes from Callospermophilus lateralis, assembly GCF_048772815.1. Classification (NCBI taxonomy): domain Eukaryota; kingdom Metazoa; phylum Chordata; class Mammalia; order Rodentia; family Sciuridae; genus Callospermophilus; species Callospermophilus lateralis. Next base: position 286,396 of record NW_027512942.1, on the reverse strand, counting down.
GCTCTTTGGGAATCAGATTAAAATATTGATCATAATCCTTCCTTTTGCATTTGTCCATAACATTATGATTTCCAGAATCTCAAACTGTTATGAATAGATGCTATCTTATTAAATGATACAAAAAATGTTCATCCAAACAAGAAATAGAAAATACAATTTAATAGTGGTCAGAATAACTTACAGATAACTGACATAATCATGTATTTTAAACCTTCAGTGTGGTTCTGGATGGAGCAAGATTCACTTAATAATGGCCTCTTCTGTATGTCAGATTGAAGGACAGGAAAGACAGCTCTGAAGTGAGAAAAGACTTAGGCCAATGTTAGTTTAGTATTTTTTTCTCCTTTCTCTGCTATAAACCTTTTTTTCTAGAAAGAAAATTTAAAATTTATTAAAAAAACAAAAAATAAAATAAATGTTTTCCTCAGGAAATAAATGAAAAAAAAATTCTGAAGCAACATAGGTGAACAGCTTACCTATTCAGCAATAGTTATCAAAACTTGTTTCATAATCTCCCCTTACTGTGGACAACCACCTGAAACTCTTTGCTCTACGTTTTGCCCATTGTCAGTCTGTTTTTCATCTTGAGAGAGTCACTTGACTCTTTGAGCTATAGTCACAGCGACAAAACTCTTCCTCTCAGTTCTTCCTATCAAAACACTGAAATTTTGTCACAGATATGTATCTCCTTGGCTCAGTGAGATTTAATAAATGTAGTTTTGCTTTAATAATGAGTTGTATGATGATATTTGTGGAGTTCCACTGGTAACAATATAAAATTATATTAACCAGGTTCATTTTCTGTAAGACCATTATTATGTTGTGCCATAAAAACTCACCAGCATCCATTGCCTCAAAATCAGTTAACAGAAATATTTTGGCTATACACTGGATTTTAGGTACTCATTTATAGAATATGGATAAGAAAGGTCAAACAGAAATGGATCTTCTTTCAGTGTATTTTCAAGTGAAAAATCATGTGCATAGATAGTTCTATGTTATGTTAAAAGAGAATCCAAGGGTCTGTGGATATAGCTCAGTTGGTAGAGTGCTTGCCGCACATGCACAAGGCTCTGGGTTCAATCCCTAGCATCACAAAAAGAGAGAGAGAGAGAGAGAGAGAGAGAGAGAGAGAGAGAGAGAACTTTATTATATAATGTATAAACATTATAAGCAAATTTTCGGTGGGTACTTATCTTTACCAAAGCACATACACTCATATATGCAGTGCAGTGTATGTATAAACTTGTGTCTGTTTGTGCATGATGAGGCGGTAACCATTGGGTGACTTATATAATTGTGAGAAATACTGTAATAAATAAATAAAATTGAATTCTGGTTTATTTATCAATGGTCATTTATTTGATTGAACTTTTTCCTTTAATGTAATATTATACCCCATTTTACATAAACACACACACACACACACATATGCTTGCATATGTATATGTACTTAATTTGCCACATTCTGCACATAATAATAAAAGGAATAAAGTAATATTTCTATCGTGCAGCAAAACTAGACTTTTTTAGACATACCTCAGTCTGAAATAAAAATTATTGCAATTTATTCCTACTTCACAGATTAGTATGAGAATTTGGTGTTTCTTTTTCGGATTTTCAAGTTCGTATTTCAGTAAATGAGCACTGTTCTCTATAAAACCAGGAAATGTAATTCTTTTGAAAAATAATCTGGCTGGAAAAGTACATATCATCTTGGGAAGAAAGACAATCATCAGAAGTAATCACACAGAAAATCAAACTGCACAGACATCCCTCGCACTTAAGGTTAAGAACACTTTGCCCTTTGGAACCTACACAGAAAAACCTATTGGGGATGAATGTCTCTGATACATCAAAAAGAAAACCATTTGAAAACCCTCAGTGGACACAATCAAAACACATGCAAAGCTGGTCAGGAACAAGGCGATCATTTTTAAATTAGTTCTGCTGTCAAGAAAGAGTAAAGCAAGACTTCCTTCACTAAGCAATGATTCTTTTTTCCACATCTCATTATTTTTTATTGTTTGCAACCTCATCAGCTTAATCCCTGGCTGTGTTCCATGAGAGTAGATGACAATTAAACCATCTCTATTATAGTGTAAAAGAAGAAGACAGAGCATTGCAGCATTTGAATTAATTTGTTTTATTAGAAACACTTTGTGACCAAATAACTTAAACTCCAGCTTCCCATGCACTTTAATCAAGATGAACATTTATTAGATTATCAATTTTAGAGGACATTTGTGATTTTAAAAATAGAGTTCATATTTTCTGGGTATCAGACAGCTTATAATTTAAAAATAATTCTTTTAAAGTTATAGTTGATGCCTAAAACTTTGATTACTTCCAGTTTTTTTCTAGCATCTCAGTTCCCTTTCAACAAACTTGCAGTTTTGGCTTACTGTAAAACAATATACTTATTACCTGGAACCCAAATAATATTCAGTCAGTAGCACTTCCTTTTATATATGCCATGTACCTTATGCTCTATGATCTATAGCGTTTATGTATTCCTTCCACAGCCCCAGTTAAAATTAAGGTACAATAATCTGATGGGGTCTTACTAATGTTTCTTGTTACATTGTAAACTCTGTCAGGAAAAGATAATCTACTCTCTGGTTTGTAATCTTATCTCCATTATTGAAACACCTGCATTATTTTATTACTGCTCTTGTAACAAATTTCTACAAACTTAGAAATACAACACAAGTGGTTTAATACAGCACAAATATATTATCAAGTAGTTCTATGGGTCAGATATTTGATATGAGTCTAACTGGGCTAGAATGAAACTCTGGGAGCTAGTGCATTCTGTTCCTGAGCTTCTAGGATAGACTCCATTTCCTTGCTGTGTGCAGACTTCAGAGGCTACTGTGTTCCATGAAGCGTGGTGGTCCCCTTTCTCTATTCATCAAAGCCAGCAATTTTGTATTTCTATGCTCTTCTATAGTCTCATCTCCAGCAGATTCTAGCCAGCAAAACATGTCTATTTTAAACTCGTGATTCAACTGGGCCCACAAAAACATTCAGGACAATCTCTCATCTCAACATTCTTAACATAATCATGTCTGCAAAGCCTTTTTTTTCTTTTTGTTTTGCTGTGTAAGGCAATATATTTACAGGTTCTAGAAACCAAAGCATATGCAGCTTGCTGACAAACATCAACTGAATATACATGATTCCTTACTTTTGAAGAGTAGAACAAGTCATGTACTTTCTTAGACATTTAAGACTTTTTGATTTTTTTCCTTACTTATAATATCAGTGTTGTATTAGTACCCATATTATGAAATATTTTAAAGATAACATTAGAAGATATATTTAAAATAATCACAACTGTGTATATTACATACACACACACACACACACACACACACACACACACACACACACCATGACTACGTATTTACCTTATTCTGAACTCAACCCTATGCCCCAATAAAATGAACATTTGATTGAGAAATGTAGTATATATGTCTAGCAAAACAGAACACAATATTTGAAGACCATCAATCTATAAATTTCTTTCCCATTCAAATGAGGGAATTGATTAATGTGTAATAACTCATGAAAAAATATTCTATCAGTGAGATGTATGCTAAATAAGTAATATAAATGATTTATTCTAATTGATAATACTTAATTAATCCAAATATGACAGAATTACTTAATTATAACTGAATATAAAACTCTCAAACTGTAATTATGATTATCAAGATACAGGTATACTAATTTTATCTGCTATTCCACTGTGGAAATGGATAACATATCTACAATTTTAAGTGCATTCCTTCAAGTATCAAAAAAATCATAATACTAAAATTATTTTTCTTTTTGGCTTTGATGTCCTTAACAAATCTATATCCTGACTCACTGAATTTATGAAAGAGGCACAAACTGATATGAGGTGTATTTAAACATTGTGCTACTATTTTTTTACCTATTGATTTTTTTTGATTTGTTCTTTTTAGATATATATGACAGTAGAGTCTGTTTTGTCATATCATACATACGTGGAGTATAACTTTCCATTCTTTGCTTGTACATGATGTGGAATTACTCAGGTCCTGTATTCATATAAGAACATAGCAAACTTATGCCTGATTCATTCCATGGTCACTCATATACCCATTTATTCTCCCTTTTCTTCATTCCCCTTTTTTCTCATGAATAGAATGAACTTCTATTCATTCCCTTTCCCTTCATTGCTCTAAATAAATCTTCTTGAAATATTGATTTTTCAAAGGTTCTATACATATTTGATGCATTTATCTAATCCAGGTGAAATTTTGGATTGAAAATGTCAGACACCTTGTGAATGACTAAAGTTTAGGATTATTTTAAGATAACACTCATATTAGCTAAAACCTAATTTTGATTGAGGAAGAGGGAATAGGTCCTCAGAGATTTAAAATAAGCCTTCAATTTGGAAATTCACCTTGCAAAAAAGATCTTCACTAATAAATTAGTAAATAAAATGTCTAAAAGGATGAAAGGAGTGTTGCTTAGTTAAAAATATAAATCATTGTGTCAAAAACAAAAAATCAATGAGGATTTTCTAATTCTGAGTAATTTGTTAATTCCCAGGAAAATTATAGGAAAAAATAGCAGGATTTATGGTTAATATTTTAGCATCCTTATCAATAAAGTTTGCCACATTGTCATTTAGTATTGAGGTAAATAATTCTTGGTAATTTTAGCACCCTCATTCATCACTTAGATCTGGAAAGAACTGAATTAGGATCCTAAATGTTTTGTTTTGTTTTGTTTGTTTTTTTATGAAAAAGGCATTAGGGGATTGTATGATGTTTACAGTTTGCTAAATCCCTCTCTTTTATCATTCATAGTCTTTTATGTCCTCCCAAAAGTTTTCACATTCTGCGTTTCAATTTACTTATTTACTTGCCACTGAAATTCCTTATGCTATATAAATCAATTGACAAAGATGTAGAAGTTATACATTATGTGTTGTTCAAATGATTTTAAATTCTTCTATATAATTTTGTGAATATTTTCTAGGCTTTGTGGCACAATCAAAAATGGCTTCAGCTCTTCAATACCAGTACTAATATGGGACAAGAATGGTCTTTCTCTTCAATAAAGTAAGTTTAAATTTAAGAAAAAAAATGAGCTTTTAATGTTTAGAACAAAAAGGGGAATAAAAAGAGGTACGGCCTCTAATGTAGTGTTTTTTTCTCTGACTCCAGGCAGACAGTTGTTCTGGGGTGAAAACTTCTTCTACACAGATTCTCTCAGGTAAAACCAAAGAAGCCCAAAAAAGGTTCTCATGAAATTCTTACAGGCCACTAAAAGCAAAATATTTTTTATAAAGATTCTGGTTTTAATGATATCTTCTGAACTCATTAGTACTTACAGTCAAATGGAGAAGCAAATTCATGGAACTTATGCTTGATCTTCTCCCCATGAAATCCTTATTAAAGTCTCATAAAAAGCTTATGTTGAGAAAACGTCAGGGAAAAAATCAGCAATGCTCTAAGCAGTTTTTTTTTTTTTTTTTATCAAGTGTAAAAAGACCATCAAGTGAGCAAAGATTCCTAAAAGGCATTTCTCATTCCCAGGGCTAAAATTTTGAGAGGATAATAAAAAAAATTAAGCCTTAGATTCCTCTCAAAACTAACTTTACATTATAATCAGGGATACACATACCCAAGTATTTCAAGAGGCCTCTGGGAAACTCCCTCTTTCTGTGTTAAGCATGTTGAAACATAATGGGAAGAAGGCCGTGATTGGTTTTTGAAAAATCTCTGGGATTGTTTGCTACCTTTTAATTCCTCTACACACACACACACACACACACACACACACACACACACATATATATATATATATATATATATATATATATATATATATATATATATATAACTGTAGGGGAAAATGCTGCCTTACATCAACTCATGGTGAGATAATGTTTGTAGAAAGGGATTCTGGACTCAGGTTTTAATATGGGAACTTTCATGTTCAGTAGCTGATTAAAATTGGTAAAATACATGACATAAGCATTAAGGATTAAGGGATACTGTGAGTTGAGGGCCTTGAAGTGAGTATTCTATGCTGCTATTTAATAAACAACTGTCTGCATGGCTGAGCAATTTATTGTCTCCAGCAAGTTATTTGCCACACAAATTGATTTGTAAGAATTTTCTAAAGCAAAAAATAAAATTATTTCTTGACTGACAATGTTATTTTTCTAAAAAAAATAATCTTATGGAATAAATTTTTAAATCAGGTTGACATAGATAGCCTCAGGCATATGTGTGTGTGGGTGTGTGTGTGTGTGTGTGTGTGTGTGTGTAGTAGTAGTAGTAGTAGTAGTAGTAGTAGTAGTAGTAGTAATAGTAGTAATAGTAGTAGTAGTGTAGTAGTAGTGTAGTAGTGTGTAGTAGTGTATACCCAGAAATTTAAAACTTTATTTTATCTTGTTTTATTAACTATGAGCTTTATGTAAAAAGTCCAAAGGAAACTTTACTTTTTGTTCTTTAAGGAAGTAATCATACCATGGTAATTTGTTGAGCCAGATGTAAATGTGTTCTATGTTAGTATATTCCAAAATATTTTCTGTAAAATTTGAATTTAAAATGAAAGAATGTGGAATTGCTTAAATGTTTTATTTATTAAATTTTATGTTATTTCAATTGATTACTCTGTATTCTTATGGTGAACTGTCAGTAAGTTGTGAACTTAAAGAAAAAACCTGTTCAGCATGAAAATAGGAGTTTTTGTTTACTTTTTATTTTTTCTTTTTCAAAAAGGATTCGGGACTCTATGTCATTTACACAAGTCAGTTCTTCTGGGCATAGAAAGCATAAAATTAATTCTTATGGTATAGATAAAAGTAAAATACCCATCATAATATGTTTTTTTCATAGAATTCTCTAAAGCTTCAGGTAAAACTGCTTAGATAGAGAAAAATAAAAATGCTAGAGTTTCATAATTGCAAATTGGAAAATAAAAATAAAGTTGTTATTTGAATTTTGCACTTCCTCTCCAGGGAACCTAAAGTAATATATAAACATTTTTACAAATATTGATATAGTTACATGTTGGTTCCTTTTGTGAGTAATTTGCAGTAAATTGCCTTCCGTTATATTCACTGTTACACCTTTCTTTCTCAGATTGGAATGTACTTGTCTGATGGGAATTTTTATTTTTTGTTCTCATCAGTAAAATGACAATATAGTCCAAAGTATATATATTCCTTGGGATTAAAATATGTTGTGAAGGTGATGGGCTAAACTCATTTAACAGAATATAAAGAGTAAGAAAATATTATGTATCTAAGGAAAATTATTCATTAAGAGAATAAGTGTGTATTGTATGATTTCATATTAACTAAATATTTCTGAAATAATCAGGGTAATTATTATACAAGTCCATTGCCCCAATGAATAGAAAGGCTGTACATGAACTCACATTTGACATTTTGAAAAATCTGATTAAATGTTATTTCTCAAAATTTGTCACTTATTTTAAAATGCAAGCCTATAATGTGTGTGTGTGTTTGTGAGACACACACACACACACACACACACACACACACACATATATATATATATATATATATATATATATATATATATATACATATAGGGAGGAAAATTTTCTACTGAGACTGAATATTTACACTTTTATGTCAAACTTTAATCACATAAACATATTATTCAATAATTTTTGTGCAACTCCTTCTAGTAAAAATGTTGGAAAATAGAACCAATGCTGAAACTGCATATGCTCAAATTCTATCACCCTTACTTTGGTCCCAATATTTTGTCTTCAATAAATATATCGTAAACAATGTTTTATGATTTTTGCATTCTGGAAGAGACTGAAACAAAGTTGTGTGATACATGGTCTTAGTATTCCAGTTTTGCAGGAGAAACATGTACTTTTTATAGTGCTAATATGTACTAGAGTACATACGGTTACTAATGATGACTATAAAAGGGAAATGTGAAGGAAGGACTCACAAACAAGTGATGCTTAAGTTAGAATTTTGTGAAGAGCATGGGCAACCAGACAGTCAATATAGATCCAGTTAATTTACATTGTGGGAATGACTTTTGCAGAGGCACCTTGGAATGATGCAGAACAATATATTTAGAGAATTTCTGATTGCATGTAGAAAGTTTGTAGGGCCTGTGACTAAGAATGTTAGAATCTTAAGCAAAGTAGAGATCAAATTGTATTTAGCATATATTTTGATGAATCACAATACATAGTATCTATTCTATAAGTATATTAAATATGCATCTAAATATACATACAACTAGCTACACATATAAAATTAAAATACACATACATATACAGTCATATTTTAGTGTGTATATATTGAAATCCAGTTATTTAGTTTTGTGTGTGTGTGTGTACGTGTGTGTGTGTGTGTGTGTGTGTATTTATTGAGGAGGGGAATTACATTAAATACATCTGTATATATATATTAAATGTAGTTCTTTACATGGAATAAAAAAACAAATGAAAACTTAAGTTTTTATATTGGTGTGCTAATCTGTTAATTAACATTTGGTATTGAGCAATATCTCTTTTTTTTAAGTCACTGCAGGTTGAATTTTAAGGAAACATTTCTATTTCTATTTCCCCAAGTTATCAGAATATACTAAATAATAGTTATATCAGTACCCACAATCAATGAACAGCAACAAAATTTGAATTTACTATGCACTTTGAAATTAAAGTGAAATTTAAATATGTCCAACTGCAAAATATTTACTCATTAAATATTTAGTCAATAAAAAATTCAAAGTAAATTAAAATTATGCACACTGCATATTGCATGAAGTATCAACTTGTGGAGGGAAGGCAACACTTGGAATCTATAAAAAGCAGATGGCAATTTTCTCTCCTTATAGAAGGTTTTTTTTAAGATATCCCTAAAGAAACAATATAAATAGGAAAAGTAGTTAAACAATATACCATAAATAAATACGAATGATATATCAATAAGGAAAAAGTAGAAAATATGAAGACAATATAAACTATAGAGAAAACAAAGCAAAACTTTGGAAAATGAAGCAAAAGCTATCACAAAAGCTGCAGAAAAAAAACAATTTACTGCTTTCATGATGTATTAATTTTCAGTGATCCACTTTGAACATTACTGATATGCATGTGCTTTAGAAAACATTATTTGAGATCTCATGTATTATTCTATGTAACTATTTAATAATTACAGGTATTATCTGAAATGCTATATGTTAAATTAGATTTGGCTTACAAAACAATACAATAGTAGAAAGAATGTCATAGATCATATTTCTCATTAATTTAAAAATTAATGAGACAGAAATATATATAAATTTCATCATTTATATTTGTTATTCAGGTTAATTTTAAAACTAAAATGATTTTTAATATATGTATCAATTCAGTAGAACATGGTTAATCTATGATGAATATTATCAGTAGAAACATATTTTCATCAATGAAAGAACAGAGAGGCACTTTCTAAATTTATTCTGAAAATGAATTGCCAACACATTTTAAACTTAATGAAAGCAGAGTCATTGGAAATAAAAATTGATGTAATGCACATTGGCAATATACACTTTGGAATGAAATGCAGCCTGGATGTCAAGTTATTCCTTTCTTTCTTTTTTTTTTTCATTTAAGTTGTTTAAAATATCCCTAGGAAGATTGCCATTCAAAATTATGTTTCCAAAATAAAGAATATTATGTTAAGAATTTGTTCTTTTTGCATTTTTATGCTTTTGATAGAGTCCTAAATACAGTAAATTTAGCCAGCACAGTGGTGCAGGTATCTAATCTCATTTACTAGGGAGGCTCAGACAAAAAGATCTGATGTTCAAGGACAGCCTCAACAACTCTGAGACCCTGACTCAAAATAAAAGAATAAATAAATAAATACAAGGGCTGGCAGTGTTGCCCAGTGGTTACACACCCCAAGTTCAATCCTCAGTTTCAAAATAATGATGATGATGATTGATAATGATGATGATGACGAAGATAATAAATGAGGAGAAGATGAAGAAGAAGACAAAGCAGTAGCAGCAAAAAAAAAAAAACAGCACCAAAAGGGTGGAAACACAGCTCAGAAGTGAATCATCCCTAGGTTAAATCCCAGCACTGGGGGGCGGGGACAAGTTGAGAAAAAAATGTAGATTTTTCTTCACCATTTATGAAAGCATAACTTGTGACATGTTTTTTTAATTGCTTTTAAATTACAAGTTGCACATTTGCATTTATTCACTATAATGTTTCTATTAAATGCATTATTTTAATAGAGATATACTACTAATACAGTTGAAGTTTAAACATTTTAATTTTTTTCAAAAATATTATAGGGAGATTAGAAAGATTAAAAATAAGAAAAGCAGAAATACACTTAACCCCAATGAGCAATAAACACTATTATAATGATTTGTGTGCTTATACATTTATATGTAAGGGCTGGGGATGTGGGTCAGTGGTAGAGCTCTCCACTAGCATGTGCAAAGCACTGGGTTTGATCCTCAGCACCACATAAGAATAAATAAATCAAATAAAAGTATTGTGTCCAACTACTACTAAAATATAAATAAAAAAACATGTAAAGAGAAACTGAACATAAAATTGTGATAATTATTTGAAGCCAAAAGAAGCTAACATTGAACTTTTTTTCACCATTCCTCTCAGCTAATTATGCAGGTAACCCTATGATATAAAAATAAGAGACTACTAGCCAAATAATATTTTAAAAAACTCTCACTTAAGGGACTTACATTCTTCATGGATGATGCATTACTTCCTTGGAATAAATTTCTATAAAAGAAATTCTAGATCAGAGGTATAAGGACTATCAATAATTTTTACTGCATTAAAAGTATTTTTTATTACTCTTATGAAAAAATAATTTCAATCTGTACATGATATAGGCAGTATAGTCTTAAATAAATAACAATTAAGAAAATAACTATATTTTAATACTATTTGTAAAATTTTAATAACTATATTTTCTAAAAGTATAAACAAAAACTCAATTCCATTTTATCATTAAAAATTTTAACTTACCCCACACAATTTGATAATAGCACTCTTGTACAAATGGTTCAGTAGTCAAAAATACTGAAGACCCTAATGAACATTTTATTAAGTGTAAAACAATAAAATCAAATTTTGTTTTTAGTGGAATCATTTTTTATGCTCATCTGTTAACTTGTTTATTTCTGTGACTTTTAGTAGTAAATTTTGTATGTGTATTTTCCCTTTCTTTTGTACCTCACATCAAACAACCACTGGTACCATTAAAGGGAAACAGACTACTCCATAGGGTATACTTTGATTTTATTTACTCACATTTGAATGACACACAAGAAATAGTCATTAACGCTCAGAATAATAAGAAAGAGAAGAGCACGGCAAGCTTCACATGGTGGGTTAGTTCACATGATTCAAGGGACTAATTTGCTTGTCCTACTGATAATTTTATATACACTTGTTTTATAGATGGTTGACAGTAATTAATAATTTGGCATAATGAAGAAAAAATATATCTATGTACATGGAAGAAAAACATATGACACAACTATTAAAGTGTTCAGAACTCTGTCTTACAGAGTGCGGAAAAATAGGAGGATTCACAGAAAAAAAGCCATGATCTTTGATTATACCTGATAATAAAATGCTTGGTTGTTTTGAATTATTTTAAACAATTCTAATACTGAGAATGTTTGTACTTGTCAATAGTGCCAAAGAATCATTTTATGTCTAAAAGTAATTATGAGAATTTATAAGCCTTGTTATATTAGGATGTCAGGTTTCTCCCAAAAGCGCATGTGTGAAACAATGCAAAAACATTCAGAGGAGAAATGATTGGGTTAAGAAAGTCTTAAATAATGTATTCCTTGATGGGATTAACTGAGTGGTAACTGAAGGTGGGTAAATACCAAATATTAACCATTACATAAGGCTTCTAAAATTAATGTCAGTATCTCAATAAGGTCATATTTGGAAACCATAATCAATAAATTAATATATAAATATGTACACACACACATACATATGGAAATGTGATGATGTATTACAATATTTCAAGTCAGGGAGAAAGAAGTGTTACCTGTAAAAGATGAAAAAAAGTGATGAGATTAAGAAAGAGACAAAAAATAATAAAAGAATTGAATGTGGTTTAAAAGAAAAGGCTTTGGACACTTCAAAATATGATATATGAAATATCATAAAATATCATTATTTTCACAGTTATTTGGAAAATGGAAATGAAAAACTTCAAAAGAATATAATTATTGTCACCAGGGGAGTGGTAACAAAATTCTTTTAAATATTTGAATTTTAAAGCAGCCCCCCACTCATTCATTCAGAATTTTGAATTTGAAAAAAAAAATTTAGAATTCTGAAATGGTGTGAAGAGAAAATGCAAAGGTATGGTAAGGTTGTTCAGGCACTCATTCATTGCCTTTGATAATGTGAGTTAGTTCCAAACATGTATATTTGACCTAGAAATTCTACATCTATGAAGGATTTTTCCAGAAATGTATGCATATTTTTCCAAAGAAATGGGAATTATAATGTTAACAGAAGCAGTATCCAGAATAACTATCAGAAAAGTTTTAGGAGAAAAAAATCTAAAACTAAATTACTTTATCAAGAGTAGAATGAGTAAATAAATTGTGTCATATAAACATAATAAAATTCTATACTGCAATAAAAATTAATCACTTTAATTACACACAGCACAACCAACAATCTCACAAACAGTATTAAGAAAGAGAATAATGCACAAAATGCTTCATGTTATTTGATTCTACAAGTGTAGAAGTTAGGATTGTGTTACTTTGGCAGGGAGGGATAGAAATTATAAGGGTACTGGACAGGAGAATCACCTCAATCTGAGGGAGCATAGCATTTTTATAAGGCGTTGAACCTCAAACATTTATGCAATCATCTGTATTTTCATGATAAGTAAATAAAAGATTGAAATTAGCTGCAAAGTACAAAACTCGCTGGTGGAAAAATAGCCTAAGGAATGAACACATGTAGCACAGAAAGACAAAACATAATTTTAAAAAATTGAAGAAAGCTACAGTCTCTTTGAAAATGGGAAAAAGTTATTAAGTTGCAATATTATTTTTCAAAATAGAAATTATTAAAAATATGAAGGTATACAATGATGGTAATTGCCTGGAAAAAAAGATAACAGGCAGTATTGTATAATGTTTCTGATAAAGAGTTGGCAATATGCATTAAGATTTATTGGGCAAAAATGAAAATTTTTCCCACAGAATAAATGGAGAAGTGTTATTATTTTTAACTCAATCTCAAAATATTTCATGAGTCTGTGATATTTTTCTAAGCTTCTACTAGAATACATCTGTGGGCATTGGTTTTTATTGTTTTTGTCAGAATGGAAAAAAACACTCCTTGTGCATTTAATATACATTGTACTAATGGGTGGCGTATCTGTGTAATAGAATGCCAGAGACAATTTATGTCAAGGCATATATGAAAATGATAAATAAATGCTGAGATAAAAACAGATTCTTGGCATGAGAGGAATAATGATGAAAGTATTCTAGAGCTTAATTTATTTTGGGTAAACAATATAAGTTGACAGACAAATTTTAAGTAAATAAATATGGTGGCAGATAAGTGGACAGATTATTACATATGGCATAATTACAGATACTAAAATGTCTTTGATCTACTCATGTGCAAAACATAATGAATGTAATGGGAAGCAGAATTCATTCCAGTGCTCCAGCTTCTATTACCCATTCACTGAGAAAGGAACATCTTTATTTTTTTTAAATCAAACTTTATATGTAATAATTGTTCATTCTAACAAACTATACAAGCATGGAATTTGATTCTAGTTCCTAACACCCTCTTTCCCTTCCCTTATTCTGCATTACTGCTCTTCCCTTCATGTTTATGACATCCTATCCTATTTCCCGCCTTTCCTTTAATTTATTCTAGCTTCTGCTTATGAGAAAAAACATTCAACCTTTGAGTTTTTGAGTTTGGCTTATTTCATTAAACATGATGTTCTTCATTTCTATCCACTTACCAGCAAATGCCATAGTTTCTTTCTTCTTATGGTTGAGTAGAACTGTATGTGTGTATATACCATAATTGTTAATCCATTTATTTATTGATGGTCACTTGGTTGATCCTTTAATTCAGATATTATGAATGGTGCTGCTATAAACATTGAGTGTCTGTATTATTGTAATATGCTGATTTTAGATATTTTTGGAAAATGCAAGAGTGGGATAGCTTGGTCAATATGTTGGTTCCATTGCTAATTTGGAGAGGAATCTCCATACGGCTTTCCAGTGGTTGCTCTAATTTTCAGTCCCACCATTAACGTAAAAGTGTACCTTTTCCCCTACATTCTTCAAAGCATTGTCTTCTTGATCATTGCTATTTTCACTGGAGTAAGATGGAATCTTACATAGTTTTTATTTGCATTTTTTTTATTGCTAGAGATGTTAAACATTTTTCATGTATTTGTTGGCCATTTGTATTCCTTCTTTTGAACTGTATAGGTTTTGTTTGTTTGTTTGTTTTAACAATTTATTGATTGGTTTATTTGTTGTTTTTTTTGTTATTGGTTTGTTTGTATGTTTTGGCATTAAGTTTTTTAGTTCTTTATCTTCATAGCTAAAAAGTGTATTATTTTTAGAGGTATAATATGTATATTTAATAAATTACTACTTATCCTGGTCTTATATTCACAGACACATCACACACACACACACACACACACACACACACACACACACACATTAAAATGTTATTTCATATAGCAAAAATGCCTGTATAAGGATATTTCTATATTAGACAAAGTTTTCAAAATTTAAGATTACTTGAAGGTAAAATCATGCATTTTAAGACAAGTTGTAAGTTTTATGAAGGATATCACTTTATACATTATTATTTTGTCATTGTTTGATAACAAAATAACAAGAAAATTCAGATCATGAATTTGTATATTTTAAAATACTTAAAATATGTAAGAATAATATTCTATGTAAAAATACATAATTTGCTCTCTTCAAATCTAACATATTGTAATTGTTATTTTTGATATATGATCCACAAAACATATGGTTCTTAATTTGTTATTACCAATTTATGTTATACCAGTAGATTTGCAAGGTACATATTATTACTATTTCTGCGGCAACATAAAAAAATCAAAAAACAGAATAAAGTGCATAAAAACGAATAGCTGAGTAAACTAAAATTAACAAACTTTCCTGTTATTCATTTTGTGTAAATAATTTGATTCCAAATTATTGGTGTTGTCATTTTATTTTAAAATTTAATTTTTAAAATTGAGAGTGTACCACAGTGTTATGGCATTTACCCAGCATGCATGAAGACTTGGGTGTAATCCCCAGCACTGCAAAAATAAATAAATAATAGTTTTTCTTTTTTATCCTGAGTGTATCAAGTTTTCAAAAAGTAATTTTGATAATTTACTTACAAATCAATGCACTATTACTGATTTTTAGCCTGTTAGGATACAGCTAAAAACGTTGACACTTGTATATTATAAAACAGTATTTTCTTATTATCTTAAAGCATGAGATCTTTAGTAATAAAAATAAAGTAAAATAAGAAAATTATATACATCTACTAGAAAAGTTATTTTTAAAAGATGATATGAGGGGCTGGGGATGTGGCTCAAGCGGTAGCGCGCTTGCCTGGCGTGCGTGCGGCCCGGGTTCGATCCTCAGCACCACATACAAACAAAGATGTTGTGTCCGCCGATAACTAAAAAAAATAAATATTAAAACTCTCTCTCTCTCTCTCTCCCTCTCTCTCTCTCTCTTTAAAAAAAATTTTAAAAAAAAAGATGATATGATAAATATTTGGTATAATTATCATAAAACCAGAATTATACCTCCCATATGCTGATGATAGGGATAGAAACATACAATTATTTCAGAATAGTAAATCTAACTATGACTGACCAATTTCACAACTAAGCTTTTACCTGGGAAAAGAAAAAAAGCAACAACAAACAAACACATATTTATATTATGTAAATGCATATTTACATTCTTTTACATATTTACATATTTAAATATGTACATTACATTCTTTTACATATTTACATATGTAAATGCATGTTTACATTCTTTCATAAATTACCCATCTACTGGTTAGAGCTTTCCAAAATTACTAAGTTAGATTAACCCCATACCCTCACTCCTTTCCCCCTAAACATAACATCCTACACCTGAAATTCACTTTTCTTCAAGCTACCAGAAATGGTATGCCTTTCATGAAATTAATGACTATATTTGTAAATGATAATCAAAACCAACACTTGTAGACATAGAGTCTAGCTATAAATGTAGTAATAAGGAAAACGTGTGCTTAGATGATGTACTATTGATATTGAGAAGTGTTAACCTTGTCTTTCTCCAAAAAAGGGAGACTTTGCAACTATACAAGAGAAATATAAATATATAGGGGGAAAAATCAATAACACAACAGTTTCACAAAGCAGAAAAAAACATGAGCAAAATGAAAAAACAAGGAAAAAAAGGACCAAAAGCAATGCAGATCAACTCAACTTTAGAAGTAATATCTGCAGCAGATGGAATGCCAGATAAAGAATTCAGAATATACATGCTTCAGACTATCTGGAGTCTCAAGGAAGACATTAGACAGCAAAATCAGACAATGAAAGATCACTTTGACAATGAATTACATAAACAAATCCAAGAGGCAAAAGGTCAACTATACATGGAGATAGAAGTTATAAAAACAAACAGAAATCCTAGAAATGCAGGAAGCAATAAACCAAATTAAAAACTCAAATGAGAGTACTACCAGCAGAGTAGAACACTTAGAAGACAGAACATCAGACAATGAAGACAAAGTATTTCAACTTGAAAAGAACATAGACAGCTCAGCAAGACTGTTAAGAAACCATAAGCAGAACATCCAAGAAATATTGGATAACATAAAGAGATCAAACTTAAGAGTTATTGGGATAAAGGAAGGTATAGAGGTCTAAACCAAAGGAATGAGCAACCTGTTCAAGACTTCAAGAATGAAAAAGAATCCCAAATCCTAGAAGCCTACAGGACGCCGAATGTGCAAAATCATAAGGGATCCACACCTAGACACATTATAATGAAGATGCCCAACATACAGAATAAGGAAACAATTTTAAAAGCTACAAGAGAGAGGAAGCAGATTACATTTAGGGGTAAACCAATCAGGATAACAGCTAATCTTTCAACACAGACTCTGAAAGCTAGAAGATCCTGGAACAACATATTTCAAACACTGAAAGAAAATGGGTTCCAACCAAGAATTGTGTATCCAGTGAAATTAAGCTTCAGGATGGAAGATGAAATTAAAACCTTCCAGGATAAACAAAAATTAAAAGAATTTGCAGCTAGAAAAACATCTCTTCAAAACATCCTCAGCAAAACATTAAAGGAAGAGGAAATGGAATATAACAATAAAAACCAATAGCGGGAGGTAGTTAAGGGAAAAAATAATCAAAGAGGAAAAACAAATCATGTTAAGTAACAAAAATAAACAAATATGGCTTGAAGAACAAACCATATCTCAAGAGTAACCCTAAATGTTAATGGCTTAAACTCAACAATCAAGAGACACAGGCTAGTAGAATAAATAAAAAAAAAAAGATCCAACAATATGCTGCCTACAGGAGATGCATTTGATATGAAAAGACATACATAGACTGAAGGTTAAAGTTTGGGAAAAATCATATCACTCATATGGACCTCAGAAACCAGCAGGAGTATCCATACTCATATTAAATAAAATAGTCTTCAAGCCAAAGTTAATCAAAAAGGATAAAGAAGGACACTACATACTGCTCAAGGGAACCATACAGCAACGGGACATAACAATGGTGTAGCTATGTTCATCAAACAAACTCTTCTCAAGTCCAAGAGTCAAATAGACCACCATACAATAATTATGGGAGACTTCAACACACCTCTGTCACCACTGGACAGATCTTCCAAATAAAAGTTGAATAAAGAAACTATAGAACTCAATAATACAATTAATAACCTAGACGTAATTGACATATATAGAATATCCCACCCAACATCAAGCAGTTACACTTTTTTCTCAGCAGCACATGGATCCTTCTCAAAAATAGATCATATAACATGTCACAGGGCAAGTCTTAGAAATTATAAAGGAATAGAGATAATACCATGCATCCTATCTGATCATAATGGAATGAAACTGGAAATAAATGATAAAAGAAGGAAGGAAAAATCCTGCATCACTTGGAGAATTAACAATAGGTTACTGAATGATCAATGGGTTATAGAAGCATCAAGGAGCAAAATTAAAAAATTCTTAGAGGTGAATGAAAACAGACACAACATATCGGAATCAATGGGACACAATGAAAGCAGTTCTAAGAGGAAAATTCATTGTTTGGAGTTCATTCCTTAAAAAAAGAAAAAAAAAACAAATAAATTATCTCACACTTCATCTCAAAACCCTAGAAAAAGAAGAGCAAAACAACAGCAAAAGTAGTAGAAGCCAAGAAATAATTAAAATCAGAGCTGAAATCAATGAAATTGAAACAAAAGAAACAATTGAAAAAATTGACAAAAGTAAAAGTTGTTTCTTTGAAAAAAATAAATAAGATTGACAGACCCTTAACCATGCTAACAAAGAGAAGAAGAGAGAGAACTCAAATTATTAGCATATGGGATGAAAAAGGCAATATCACAACAGACACTACCAAAATAATTAGAAATTATTTTAAATTCTTATACTGCAATAAAATAGAAGATAGTGAAGTCATCTTTAAATTTCTTAAGTCATATGATCTGCCCAGATTGAGTCAGGAGGATTTACACAACCTAAACAGACCAATATCAATTGAGGAAATAGAAGAAGCCATCAAAAGACTACCAACTAAGAAAAGCCCAGAATTGGATGGGTATACAGCAGAGTTCTACAAAACCTTTAAAGAAGAACTAATACCAATACTTTTCAAGTTATTTCAGGAAATAGATAAAGAGGGAGAACTTCCAAATTCATTCTACGAGGCCAACATCACCCTGATTCCTAAACCAGACAAAGGCACTTCAAAGAAAGAAAACTACAGATAAATATCTCTAATGAACATAGATGCAAAAATCTTCAATAAAATTCTGGCAAATCGGATACAGAAACATATCAAAAAGATCGTGCATCATGATCAAGTAGGATTCATCCCGGGGATGCAAGGCTGGTTCAATATATGGAAATCAATAAATGTTATTCACCACATCAATAGACTTAAATATAAGAACCATATGATCATCTTGATAGATGCAGAAAAAGCATTCGACAAAGTACAGCATACCTTTATGTTCAAAACTCTAGAAAAACTAGGGATAACAGGAAAATACCTCAATATTGTAAAAGCTATCTATGCTAAGCCTAAGGCTAGCATCATTCTGAATGGAGAAAAATTGAAGGCATTCCCTCTAAAATCTGAAACAAGACAGGGATGCCCTCTCTCACCACTTCTGTTAAACATAGTTCTCGAAACACTGGCCAGAGCATTTAGACAGATGAAAGAAATTAAAGGCATAAAAATAGGAAAAGAAGAACTTAAATTATCACTATTTGCGGCCGACATGATTCTTTACCTAGCAGACCCAAAAGGGTCTACAAAGAAACTATTAGAGCTAATAAATGAATTTAGCAAAGTGGCAGGATATAAAATCAACACGCATAAATCAAAGGCATTCCTGTATTTCAGCGACAAATCTTCTGAAATGGAAATAAGGACAACCACCCCATTCACAATATCCTCAATAAAAATTAAAATTCTTGGGAATCAACCTAACAAAAGAGGTGAAAGACTTATACAGTGAAAACTACAGAAACCTAAAGAGAGAAATAGAAGAAGATCTTAGAAGATGGAAAAATATACCATGTTCATGGATAGGCAAAACTAACATCATCAAAATGACGATATTACCAAAAGTTCTCTATAGGTTTAATGCAATGCCAATCAAAATCCCAATGGCATTTCTTGTTGAAATAGATAATAAAATTCTGAAATTCATATGGAAAAATGAAAGACCCAGAATAGCAAAAACCATTCTAAGCAGGAAGTGTGAATCAGACGGTATAGTGATATCAGACTTCAAACTATACTACAGAGCAATAGTAACAAAAACAGCATGGTACTGGTACCAAAACAGGTGGGTGGACCAATGGTACAGAATAGAAGACACAGAGAGCAATCCCCAAAATTACAACTATCTTATATTTGATAAAGGTGCTAAAAGCATGCAATGGAGGAAGGATAGCATCTTCAACACATGGTGCTGGGAAAACTGGAAATACATATGCAACAAAATGAAACAGAATCCCTCTCTCTTGCCATGCACAAAACTTAACTCAAAATGGATCAAGGAGCTTGATATCAAATCAGAGACTCTGTGTCTGATAGAAGAAAAAGTTGGTTCCAATCTACATATTGTGGGGTCAGGCTCCAAATTCCTTAATAGGACACCCACAGCACAAGAGTTAATAACAAGAATCAACAAATGGGATTTACTCATTCTAAAAAGTTTTTTCTCAGCAAGAGAAACAATAAGAGAGGTAAATAGGGAGCCTACATCCTGGGAACAAATTTTTACTCCTCACACTTCAGATAGAGCCCTAATATCCAGAGTATACAAAGAACTCAAAAAATTAAACAATAAGAAAACAAATAACCCAATTAACAAATGGGCCAAGAACCTGAACAGACACTTCTCAGAGGAGGGCGTACAATAAATCAACAAATACATGAAAAAATGCTCACCATCTCTAGCAGTCAGAGAAATGCAAATCAATACCACCCTAAGATACCATCTAACTCCAGTAAGATTGGCAGCCATTATGAAGTCAAACAACAACAAGTTCTGATTAGGATGTGGGGAAAAGCGTACACTTGTACATTGCTGGTGAGACTGCAAATTGGTGCAGCCAATTTGGAAAGCAGTATGAAGATTCCTTGGAAAGCTTGGAATGGAACCACCATTTAACCCTGCTATTCCCCTTCTCGGACTATTCCCTAAAGACCTTAAGAGAGCGTACTATAGGGATACTGTTACATAGATGTTCATAGCAGCACAATTCACAATAGCTAGACTGTGGAACCAACCCAGATGCCCTTCAATAGATAAATGGATTAAAAAAATGTGTCATTTATACACAATGGAGTATTACTCTGCTCTAACAAATGACAAAATCATGGAATTTGCAGGGGAATGGATGGCATTAGAGCAGATTATTCTAAGTGAAGCTAGCCAATCCCTGAAAAACAAATGCCAAATGTCTTCTTTGATATAAGTAGAACAACTAAGAACAGAGCAGGTAGGAAGAGCATGAGAAGAAGATTAACATTAAACAGGGACGAGAGGTAGGAGGGAAAGGGAGAGAGAAGGGAAATTGCATGGAAATGGAAGAAGACCCTCATTGTTATACAAAATTACATATAAGAGGAAGTTAGGGGAAAGGGAAAAAAACAAGGGGGAGAAATGAATTACAGTACATGGGGTAGAGAGAGAAGATGGGAGGGGAGGGGAGGGGAGGAGGGATAGTAGATGATAGGAAAGGCAACAGTATACAACAGACACTAGTATGGCATTATGGAAAACAGTGGATTTGTAACCAACGTGATTCTGCAATCTGTATATGGGGTAAAAATGGGAGTTCATAACCCACTTGAATCAAATGTATGAAATATGATATGTCAAGAACTATGTAATTTTTTGAACAACCAATAATAAAAATTTTTAAAAAATAAGACTTACTTCACAAAGGAAAAAAAACCCGCATATTTATTTTTAAAAAATCGTGTGCAACTACCTTCATTGATAATGGTCAAAAGCTGAAAGTCATTTGACTGTCCATAAAGAGAAGGTTTTTCAACTCTGGCTGTATCAACATTGGTGTGGGCTCATCCTTTGTTGAGGTGAACTGTCCTGTGTGTAGCTTGCAGCCACTAGTAAGCAATAGCAGTAACTTTCTCCTTTGCAATGAATTCTCATATCCAAAAATATTTCACACATTTAATATCACCTGGAAACTAAAATTTCTTTTTTTCTTTTTTCTAAATATATATATATATATATATATATATATATATATATATATATATATATATATATATATTAGAGAGAGAGAGAGAGAATTTTTTTTAATGTTTATTTTTTAGTTTTCGGCAGACACAACATCTTTGTTTGTATGTGGTGCTGAGGATTGAACCCGGACAGCATGCATGACAGGCAAGCATGCTACTGTTTGAGCCACATCCCCAGCCCCTAAAATTTCTTTCAAATGAAAAAAACTGGACAATAGGTAAATGAATAAATAATGATGATGACGATGATGATGATAATAATAGAAACAATAATAAAACAGTATGCCTATTAACAGTAATAATATTAGCATAATAAAAAATGCGTGATTTATATATACAAAAGTGTTCTTGAATCTTGAAAATGTGGTTAAGAAAATAAGACAAACAAACTGTCTACTCTATAATTCTGTTTACAAATAATCACAGAAAACACAAACTCTTTTATAATAGTAAAAAAAACAGATTTGTACAGGGTTATTATTGTTTTGGACATCAAAAGCAGGGTCATGAGATAACTTTTTGGAGTGGCAGTTTTATAGGAATATACACATAAATAATTATGCCTGTAAAATATGTGATTCAGTGCATATTACTTAAAATTAAAAAATGTAATCTCAGAATTAAAGCTTTGCTTCTTTATAGGAAATAACCTAGTTTAAAATCTCACTTTACCCTAACACAACATTGAGAAAATAAATGCATATATTACCAGTTCTTCAAATGCTCTTGGAACCAACTTTACCACCCTATATTAGTTTCCTTTGACTTCTATAACCAAGTACCAAAAATGGGATCACTTAGAATAATACAAACTTATTGTTCACAGTTCTGAAGCTTAGACTCATGTAAATTGTTCCATGATTTATTACAGGGCATTTTAAAAATATTATCCATGGAAATAGTTTGGTCTCAAGTATTGTTTAATATAGTTCTAAGTAAACCTACATGGTTCTAATTTTCTTCTATTCCAGATAGGATGTTTTACTGTATAGACATGTATATGCATGCTAATAATAAATAGATGATTTCTAACATCTGAATTTTTATGTGTGAATATGTAATTATATATTATACATCATAATATATATTATATTCCTGTATTTTCATATTATGGTAAAGTTCAGATAATGGGTGTAGCCAAGCCTGTTATTCCTCCCTCTCTCCCTCCCTTCCTCCCTGGCCTTCCTTTCTTCCACTCACTTTTGCACAAGTTTCTTTTACCTACTATTACTGTCATTAACTCTCATTTTCCTTTGATTTGCTGGTCTGTGCATGTATCCCTTGAACCTCAGCTCCTGCCCATGGCCTTGAGTTTCTGACTGCACATGGCATTCTCATCTACATATTTCGGCTCTCCCAATCCTACTATAGGGCAATGACAGCATTGCATTAAATCCCACCAAACAACCTCATCTTCACTGGTTCACATCTATGGATTTTCTATGGGGTCATTTTCACAGTAACTGAGGGTTAGAACTTGAACATATAAATTTTAGGGATAGAAGAATTGAAACCCAAAGAGCAGCTCTTTGTTTCAATTCTTAATGAATTAATAAATGTATTAATAAATCTTTAACTTGCAAGATTTTTTTACATTCCCATCAGTCTTTATTAAACATATAATTTGTTGTGATTTTGTTTCACCCAGAACCAAACTTTCACTTTCACCAAGTGAAGTCCCCAGTCTCAGCAGATTAAGAAATGTGCCTCACAGTGCATTTATTGGTGTATAGTCCCAAGAACACCTCTTATTTGTCCTCTATAAAAAGAAAAATTGAACCTCATTCACAGTTGTCCTCTCTCTTTTTCTTTTTCTTTTTTCTTTCTGTTGCTGTCATTTCTGCCTTTCGGTTAATTTTGATTTTGGCTTCCTTTCTTAGTTTTCTGAGAATTCTCACCATAAATCATGCTGAATTTTCTCAGATTATTATTAGTACATTGGATATGTGGGTTGAAATAAAGAATCATGTGAAGTTCTGGATTAAGGATTGTTGTAAAAATAAAAATTTCAAGCTAAAACAGTTCTTCTTAATTCATTTGTCAAAATAAACTTTCTTACCTTAGTCAGTGGTGGTTACAAAATAAAATGAAATGAATTTTAGTTCAGTTATATTCCATAAATTGCAGCTTATTTTGAAAGTTCAAGGAAGTCACTGAAAAGTTTTATTGGAGAAATAACAGACAATTTGTTCCTAAGACCATAGGGAACACTGCTTCTTCATTTTTTAACAGTATTATGTGGGAATCTTATTAATATTCAGATTAAGTAAAACTGGGTTGGATGATTGGAGAGGTGAATATTACTTAACTAAAGAGGAATCCCTGCAGGAAACATTCTAAGGCTCTTTAAGAGATAGAGCAGCTGAAGAACAAGGACTGAAAACAATTGACTTAGCTCTTCAGAAAGTGATGAAAATATAAGTCCATCTGTCATTGTGTGGGCAGACAAGTTGCCCACACATTCTAAATTTCCAGTGAATTAAATTAATACAGACAGAGGTCAAGAAGCTCCTGGGAATTTAACTACATGTATATTCAAAAACACAGATGGCTCCCATATTTGTTTAAATATTTTCCCTGTAACCACAAAATTTATTTATTTCATAGGTGGTATTTCCTTTAGATTCATATTTTATCTATTTTTAGAATAATAGTGGACACTTGACTTTAGGCAACTGTATATTGCAAACAGCTAGAAATTTTGAGTAGCAATTGTTCATCATTTAATAATCTTTTCCCAAGATATCTAATGCATCTGAGAACAAAATAGCTGGCCTCCAGTTATTTACAATTTATGCAACTTTCCAGCAACTTATCTGCCCACACAATGACAGATGGACTTATATTTTTATCAGTTTCTGAAGAGCTAAGTCAATTACTTTCAGTCTTTTTCCTTCAGCTGCTCTATCTCGTAAGGCACCTTAGAATGCTTCCTGAGGGGATTCCTCTTTAGTTAAATGGTTATTCACCTCTCCAATCATCCAAATCCATCCATGGAAAGAGAGCAAGCAATAATTTTCTTTACATTAGGGCAAGTTTCCTTCTTTCTCTCTTTTTGCAGTCTACTAAAACACTATTACCCATCTGATTTGTTAGTTTAGAGTTTCAGAGATTTAAGGACCCAGAGCATCCATATCTATTTGATGCACAGTAATTCCTGAAATAGCCTGCCAAATGTTGTGATCTACTGAAAATATCAAGATAGAGATATTGAATGCTTGGTGCAAACAAGGATTCATGTTAGTATAACTCTAATGTGCTCTCAGGTCTGCCAAGGCAAATTCTTAACTAGTCCCAGAAGTCATTCAGGGATGAGCAAGAATATCAGGATTATGAAGTAAGAATGCTCTTCACAGATCATCATACAACAATTGCTGATTTTTCATCATCCAGATTCGGTGAAGCTCCAAACATGATAACTTTAGATCCATCTAATTTTCATGTCTAAGTCGAGAAGAATTATGTGATTCAATTCTCCTGTGGAAATTTATAGACATCCTATAAAAATAGACTGACATTGAAGTTTCATGATATCAAATGGTAGTTGTGATTTTTCTCAATGGTAGGCTCTAAGAAAAACATTTGGTCATATTTCTAGTTAATGTATATGTATATGTGCATGTACCTCTGTGTACATTCCTTAGATTATAGTCTGTCTTAATTTTATTATTAAGCAATGGGAATCAATACAACTATATATCACAGATGTACACAGATATATGCATTACTTTACCATAGGTTTAGTAAAGTTATAAAATAAATAATTTGTTACCAAAACAATATAAATTTTTCTAAATATTCAGTTTTGCTTTTCTATCCCTTCTGAAAATAATTCCATGAGGACAAGCCCCTTGTTTCATAGTTCAGTTTTCAATTCCAACACTTAGTATCTAATAATGAAGTGGCATTCAATGGACATGTGTACCTGCAATTGAGAGTCTGAGGCAGGAGGATTACAATTTTGAGGTCAGCCTAAGAAATATATCAAGACCTTATCTCAATAGCAACGACAACAAAATGCATATTCCTTACCTAGCAAGTGAGAGTCTCTGGATTCTGTTCCCAGCATTACAGATTTAAAACAAAAACAAAAACAAAAATTTCAAAAATAGTATGACTGGATGGTGAAATATTTCTTATTTAATTATCTTAACCATTTGAAATATTTAGTAATGTTTAAAAATTAGTGATAAAGCTGGAAAACTATTAAAACAAACATTGTTAAATTTGATAATCTTTCTTTGCTTTCTCCTTTATATGATTTTCTTTCTTTTTAGCTTCTGACCTGACTTGCCCCACTGTAGGAACTGGAGTGAACCCAAGCCTGATCTTACTTCATTTGAGAAACACTGAAGCTCCAAGTCTGCTCTGATGTTCATTATCTGAGAAAAGTCTCTGCTAAAACTTATTCTCTTATAAACTGTTTTCTTTTTTTTAAGAGAGAGAGAGAGAAGAGAGAGAGAGAATATATATATATATATATATATATATATATATATATATATATATATATATATATATATATATATATTTGTAGATAGACACAACACAATGCCTTTATTTTTATGTGGTGCTGAGAATTGAACCTGGGTCCCACCCATGCTAGGTGAGCGCTCTAACACTGAGCCACAATACCAGCCCCTTATAAACTGTTTGCTTTCAACAACCTGCATATTAATTTTCACACTTTCATTCATCATTTTTATTCTCTACAGTCATATTTTCTTTTATTTATTTTGCTTTCCATTCTTTCTCTCTCTGTTTTTATATGATTTTCCCTCTTTTCTAGTCTTGACTTCCCATATATTTGGAATTTTTGCTTGTCTTTGTTTCAAAATTATGTATATTTTTCTATTAGTAGGTAATTTTTGTAATCTTATAAACATTTTAACAAAATTTTAAAGTTTATGTACATTACTCCCCCAATAAATTTCAGTTATTAATTTCTTTATTATTTTATGTTTATCCTTTCTTCAACCCATAAATTCAATGTTGCTAGTGTGATTCTTGTGTTTTTATTATTGTATAAAAATGGATAATTCTTTACATAAGAGATTGAGTATTCCTGATCTGAAAATTCAAAATTTGAAATCCTCCAAAACCAAAACCATTTTGAGTGCCAACATGACAAAACAAGTGAAAAATTACACACCTAACCTCCTGTGATGTGATGCTGTCAAAATGCAGGTGCACTTTAAATTTTGTGTAAAATTACTACAGGCTGAATTTGAAAGGAGGATATGAAGCACAAGTAATTTTGGTTTTATAAGAGAGTCCCAACAGAAGACATTTCATTATATATGTAAATGTTCCAAAAAATACTAAATTCAAAACACTTTCATGCTTCAAAATTTCATATACATGATACCCTATCTGAATGCATTTTCTCATCATTTTTTCCTTTCAATATTGTGAAATTTCCATTTAACTAATTAATCTTCATCATATACTATATAGCATTTAAGAAGTGATTTTTCTTGCAAGCAATTCTTCAGTTGATTGCTTGGAAATGTATTTTTACCTATTATTTAATTATAAATTTTTCTGACATAAAATTTGAGGTTTGCCTTCACTATTGTTTAGAGAGAGAGAGATAAAAGAAGAGAGAGAGAGAGAGAATTTTTTTAATATTTATTTTTCAGTTCTTGGTGGACAAAACATCTTTATTTTTATGTGGTGCTGAGGATGGAACCCAGCGCCCTGCGCATGCCAGGCAAGCATGTTACTGCTTGAGCCACATCCCCAGCCCAGACTTCATCATTTTTTGACCTTTGAAATATATTCCACAATTGTTTACCTTGTGATCTTTCTGCATGTAATTCAGGTGACAGTTTGTGCCGCAGTCTGGCTGCAGCAAAATAACAAGGGGGTGACGAGCAACTTCTATAAATTGATACAGCAGTTTATTGTAGGACAGGAGGGGTATATATACATTACACATAGCTTATCTTAATTAATATAAACTAGATACAGCAGTCAACCAATCCACACTTAATGGCTCTCTGGCGTTACTTCACAAACCACTCCCTCTGGCAAAATGCCAGGCACCATCTTGACTTTTTTACAGACACTAACAAGTTTGCATATTATTGTATGTTCTATAATTTTGTATGATAGATAATTCTTCAGAATCTATTATGTTTTTTAACATTTGTGATCTTCTTAATTACTGTATGTTAGAAAATTTCTTAACTTTTTCTTATTCATATCAGAATATCTGCTTGCTACAGTTTGCTAAGAAGTTTACATGTTGGATATAGAAATTTTTAGTACCACTTTAATAAAGTGCACAATAGATGTATTTTCATTTCAGACAACGTGACTGCCATTTATAGAAATGTTTGATATACATAGACTTGATTTACTAAATGTAGGCATGGTGTTAGACAAAATTAATGTGTGAAAATTTATAAATAGATATAGAAGCACTCTTTCTTTGCTACTTATAAAAAAACCTATCCAATTATTTTAGGAGGAAAATTACTCATTTTACAAAATGATAGTGATTTTTGTCTCTCTTTGAGTCTTCACTATTGCAAAATCAAGAGAAAAAAATAGAAAAAAACTGCAGAGAACATTAACTGCAAGAATTATAGTACATAAATTTTCTTATTTGTTTATTGCTGGGAGCCATCAGCCAAGTAGGTATGACAAATTCCTTGCCAGCTTACTCCCATGCTGTCTAGTGGAAGGACTTCTGAAAGGTGACCTTGCTCAAGGACCAGGGCAGGATCCATGTTTAGGGTGTTCCCCCTTTAGAATAGGGCGGTTTAGCATAATAGGAGATTAGGGTGTTCCCCCTTTAGAATAGGGCAGTTTAGCATAATAGGAGATTAGGGTGTTCCCCCTTTAGAATAGGGCGTATCCAGCTGCTGAGTTCCTCTTGAGTGCTTAGGGTCAGACAGTATATTTTGGGAGACAGAAGCCCATGCGGTGTGGATTTGGGCAGAGTGAGGATTTGAACAGAGTAGTGGATTTGGGCAGAGAATGTGGATTCCCCCAGAGCGTGTTTGTAGACGGCCGGTGTGAGTTCGGGAATAAAGAATTGCTGTTTGAATCTACAAGCTGTGTGGAGACTCGTGATTTGTGCCCAGCCAGAGACTGCGGCAGTTTATAGGTATTAAAATTTTATCACACCTTTACAATAAATATCTAGACATATTAATGGCATTATTGTAAAATTGGAATATAAAAATGCAAGGGCAATATTTATATTTCCTTAATCTTAGCTTAAAATATGTTAGTAATGCTTTTGTTCTATAATAATTTTTAGCATTAAAATTATTGCCTATTATAATGCTAGTTTTAACATAACTAATAGATTTTAAACTCCTTCAAGAAAACACATAGAGGAAAAAAAGGCAAATGGATGTTATATTTTGT
The DNA here is from genome assembly GCF_048772815.1 of Callospermophilus lateralis. NCBI lineage: Eukaryota > Metazoa > Chordata > Mammalia > Rodentia > Sciuridae > Callospermophilus > Callospermophilus lateralis. Next base: position 256,866 of record NW_027512942.1, on the reverse strand, counting down.
AAGCTCATTTCTAATGGAAAATTGATCTGGTGAAAGGCAAATGTGAACTTAAGCTTATGATAATGCTTACAGAACTTAAGATTATGATAATGCTTCCTTTATAAAGACACTATATTGATGGATAGGAACTTTTATTGTAATACATCATTTCAGAGAGATGCTTTTTAGTTTTTAAGCAATTGACTGATGTGTCTCATAAGTACAAATTATTTCCTCTTGGAATCACATGACTGAGAATCACATATTTCTTTATGATTTGGACTTTTGTGTTTGATTTTAAACTCAGAGAATTAAAAAGGGATGTAAAATTTTGATTCCGTTGGAACACATTTCTCTGATAACTTTTCAAAAGTCTTTTCACAATATTTATATATTTACCATATTTATACAACAACTAAGGGCATGGCCGCTTCCATACAGGGCAAAACAACCCAGACCTGGTAAGCCATCACCAAGTTGGCCCAGTTGCACACTAGGTGTGCTAACAGACATCATCCAGTTGCAGAGGTAACAGGGTACCTTGCATGGGGTTGCCTCTCTCTCTTTTTTCTCCTGCCAGGAACCAACTTCTTTTCATTATGCTTTCACTAGTCTTATAATCAAATATCTCTATATGGTCACATCCTACCTTATAAATATCACAGCCCCTGCCCTCTGTCTACCATTAGAAACTATAAACCATTATGCAAACATTCTGGCTTTATGATAGAAAATAACTGAACTCATTATTTCTGTTTATAACCACAAAACTGTAAATGTCAAAATAGAAGTTATTTGATTTATGACCCATATTGACTGCATTGGGTGCTGTGAACATTGGTATTTCTCTTAAAGGCAGTATTGGTAACATGCATGGAATCTATAAGACTATAGGGTAGAAGCTGCAATACCTCAGATCTGCACTGAAGAGCGGAAGACAATAGACAATGTGAAAAAATGAGGAAGAAAATTGTCCTAAGCAAACCAAGATACAAAGCAATAGAATCCATGGAGAACACAGTAACTAAAATGTCAGCAGAATTCACAAAGTACGTAATTGACCTGATCTACAAATTAAAGAATGACCTAAGTGAGCAAATATAGGCAAAAACTTATCACTTCAACAAAGAGATAAGAGAGCAAATGCAGGTAGCAAAATATTGCTTCAAGAAAGATATAGAGATTTTGAAGAAATAAAAAAGAAATTATTAAAATGGAGGAAACAATAAACCAAATTTTAAAAAAAAAAACTTCAATAGCAAGCATCACCAACAGATTAGATCACTTGGAATGTCAAACAATGAAGACAATATCCAATCTTAAATATAATGTTGACCACACAGGAAGATGGTAAGAAACAATAAACAGAACATTCAAGAACTATGGGATAACATCAAAAACTCAAATCTAAGATTTATCAGGGTAGAGGAAGGCCCTGAGTTTCAAACCAAAGGAATGCACAATTTCTTCAATTAAATAATATCAGAAAATGTCCCAAACATGAAGAATGAATTGGAAAATCAAATACAAGAGTCTTACCGAACACAAAATGTACAAAATTACAAAAGATCTACACCAAGACACATTATAATGAGAATGCCTATCATACAGAATAAGGATAGAATTTTAAAGGCTGCAAGAAAGAGAAATCAGATTTCATATAGCGGAAGACCAACTGGGATCTCAGCAGACTTTCAACCCAAACCCTCAAAATCAGATGATCCTGGAATAAGATATACCAAGCTCTGAAAGAAAATAGATTCCAACCATCTCATATCTAGGAAATTAAGCTTCAGATTTGATGACAAAATAAAAATCTTTTATGATAAACAAAAGTTAAAAGAATTTACAGGAAGAAAGCCTTCACTACAGAACATTCTTGGTAAAAAAATATTCCTTAAGGGGAAAATGAAAAACAACAATGGAAAGGGAGGAACTACACTAAAGGAAAGGTCAATCCAAGGATAAACCAAATCAAGGTAAAAATCAAATAAATTAAAATGACTGGGGATACAAACCATGTCTCAATAATAACCCTCAATGTCAATGGTATAAACTTATCAATTAAAAGACATAGATTAGGATATTGGATTTAAAAAGATTCAATAATATGCTGCCTTCAAGTAATTCATTTCACAGGAAAACACGCCCACAGACTGAAGATGAAAGGTGGGAAAAGTGAACCACATAAACAAGCAAGGATTTACATCCTCATATCACATAAAGTGGACTTCAAACCAAAGTTAGTGAAAAGGGATAAAGAAGGTCATTTCATTCTACTTAAGGGAATCATACATCAAGAAGACATAAAGATAATAAATATCTATGTCCCAAACAATGGGGAATCTATGTATAGTTTGATATAAACCTTTTTCAACTTCAAGAATCAAATAGACATTAACATAATAATTTGGATGACTTTAACACACCGCTCTCACCACTGAATAGATCTTCTAAATGAGAACTAAACAGAGAAACTATAAAACTCAATAAAACAATCAATAATTTATACTTTACAGACATATACAGAAAATTCCATCCATCAATATATCTCATCCATTCTCAGGAGTGTATGGATCCTTCTCCAAAATAGACCATATGTTTTGCCACAAAGCAAGTTTTAGCAAATAAAAAAAAATAAAAATGCAAAAAAAATAAAGATGCTAGTATGCATTCTATATGACAGTAATGAAATGAAATTAGAAACCAATGATAAAATAAAAATTAGAAGCTACTTGAACACCTGGAGACTAAATAACATGATATTGAATGGCACATGAATAATAGAAGTCATCAGGAAAGAGATTAAAAAAATTCTAGGAGGCAAATGAGTATTCTGACACAATCTCTGGGACACTGTGAAAGAAATGCTAATAGGAAAGTTCCTCGCATTATGTTCATTCATTAAAAGAAGAAAAAGTCAACAAATTAACCACCTGACATTATATCTTAAAGCCCTAGAAAAAGAGGAACAAACAAACACCCAAAGAAGAAGAAGACAGAAAATAATAAAATTAGGGCTAAAATCAGTGAACTTGAAACAATAGAAAACAATTTTAAAAATTGACAAAACAAAAAGCTGATTCTTTGAATAAGTAAATAAAATTGGTAAACCCTTAGCCACCCTAAAGAAGAGAAGAAGAGAGAAAACTCAAATCCCTAGAAATCATGATGAGAAAGGAAACATCATGACAGACAGTATTGACATAAAGAAGATAAGTAGAAACAATTTTGAAAATTTTTCATCCAGTAAAAGAGAAAACCTCAAAGACACTGACTGATTTCTAGAGGCATATGACCTATCCAAACTCAACCAGGAACACATATACAACATAAGCAGATCAATGCCAAGTAAGGAAATAAAAGATGCCAACAAAGCCTACCAACAAAGAAAAGCCCAGGACCAGATGGATTCTCAGCTGAGTTCTACAAGACCTACAAAGAAGAATTAATAACAATACTCCTCAAATTATTCCATGAAATAGAAACTGAGGGAACTCTTACAAAGTCATTCAATGAGGCTAGTATCACCGTGATACCAAAATCAGACAGAGACACATCAAATAAAGAAAATTTCAGACCATATCCCTTATGAACATAGATGCAAAAATTGTCATTAAAGTTTTGGTAAATTGCATACAAAAACATATTGAAAACAGTTCACCATAATCAAGTGGGATTTATTCCAGAGACGCAAGTTTGGTTCAACATATTGAAATCAATAAACGTAATATATCACATCAATAGACTTAAAGATAAGAATCATATGATTATATCAATTGATGCAGAGAAAACATTTGAGAAAATATCCTTTCATGTACAAAACACTAGTAAAACTAGGAATAATAGGAACATATCTAAACATTGTAAAATCTAACTATGCTAAAACCAAGGTCAACTTCATTCTAAATGGAGAAAAAATAGAATCGTTTCCACTAAAAATTAAACAAGGCAGAGATGCCCTCTTTCACTACTTTTATTCAACATAGTCTTTAAAACTCTAGCCAGAGCAATTAAACCGACAAAATAAATTAAAGGGAAACAAATAGGAAAAGAAGTATACAAACTATCATTATTTGTCAAGGACACAATTCTATACTTAGAAGATCCAAAAAATTCAGTCATAAAACTTCTAGAATTAATAAATGATTTTTTAAAAGTATCAAAATATAAAATCAATATCCACAAGTCAGCTGCATTTCTATACATTAATGATAAATTCTCTGGAAGAGAAATTAGGAAAACTACTCCATGTATAAAAGCATCAAATAAACAAACAAACAAATAAAATACTTGGGAATCAATTTAACAAAAGAGCTAAAAGACCCCTACAATGAAAACTACAGAACACTAAAGAAAAATATTGAAGAATACCTTAGAAGTTGGAAAGATATCCCATATGCCTGGATAGGTAAAATTAATATTGTCAAAGTGGTGATACTACCAAAAACACTATATAGGTTCAGTACAATTACAATTAAAATCCCAATTCCATTCCTTATAGATATAGAAAAAGCAATCATGAAATTTATCTGGAAAAATAAGAGATGCAGAGTAGCCAAAGCAATCCTTAGCAAGAAGAGTGAAGTAGGAGGCATCACCATACCAGAGCTCACACTATACTACAGAGCTATAGTAATAAAAATGACATGGTATTTGCACCAATAGACTTGTAGACCAATGGTACAGAACATAAGACACGGAGACATAAGTACAGTTATCTCATACTAGACAAACATACATTTGAGAAAAGATAGCTTCGTCAACAAGTAGTGCTGGGAAAATTGAAAATCCATATGCAGCAAAACGAAAATAAACCCCTATCTCTCATCATTCACAAAACTCAACTCAAAGTGGACCAAGGACCAGAGACTCTAAATCTAATAAAACAAAAATTAGGCACAAATCTTCATGTCAGAGTAGGCCCGCACTTTCTTAACAAGATTTCTGAAGCATAAGAAATAAAATCAAGAATCAATACATGAGATTGATTCAAACTGAAAAGCTGCTTCTCAGAAAAAAAAATCAATGAAGTGAAGAGAGCCTTCATTTTTGGGGGAGCAAATTTTTGCCAAACACATGTGAGATGTCAGATAGAACAATAATCTTCAGGATATATAAAGAACTCAAAAAAAAAATCTTAACACCAAAAAAAGAACAAAGAGCCCAATTAATAAATGGGCTAAGGAGCTGAACAGACACTTCTTAGAAGAAGAAATACAATTGATCAAAAAATATATGAAAAAAATTCAACAGCTGTAGTAATTAGAGAAAGGAAAATTAAAACTACTCTAAGATTTCATCTCATTCCAATAAAAATGGCAGCTTTCAAGACTACAAAGACCAATAAGTGTTGGTGAGAATATGGGGAAAAGGCACATGCATACATCACTGGTGGGATTGCAAATTGGTGCAATCAATATGGAAAGCACTATGGAGTTTCCTTGGAAAACCAGGAATGGAACCACCATTTGACCCACCTATCCCACTCCTTGGTCTATAACCTAAAGATTTAAAAACAGCATACTACAGTAATTATGAAGCCACTTCAATGTTTACAGTAGCATAATTCACAATTGCTAAACTGTGAAAGCAACTTAGATGCCCCTCAATAGATGAATGGAGAAAGAAAATGCTGTACATATACACAAGAGAATATTACTCAACATGAGCATTTGCAGGTAAATGGATGGAGTTGGAGAAAATCATGCTAAGTGAAGTAAACCAATTAAAAAACAAACAAACAAAAGGCCGAATGTCCTCTCTAATAAGTAGATGCTGACCCACAATGAGAGGTGGGGTATGGACAGAATGAAGGAACTCTGATTGGGCAAAGGCAATGAAGGGAAGGGGAGGAGGCATAGAAATAGGAAAAAATAGTAGAATGAGATGAACATCATTACCCTCGGTACATGTACATCTGCATATGTGGTACACCTCTACATTGTGTACAACCAGAGATATAAAAAGTGTGCTCCATTAGTGTACAATGAATCAAAATGCATTCTGCTATCATTTATAACTAATTAGAACAAATTTAAAACAATAAAAAAATCTAAGGTAAGGAAAATATAAACACAATATTGGTGTGTTTTTTAAATTATGTGTTAAATATTTTATGTAGCTGAATATATGCACAAACATAAATATTAGAAATAGAAGTAATTTCTGTCTTGAAGCTCTGGGTAGGCCAGGAGACAATGGAATACAATATTCTAGTGAAAGGACACACACACACACACACACACACACACATACACACACGCACATATTGCCTATATCCCTCATTTCCATCTAACCTACGAAGAGTGCTTAAGCCTCACCCACATGGTCCTTGAGATTTATATGTTGTATGATTGTATATAAAAAATAAATGTGAATGCAGTTTTCTCCTAATAGTCTTTCTATTTTCATGTTGTTTTAGAATATGTAACAATAGATACTTCAAAGAAAAAAATTGAAAATTAAATACAAAATTTAAATCTACAAAATTTCAGAAAAAAAAAGTTTCTGAAACTAAAAACACAATGTAAAAGAAAAAAAAGTTGTAGGGCATGGTGGCACATACCTGTAATCCCAGTTGCTCTGGAGGATGAGTCAGGAGGATTGAAAGTTCTAAGCCAGCCGCAGGAAAAAGTGAGGTGATAAACAACTCAGTAGAACCTGTATCTAAATGAAATAAAAAATAGGGCCAGAGATGTGGCTCAGAGGTCATGTGCCCCTGAGTTCAATCCCTGGAGCCCTCAAAAAAAAAAAAAAAAACAATTTGGCCCAAGTTATTCAGCAACCAGCAAGGACTCAGCAGCTCCCCCTGTGAAACACTCCTCCTGTAGTCCATTTTGACAGAGGAAAGGGAATCCTGTAGGTATCTGCTATCCAGAATGGCCATGCTTTTGTGGTTGACGGCCTGCTTCCATTTGTCACTGAAGATTGTGTTCATATAAGAAATTAGCGGATGAATGGATAAAGAAAATGTGGTACATATACACAAGGGAATATTAGGAGAACTCAGTGCTGTCTAATGTATTTCTGGCAAATATAATATAAAAGAAACCAGTGAAGTTGTTTAAGAAATCAGTCTTCAATGGCACTATAATTGAGCATAACCACTGCCATAGAGAACCAAAGTTAACCACTGAAAATAGTACACATCCAAAATATATAATCAATAAAAGTTTAAATACTTTTTAAAACTATAAAGTATACAATAAGAAAGATGTTTAAACTAGACAAAGTATTTGGAATAGACATTTCACAAAATTATGTAAAAAGTAAATATGCTTTTGAAAAATGTTAAGCAAGAATATTAACGGATATAAAAATGAATGTAACACCACTATATACTAATAAAAAATCTAAATTAAAAAATTTATTAGTGCATTATTGTTATACATAATAGTTGGGCCCATTTTGATATAATTATACACGTATGAAATTTAGTTTTCTCCATTTCAAAACCCAGAGCCTCCTATTTCTGTCCTCTCCTTCTTCCTGGTGTTTCTCTTCCTCTGCTGGACTTCCATCTTTTTATCTGCAAATTATTTATTTTTTTCTTTTCAACCAAGAGATTTACTGGGGGGCTGCCCAAAGGAGAAGAAAAGGAGAGACAGAGAACAGAGAAAGGAGAAGAGGAGGTCAGAGAGAAAGAGAAAGAGAGCAAAAAGAGGAAAGAAAGAAGAGGAAGAGAGCAGAGAGCTGTAAATTTATTTTAATAGGTGCTTTATATGTATACATTAAAGTGGCATTCTAATATATGCACATAATATAATCTTGTGAAATTAATTCCACATTTCCTTTCCTTTTCTGTTTCTCCTCAATTTTTTTCATCCACTCCACTGGTCTTCTCTCTATCCTTGAAACTCTCCCCCCACCCATTCTTTGCTCTAGAGTCTGAATATAAGCAAAAACATTTGACTCTTGATGTTCTGTGTCTGGCTTATTTCACTTAGCATTTCCATTTACTCCATTTCCATTTATTTACTGGAAAATGCCATGATTATATTATTCTTTATGGCTGAGTAAAATTCGACTTTGTATTATATACCATATTTTCTAATCCATTCGTATTTCTAATCCAGAGGGCTTCTTCTGTTTCCATGACTTTGTTATTGTGTGCACTGCTATATACATTGCTGTGACTTCATTACCATAATATGCTGATTTTAGTTCTTTTGAATAAATATCATGGAATGGGATAGCTGGGTCATATGAACTTACTGTGAATTATATCAAAATTATTACTGATGTTATAATTACATGGAAAATAATGATATCCTTAATTTAAAGTAAATGGTTTTGGTATGGTAGCACTTACCTGTAACCTCAGTGACTCAGGAGGCCAGTGTGCGAGGATTGTAAGTTTGTAGCTTCCCTGTTTTTTTTTTTTCATTATTTCTTAGTTTCTTTTTCTTTTCTTTTTTTTTTTTACTATAAGTTTGTGGCAAATAAGTGAGAAATGGCTGAAAATTTTTTAAAAATAGAAAAAAAATTCCCTGAATATACAATTCCATGGTAGACTCTCTAAGGGTTCAATACATTGCACCTAAATAAATACATAAATAAATAATATAGAGCAAATGTAAATGCACAGGATTGTATTCACTAAAATATAGATCCATGAACTTAGAGTTGTTGATTTTCTTTTCAGTTTGCAAGGATTTTACATAACAAAATATCAGAGAGCAAAGAACCCACAGAGCATAAATATGAACAGAAATATCTTTCCTGAACAAGTGCAGGCTTTATAATTTAATTGTATTTACACTGATGAGTGCACACAAAGAAAAATCAATTTGTGGGAGTTTATTTCATTGGTATTGAAATTGTATCTTCCTTGATAAGCTTGGCACAAAGCACATAGTTTGTCTCCCAAGTTCATTAAATTACAATTTTACTATATTCTGTGGTGTTATGCAGTTTTAGATAGTCTTGCTAATGAAATGTTCAAAATTGCTTTTCCAAACTACAGAAAATTAACTTCCAATATTTACCCCCCAAAATCTCATTTATTATAAAGTCACAATAAAAGCACATGAAATGAATACAAATATATGATTTTTTCCAAGATTCCTCAAGAATCACTTGAAAGGTATTAAAAATAAGCTGAAAACCTGGGTTTATGGAATTGATTATTTTCTCTACCAATTTAATAATACCATTAAAGCTTCCTCGATATGCATTTAATAATAAACAAAGTTGTACTTTTCCATAAGTATGCTTCGGAAAGTCTAGAAGGAAAAGTACAAAGCATTTCTAAGGTGTTCACCCTAACAAGATAAAATTAGCACCTGTAAGTCAATCAATCCCTGTAAGTCAATCAATCAATCATCAATAAGAAAGTAACCATATGTTCCCTCTTCAACCTTTAAATGCTTCTCTATCATGAATTTGATTGTTCCCTAAGTTCAGTTCTTTGAGAGACTCCTTATCCTCCCAGTATCCTGCATTTCAGATTCCAGAGGTAGAAATTTCTGCTTACTTGATCCTTATGTTTTGTAGAAGTTGTTTGTTGTTCTCCATTCAAGAGTCAAAATACTCTTTTCTTAAGCACGTGAAACTACTTGTGTTCTTTGATAATGAATTTATTAGTTATACTTAGTAAGAACCTTACATATAATTTTTCTGTACCCACCTCTAAATTTCTAGGACCCAAAGTTAAACATGATTACATTTTCAATCTATATGACTGTTAATTTCCCCTTTGGATAAGTCTTTCTCAGGATCATCTCTTTTATTAGTTATTTCTCATTACTTAAAATACTACCCCTAACCTTAATTTATCAAAACAATAAACATTCATTATGTCTCTTTCTTTTGGACCAGATTTCAAGAAAGCATTACCTATATCTTGTAGCTCAGGATCATGCATAAGGCTGTATTCAGGAAGTCATCTAAAGGCACAACCCATGGAGGATGAACTTCAAGGTCACTCATGTGATTGTTAGATGTCAGGTCCATGCTTAATGTTGACAGGTGATACCATTAATATCTGGGGTTCTCCAATGAACAATTGCAGAATGTCATTTGATTTCCCTTAGAATGAGAGAATAAGAGAAAGAAATGGCTTCCAAAATGGAAGCCAAGGTGTTTGAACAACATTAGAAATGTTATTTATCGCTTCTCATATATTTCTGTCTTACAGAATTGAGTTAATAGATTCAGGGAGAACTCAAGATTGGGTATTCCTTAAGGGCATTAATACAAAGAGGTAGGAACCACATGGTACAATTAGAGATTGCTCATCAAACCTCCAAATTTTAAATAGTAATTCCCTTTTCTATAGTTTCATTTTGTATGATTTCATTTATTCAATCATGGTCCAAAAATAACAAATAAAAAATTTCATAAACAAATCAAAAGTTTTCAATTATGCACCATTCTGAGTGACATTATAAAAATCTCTTTGTCTGCGGTGCTCCTATTGTATAGGGTACTCACTCATTATCACTTAGAACTCTTCATTTCAGATTGCTGGCACAGTACCCCAGTGCTCAGGTTCCATAGACCATGATTTAGTAATGTTGCCAAAGTATAAGAGTAATGATGCTAGCAACTCAGATATACAAAAGGGAACCTTTAAAGTGCATTTATTTGCAAGGGGGGTGGGGGAAAGTTTACTAAGTATTAAACTCAGAGGTATTTGAATACTGATCTACATTCCCAGCCCTATTTATATTTTATTTAGAGACAGGGTCTCACTGAGTTGCTTAGTGCTTACCAGTTGCTGAGGCTGGTTTTGAATTCTCAATTCTCCTGTCTCCATCTCCAGGGGCCACTGGGATTACAGGCATTTGCCACTGCACAAGTCTAAAGTATATTTTTTGTGTGTGAAAAGGAAGTCATTTCTAATATAAATTGAGGTCCCAGATCCAGTTAAAGAATACATGTGACTTCCCAGCCAAATTCTTGACACCTCATCTGAAAGTGAACAATTTACTCACATGGTAACCCCCACCTTCAGCATTTATAACTCTAAAAAAGGCTTATTTTATGGTTTTAATAGTTTGGATAGGATAGTTTTGTGTGTGTTTTGAAACATTGTTGGAATTTCTCTTTTCCACACATACAATTTTGTCTAAAAGTAATATTTATACCAGATGTCTGTTAAAAAATTTTACTTTGGACCCTTGCAATATAATAGAAAATGTTGCAATAAGGAGTGGAGATTGAACTCAACTACTAACATGGTAAAGAAAATGGGAATTTATAGTTAATGAACTGTGGTTGGTGGATAAAACAAGATTCAATTATTAAGAGTGAGGAATTTCTTTAAACTGAATTCTTGCTCAAGGCAGAGCAAGTTAACCAAATGTCAAAATTAAGGACATTTTCAATAAATTGGCTTATCATCATTATTTTCTAAAAAAGGACCAGAAAGCCTAACTAAATTTTGATCAAGGAGCAAGTGTTCTCTACTTTAAGTGGTCACAGAACAGGAAAGCTGGCTAAAATGAATTGTAGAATGCTGGCAATAAACTCTACGGAGATTAAGGAGTTTCCCAAGATAACTTTTTTGAAAGAAAAGTTGTATTTTCTTTGCCTCTCCTAATGCAAAATGATTGGCCTCTTGCATCTTCAATTACAAAAGAGAAAACAAATTGTTTAGTGTATCTATCCTCATTCTTAAAATTATAAAACATGTTGTGACATTCTGATACCAGTATATTCATTATCAAACTATGCATCCAATTAAGATTATAATAATTACATTTTGTATGATTTTACTTACTACATATGCAGGTAACTTCATTAAATGGTCATTATTCTGAGGGAAGAAAATGGGACAGACATTGGTAACTATACATTTCTGGTTGAGCTGAAATACTGATATTAAAATATCAGTATTTCAGCTCAACCAGAAATGTATAATCTATTCAAAATGACACCTTTAATTTTTATATAATGATCCTAAATAAAGAATAAATAGTTGTATATTAAGATATTCCAATTATCTTGCGTATAACATTAGAAATATGACAATGTAAGTTGCTCTAATGTGCCCTAATGGTGAGTCAAATAAAAATAACTGTAGTAATATTGCCAATAGCCACATGAGTTTAAGTGTTCTAAGAATTTGGAGATTTCTATAATGTAAAAGAATATTTCTTTTTTTTAATTTACACATAGTTGCAGTCTTGGAATTTTTATTTCATATTAAATTATCCAAAGAATCATAAAAATTATTAATATTTTTTTTTGCGAAACAATTACAGATGATTGTTACTGTGCATAGCATCTGACAGGGAGCACTGCTGCTGTAAGAGATCTAGTATTGCTGACTCTCCTCATAGGGAGCCTATTATTTCTTTTCCGTTATTTTAATGACTTAAATGCCCAGGGATTTCCAAAGAGAAGCTGGTATTGCCATACTTAATGTTTAGGATTTCTGGAGGGTGCATAAAGATTCTAATAAGATGTCAGTTAATTGAAAAAGACCATTAAAATAAAATGAAGTGTTATTCAGTTGTACTATGGCCTAAATAGAAACTATATATGGCTGCAGATATACAGTATAATATTTAAACATTCTGTTGATATTTTCTACTAGATGTTTATTACTTCAATATTCTTCCTAAATGAGTCCTTCACACCTTCTTGTTAACTTACAAAACTTGTAATAAATTCTTGCTCAATGTCTGCTAAAGTGTAATATTTAAAATGAGAATTAGGGAGAGGGAAAAATAACATAGTTTATTCACAGATAGTGCAGTAAATATTTTGGCCCTATACAATATAACTTTTCTCATTGAATGCTTATTAAAATTTTGATTAAGTATATCAAAACCTCTCATAATGAAAGATGTGATATGCATATATATATATATATATATATATATATATATATATATATATATATATATATATTATTACTGGGTATTGAACTCAGGGACACTCGACTACTGAGCCACATCCCCAGGCCTATTTTGTATTTTATTTAGAGAGAGGATCTTACTCAGTTGCTTAGTGCCTAGCAGGTGCTGAGGCTGGCTTTGAACTTGTGATCCTCTTGTCTCAACCTCCCAATCCCTTTGGATTACAGGTATGCACCACTGGACCCAGTGTGTTTTTATAATTTTTGACATGAAACCCTTTGAAAGTAATTATATATTATGCTTTTTAATTCTTACTTAATTTCCATATTATTTTTAGGAAAATATTTTGGTAAGTAATTTCAGAAATATATTGGATTTTTTTCTTGTCAATGGTCACTGAGTACATGTCTAAAGACTCCTTCGTATATAAGTAATTCAGTCCCTAAATAAGTAGGTCATTCAGTTGATTAATTATGTAAAAATATAAATTACTAAATCCATAAAATATATCTAAAATTTTATTTTAAAAGGCAATGGGGCACCCAACTAGTCTCTAAGAGGAGGTAGTTCTAATACTAAAATAACTTTTAAGTAATGGGTAATTATTCCATTTATTTATCAAACTAATCACTGAAGACTTGGCAGTGGTTAATAAATCTTTAGTCAATTATTACTTGAGAAAAAAATTCTTAAATAATTGAAATGGGATAATTTGTTCAAATTCTCTCAAAGAAGCATTGTTTCCATGATCAAACTTTCTTCTCTTTTTGTACTTCACAGCCAGGTGAAATATAACTATTAGAAACTTGTGGTAGACTTAAATTGATGTAAGTTTCTAGCTTACAATTTTATACAGATTTTGACATGGACCACAGATTCATGATTTTTATCTGACCAGCTCCACTTCCACCTGTCTCTACCAAGGATGAACACATCTTGTGTAGCCTTATTAAACACCACAGTGGATTAATCATATTAATTCTTTCATTCTTTATGGTTTTAATGAAAGTCTGAGAAATAAAAAGAGCACCTCTCTCATCTCCTCACTGTTATTGGGTTACAGGTTGTTTCAGTCTTCTTGAAGAGGAAAAATTAACTAATCTTAAATAGGAGAAAATGGTGTTGCGCCCACACAGAGAAGATGTGAAGTAGACCCATAGTTGTTGTAATGTCCTGTCCCCAAATTCAGGTGTTAGGTCCTCTGACATTCTTTGCATCCTAAAAATCATACTTTGAATATTAGATGTCTTCTGTATTTTCAACACAAATTCTCAGACAAAAGTGTAACTTGATTTGAGGTTGTCAAGTGAAAGAAATTTGACTAAAAATGTATCCCTGCTACACCAGATATTTTAATTTTAATTCTGGTTGCATCATTAGGTAGCACATTTAGTGCCTAAAATGTAGTAAATATGCACTAGTTGTCAAAGCATGATTCTGTAAGTTATGTATGAATTGCAAAAGAATATTGTGAAATTTCCAGCATTTATATTAAACATTTAGCTTGGCATAAATAATAATGAGATAAGTTGATATGAGTCTTCTGATGTGGTAAAGAGTGTATCATTCAGGAAAAGTTCTAGCAAAATGTATTGCCTCAAGTAGTCAATACAAAATATTATACCCACAAAATATAATAGTGCAAGAAATGCAGCACTAATGCCAGGTTACTTGACACCAACAGGAAGCAATTGAACAGATTTCAAGATGCAGAATAGTGTACACAATAGTAATTGATTTAGTCTCTCAAAAAGTTAATATCAGTAAAATTGCTATAGATAAATACACAAAAGAATATAACTACCTAACAGCCAATGTGAAGTATGGAATTGATTAAGTACTTATTATTCTTTTTAAAAATCTATGTAGAATTTTAAATAACCTGGAAAAGATAGATATGGCTTAGCTATTAGATAATATTATAGAATGATAATTATGAGTTTTATTATAATACTATAGAATTACTATTAATTATCTTGATTCTGTAAATTAATGTTAATGTTTTCACATCATTAGGTATTGAAAGAACTCAGCAGCCCTCACGAAGTATGCTTACATTGGGCTTCTAAAAAAAAAAAAAAAACCAACAAAAAACAGCATATAAAATAACAAAAGAAAGCAAGAGGAAGCACCCCGAAACCTAAAAGATGTCCAAATTTCTAGGAGCTTTCTCAAGGCTATTTTTTTCTCCCTGTCCCCTAGAGGATATATTTAATTTCTCCAGTACGAATAGACAAACTTTTGAAAATATTATTGGCTTAGGAAGAATGTTCCAAAATTTCAAAGTGAGTCTTTTTGCAAGCTTCCTTACTGGTTATACCAGATGTAATCCATCAATTACTGATATGCCATGGAGCCACCATAGGAATTTCAAACTTTAAATGGCATATTTTTAATCTTGACTTTACCTTAGTCAAGAAACAGTGCAAGTCTTTCAAATGTTCCAGGATAGAATCACAGAGCTGTCTCAGTCCAGAGGTAAAATAACTCTATCTCACCCATTAGCAATATTTCCTTTAAAGTTAATGTGTAAATATCTAAACATCTTTCTCTTGGGCACTTTTAATAATACATTTGATTTAATACTAATTTTATGCTGCATAAATGAAAATATAATAAGACTGAAGTAATTCTTAGAAAAGAAAATTTACAATATTGATAGATGAGGTCTAGAGAAAAAGATAATCAATTTGATGATGTCTATACAAATGACTATCTCCTTGAAAGTTGAGGAAAATGTGTTAGTGCACAGATGAACCAGAGAAAAATAACAAGAAAGGAAAACCTTACAGTATGACTCATGGACTGGACATCTGGAGAAAATATTATTTGCAGAAAATATTCAAATTCAAAACATAAAATTTTTCCCAAAAAGAACAAGTTAACTATTATTCCCTATGTTGAAACTCGTAAAAATGTTTCTTAAATTACCATGAAGTTTCACAATGTGAGAATTTATCTTTTGATAAATAAAATCACTTTTTATAAAAAATTCTGTAAGCTAAGACTCTACAATAATATGTTGAGCAATTTATGAAGATCCTTTTTACAAGAAAACAAGAGTAGGGATAACTAGATGTATAATTTAAATGTACAGAGGGGTACAATGCTAGAGTAGATTGTAATTAAGGCCATCATTCAAAATGCCACAGGTAATTCATTAAATATTTTTATTCACTCATTTGCAAATATTTATTAAATGCTCTCTTCCTGCCAGACACTGAGCTGGCATAAGACTTGGGGAGAAAAAAATGGCACTACCTTTTCGAACTTAAGTGAGAAAATACACACATCTTTAAAGTTATTTCCAATTTTGAAAAGTAGTTCATAGGAAATAAACAAAGCCCAACAATATCATCAACAACAACAAAAACCCAGCTTCAGAAAATAAGTAGAGAAGACTCTTAGAAAGACAAAGTAGTCTTTGAGGCTGGGCCGTTAAACAAAACTTCAATTTTGAGGTGTTAGCAAGGAAAAGGCAAAGAAAAACTTTGAGGAAATTGTGAACAATTTATGAAACAGTATAAAACTTGACAAACTTAAGGAATTAAGAGTCTTTGCCACACCATAACCTAATCAATGATTCTAGAAAACTGAGAAACACATAGCTAAAACCACACAGGGTCTATTGGACTGAAAGGAATAATTGATTGATTTCTAAGAGACATAAATATCTGTTGAATGACATGTAAAGTGAAATGATATAAGCAAATGTTTTCCATAACAAGAATTGCAGAAGGGATGATTAATGAGGGAGAAGGGAAATTAAGTAAGCAAGAATTAATTTTCACGTTGATTTTCCTCAGACATCCCTTCCTACCTGTCCCTAAATTTTCTAATTTCAGTGGTGATGTCATCATTCTTCTTACTGGAACCCAGAAATTAAGCATTGTCTGTCTTTCTTATTCTTTAAGGCAGTAGTAGTAAAGATAGAGAAAAGAAGTCATGTTGTATAGTATTTCAAAGGTAAAAGCAATACACTTGGAGAGCTTTCAACATAGCACACAGAAAAATAAAGAGTCAGCTGGATGCTGTCTCTACCTTCAGTATGTGAGCAATCAGTGACTCCCTGGTGCAGTAAAATGTTAGTAATGCATAATATTTAATAGTTGCACAAAAAACATGAGGAACACTAAAATATTTTTTTTAATTATAATGATGGTTGTGGGTTAATAGGTTGATTGCTCTAAGAAATATTTGTAAGAAATGAGGATCCCTAGGCATTTGCTCTGTGCATTATTGATTAGGCCACAAAACAATAAATAACTTCAAGTAAACTCATCTGGATTTGGAATGTGTTGGAAGAAAGAAAAAAAGAAAAGAAATTCAATGTGAAGCAAGACAAAATAGAAAAAAAAGCAGAACAAAAAACAAAGGTAAAGAAACAAGAATGAATGACAAAACAAATAGAATTGAAAATTTATGCCTCAGAACAAGAATTTTATCATGATTTGAACCTTTCAAATACCAAAAACAATTATTCTTGGGATTGTTTTCTTTAATTTTAGCAGACTCTGGCAATAAGTCTAATAGTATAACACTAAGAATTAAAACTAATTCTTGAATAAACTACCATTTTAAAAGTCCAACATTCTCAAATAATTAGCCAATTATTTATTAAATTAGCAAGTCAGACTATGATTGAAATATTTCTTCAGAAACAACTGGTCATTTTTTTAAACAATGACACATTAACAAAGCCTATAGGTGCCAAAGGCATTCCGTGACCTATTTGGTGATGCCGCAGTATGGCATGTGGTGCTGCAGTGGGCAGATGCTTTCTGGCCCTGTCAGATTTCTGACAGTGGAGATTACCACATGGGGAGGGCTGTGGCATTGGCTGTAATGTGGCACAATGGAGGAGGTTTGGATGGAACCACACATTGCTGACTAGGGAACCTAGTGTTCCTTTCCTCCGTCTTTCTTTCTGGAAGCTGGCTGCGTGGTGTCGGGTTGATTCCTCCCAGGACACTGGGCCCCGAAGTGTCTCATTGATTGTTTATAAAGCCTTTATATCTCTAAGCTTCTTGGATGGTGATTCCATTTCCTTCATTATTTTAGGAAAATGTTCAGTTATTTATGCTATCAAATATTTATACTTCCCTTTTCATCTTTGAGCATTTCAATGACTTATGTTAGACATTCAGAGCTGTGCCACAGCTCTTACATGCCATCTTCAAACATTAATCACTTTCTATTTCTTATTTGTGTTTGAATATGTCCAATTTCTCTTGTTAAATCTTTTACTTTGGGGCTGGGGATGTGGCTCAAGTGGTAGCACGCTCACCTAGCATGCGTGAGGCACTGAGTTCGATTCTTAGCACCAATAAAAATAAAATAAAGTTATTGTGTCCACTCAAAACTAAAAAATAAATATTAAAAAAAATCTTTTACCTTGTTGTTACCCCTTGTCTAAAGCTAGGATTCTAATGAAATCATTGGTGTTGCACTTTGTGGTAAATGTAGTAGTGAACCATAGTAATATTAACCTGTGCAAGTAAACTGAAATTTAACAAATTTGAAATATAAATTTATTCCTCCATCTCATAAAACTTGTAAAAGTCAAGTCATCAGAACTAATACTGATTGCCACTATTGAAACTTTAGTAGTCAATGTGCTATTTTAACTACATATTTTTATTTTAATCTTTTAAAATACTTTTTACCCTTAAATATCTGCTGAAGGAGGCAAAAAATCATATTATTTCCAAAGCCTTCTTTAAATAGTTGTGTATTCAATTTAACTGATAAAAAAATTAACTTGTATATTGCTGTATACTCGAAATGCGTCAATTCTATAAAATGTAAAATGTATATTCTTTATGAGTGAATTCAGCTCTAGAAAGCAGTAAAATGTCAAACTATTTTACCTTTTAATATAAAATATTCAATTTCTTCAAAAAATATTCAGAATATATGAAATTTGGAACCCAGAACCATGGTGCTAACTCACGTGGGAGCCAAGGAAAAAGTTAGTACCAGGACTACCGAGACAATGAGAAGACCCAACATGGAACCCAGGCCCACCTCACCTCTATCTTGCAACAATGCAGCCATTGCCATAGCTCTGCCCATGCAGTAGCCTCCAACTTGGGACAACAGATAGAGCATGGAGGCAACTTCATCTGTAAACAGACAGCCCCCCTTTTTAGCCCCATCTTTGAAAGTGGTTGCAAACCATCTTGGGACACCCTCACTGCTATCTTGAGTTATCGCCACTATTTCCACCACCACCTTTAGTTGCAGTAGCATTTATCATGGGACACCAGCCAGGGTCTAAAAGCCCAACACCAAGGTGAGATACAGGTAATCAGTATGGACACTATGAGTATAGGGTAGAAACTCTTACCTCAGATCTACACTGTAAGAAAGGAAGACACATAGACATAGACAACATAAAAAAACAAGGGATGAAAGAGCCCCAAATAAACTAAGATACTCTAATAATATAATCCATGGATTGCAAAGTTGATTAAATTTTTAAAAATGCAGTTCAGAATATACATAATTAAAATGATCTACTAATTAAAGAATGACCCAAATGAGCAAGTACAGGGGAAAAAATTACCATTCTGGGGCAGCGCTTTCAGTGGGAGAGCACTTGCCTAGCATGTGTGAGACCTGGGTTCAATCCTCAGCACCACATCAAGGTAAATAAATAAAATAATAAAAAATTATCACTCTAACAATGAAATAAGAAATCAAATATAGGAAACCTTTGATCACAACAGCAAAGAGATAAGGAAGCAAATACAGGTAGCAAAAGACTACTTGAAGAAAAAGATAGCTAATCTGAAAAAAAAAAGCCAATTAGAAATCCTTGAAAAAAAGAAACAATAAACCACATAAAAAACTCAATAGAAAGCATCACCAACAGACTAGATCACTTGGAAGACAGACTGTCAGATAATAAAGAACAATCTTGAAAATAAAATTGACCACACAGTGAAGATAGTAAGAAACTATGAACAGAACATCAAAGAATTATAGGAAAATATGAAAAGATGGGATAGAGGAAGGCACAGAGTCTCAAACCAAAGAATGCACACTATTTTCTATGAAATAATATCAGAAAAATTTCCAAACATGAAGAATGAATTAGAAAATTAAATACAAGAGGCTTATAGGACACCAAGTGTACCAAACTACAACACATCTAAACCAAGACATATTATAATAAAAATGCCTAGCATAAGGAATAAAGATAGAATTTAAAAGGCATAAGAGAAATAATTCAGATTACATGTAGGGGGAACCAATTAGGATTTTGTAGATTTTTCAACACAGACCCTGAAAGCTAGAAGATCCTGGAACAACATATACCAAGCTCTTAAAGAAAATAGATGCTAATCAAGAATCTTATATTCTACAAAATTAAGCTTTAGATTTGATGAAGAAATAAAAATCTTACATGATAACAAAAGTTAAAAGAATGTACAACTAGAAAGCATACACTAGAGAACATCCTTGGTAAAATATTTTATAAGGAGGAAATTAAAATAAACAATAAAAATTAGCAAAGGGAGGTAGTAAACTAAAGGATAAATAAATCAAAAGAGAAAGCAAGTTAAGTTAAATACCAAAAATAAACAAAAATGATCAAGAATACAAATCATGTCTCAATAATAAGCCTGAATGTTAATGGCCTAAACTCAACAATCATAAGACAGACTGATAGATTGGATTTTTAAAAACACCCAACAATATGCTACCTTCAAGAGACTCATCTTGGTCTGGGGATGTGGCTCAGGTGGTAATGCACGCACCTGGCATGCGCAGGTCACTGGGTTCAACCCTCAGCACCACATAAAAATAAAATAAAGATGTTTTGTCCACCAAAACCTGAAAAATAAATATTAAAAAATTTTCTCTCTCTCTTCTCTCTCTCTCTCTCTCTCTCTCTCTCTCTCTCTCTCTCTCTCTCTCGATTCATCTTATAGGAAAAGACATTCACAGACTGAAGGTGAAAGGTTGTGAAAAATCATATCACTCATATGGACTGTGGAAACAAGCAAGGGTTTCCATTCTCATATCAAATGAAGTAGACTTCAAGCCAAAGTTAATCAAAGGGATAATAAAGGGCATTTCATACTGCTTAAGGTAACAATATATTGACAAGACATAACAGTTATAAATATATATGCCCCAAACAATGGAGCATATACATTCATCAAACAAACTCTTCTCAAGTTCAAGAGTCAAATCAGCCTAAAACTCAATATTTCTGGGTGACAGTAACACACATCTTTCACAACTGGATAAATATTCTGAGCAAAAGCTAAACAATTACACTATAGAACTCAATAATACGATCGATTAAAACTTAGATTTAACAGACATATATAGAATATTTCATCCATCAACTAGTGAATACACTTTCTTCTCAGTAGCACATGGATCCTTCTCTAAAATAGATCACATATTATGCCACAAAGCAACTCATAGCATATACAAAATCTACAGATACTACCATGCATTCTATCAGATCATAATAGAATAAAATTAGAAATCAATGGTAAAATAAAAAATAGAAGCTAGTCCAACAACTGGAGACTAAATAATATGCCATTGAATGAGCAATGGGTTGCAGAAGATATCAAAGAGGAGATTTAAAAATTCTTAAAGATAAATGAGAACACTGATACAACATATCAAAATCTCTGGGACACTATAAAGGCATAAGCAAGGGGAAAGTTTATTGCATAAAGTTAATTCTTTAAAACAAGAAAAATTCAGAAAAATGATGATAAAATATTACATCTCAAAGCCTGAGAAAAAGAACAAACCAATTCCAAAAGCAGTAGGAGGGAGAAAATAATTAAAATCAGAGCTGAAATCAATGAAATTTAAACAAAAGAAACAAGGTTAATATTAAAGAAGATCTTAGAAGATGGAAAGATCTCCATTGTTCTTGGATAGGCAGAATCAATATTGTCAAAATAACAATACAACCAAAAGTACTATATAGATTTAATGAATTCCCAATCAAAATCCCAATGATATTCCTCATAGAAAGAGAAAAAGAAATCCTGAAATTCATTTGGAAAAATAAGAGATCCAGCATAGCCAAAGAAATCTTTAGCAAGAAGAGTGAAGCAGGTGGCATCACTATACCAGGCCTTAAACTATACTACAGAATAGTAACAAAAACGGCATGGTATTGGTATCAAAATAGACTTATAGACCAATGGTACTGAATAAAGAACATAGAGATAAATCCATTTAATTACAGTTATCTCATACTAGAAAAAAGATGTTTAAAACATATATTGGAGAAAAAATAACCTCTTTAACAAATGGTGCTGGGAAAACTAGAAATCCATATATATCAAAATGAAATTAAGCCCCTATATCTAGCCATGCACTCAAAATGGATCAAGGACCTAGGAATTAAACCAGACACCACACACCTAATAGAAGAAAAAGTAGGTCCAATTCTTTATCTGGTTGTATTAGGCCATGATTTCCTTAATAAGACTCCTATAACATAAGAAATAATATTAAGGATCAATAAATGGGATGGATTCAAACTAAAAAGCTTTTTCTCAGCAAAAGAAGCAATCAATGAGGTGAAGAGAGAACCTACAGGATGGGAGCAAATTTTTACCACACGCTTATCAGATAGAGCACTAATCTCTAGGATAGATGAAAACTCCAAATCTTAACAAAAAAACAACTATCCAAACAATAAATGGACCCAGGAACTGAACAGACATTTCTCAGAAGAAGATATACAATCAGTCAACAAATATATGAAAAAAATGCTCAACATCTCTAGCAATTAGAGAAATGCAAACCAAAACTAATCTAAGATTTCATCTCACTCCACTCAGAATGGCAATTATTAATACAAGCAATAGTAAGTGTTGGCTAGGATGTGGGGGAAAAAGTCACACTCATACAATGCCTGTGGGACTGCAAATTGGTGCAGCCCCACCAGCAATCCTCACCCTAAGTACATGTATGAATACATGGATGGTGTGGCTCTACTTTGTGAACAACCAGAAACATGACAAATCTGGAAATCAGTATGGAGAATCCTTGGAAAACTGGGAATGAAGCCACCACTTGACCTAGCTATCCCACTCCTCGGTCTATAACCAAAGGACTTAAAAACAGTGTACAATAGAAATATAGCCACATCAATGATTATAGTAGCACAATTTATAATAACTAAACTGTGGAACCAACCTAGATGCCCTTCAGTAGATGAATTGATAAAGAAACTGTGGTATATATTCACAATGGAATATTACTCAGTATTAAAAGAAAATTAAAATATGGTATTTGCAGGCAAATGGATGAAGTTGGAGAATATTATGCTAAGTAAAGTAAGCCAATCCCCAAAAACCAAAGGCTGAATATTTTCTCTGATATCTGGATGCTGATTCATAATTGGGTGGAGCATGAGAGGAATGGAGAAAATTTAGATAGGGCAAAGAGGAGGGACAGGAAGGGAGGTCATAAGGGGGTAGGAAATATGGTGGAATGAGATGGACATCCTTACCCTAAGTAAATGTATAAAGACACGAATTGTGTAGCTCTACTTTGTGAACAACCAGAAACATGAAAAATAGTGCTCTATATGTGTACTATGAATTAAAATGCTTTCTGCTATCATGTATAACAAATTAGAATAAATAAATAATAATATTAAAAATTTAAAAAAATAAGAATGATAAAAAATGAGATGGGTGTTTGTTCAAAAACAAACCAGAAAAATATATAATACCTATTATAAAATTTTACAAAGCATAAGTTTCTCAAGGAAGTTAATAATTTAAAATTTTTCTATTCTTTAGAATGTGTATTCTAATTATTAAATGTAAATTAATTCACTTGTCTTTTAAAATTCAAATTAAAACAAATTCTTTAAATTTAGCAATTGATTTGTTTCTTTCCACCATATTGCTTTTTGCCTAAATAACTAATTTAAGGAAAATCTGTAATATTGTATTTGAAAGATAAATAGTCCTTTTTGCTCTTCCTTAGCCACATTTGTGAAAATATGGAGATAGGGTTGTAGAAATTACTATAATTGCCTCTAACATAAACATATTCTTTTAATATGAAAACATGAATTTTTGTGTAACCATATATCGGTACTTTATATTAATTTCTTTTGCATATTTACATATATCCTATTTAGAAGGAAATCTCATATAGTCAGTCAACATATATACACACAAAAATCTTACTTATAATTCTAGTAAATAAGAATGACTTTATTATATTTTTTAGTGATAACATTTATTGAATATTTTATTGTTTAAATTATTAATTGGGACAAATGTTTTACTGTCACCTGATGAAAATGATCATCTAGAAAATATTTATTCAGGCTTGAGTCCTAAAGCTGTTAAAAAGGATCTACAGGATTGAGAAGCTGAATAGCAAGAAAACACTACCTGCAAGTTAGCATTCCATTCTCTCATAAACATCGCTGTGTAGACAAACCAGCCAAGAACTAGACACTAAGTAAACCACAAGGCAGCAGCTATGCAAATGAATAAAGTACTGGCTATGTTACAATGAAACCAAAATTGTTAACAGCCATTTTTCAGCTTTTTTTTTTTTTTTACTTTTTTCTTTCAAGTTGTATTTTTTTTTCCTTAACAGAGTATTTACAAAGTGCCGCAGTCTGGCTGGGCACAAATCACGAGCCACTGAAGCAGGAACAAACTTTATTTTTAAACTGCAAGAAAAAACCTCACACAAGCTCCTCGGGAATTCTCAAGAATGCCACGAGGCTGGTGCAGGAACCCCCAGCCGGAAATATCTCCCCGAGAAATATCTCCTCCTGCACTTCCCCAACCAATGGGAACTCTCGGGGAATCCCTGGAAATCCCCACAAGAACTTCAAAATAGTGCGAGAACTCAAAAGTAGCGTCAGAGGTGGATAGTAATGCCTCGCCTGTCAATCAATACTATTGGCAAAATGCCAGGGGCCATACAGACTCCGCTGTGGCTCTCAGCATCTTCCCCCTTCTGTTTAATTAAACAACAAGCAATGTGGCTTAGGGACCGTGCCTGTTAGGCAGTCCAATTCAACATATGGTTTTTACCCGTCATCGGATGAATTGACCTCTAGGCATCAGCCTCCTGTCTTAGGTTGGTACTACTGCAATTGGATCATACCCATCACTGACTACCGGTCCAGCATACAGCCATACTTGTGGATAGGCCTTTGCACCAGTGGGGGGGTGAGGTTCTTTGCCTCACCTCTGTTGGCCCCAAAATTTGGCCTTGGTGCCAGTGGGGGGTGAGGTTCTTTGCCTCACCTCTGTTGGCCCCCAAATATTAAACCATCACTAGTAGAAGGGAGGAGGATGCAAAATGCCATGACACTAAGCCAATTTACGGCTCCTTTGAAAAATTGTACCACCGGTGACACCATGAGCAAAAATACTCCAGCACTACCACAATTCGCTGCACCAACAGATAGTTCACAATGCATACAAGTGATACATAGTCCAGACAAGTTCTGCAAGCAATTCAAAGCAGAGGAATCTGTCAATATGTCCATTTCCTCCCAAAGTAAATCAATTCCTTGATTGAGCATTACTTGTTGAGTTATTAGTCATTGATGCATCAGTTTATACAGTTTGTTGTGATAACTATCGAGGAAGCTGTAGTTTGGTTTTATCTTTGTCTTCACCGGCACTGGGATGAAAATAGGAATTCTGGCAATGATGCTAAGAAAAATATTATGTAACATTCCAAAAGGCACTAAGAAAACAATTTTTTGAACAATTTACATTATCCTGAACAGAATTATTATATATAATGAAAAGGAAAGGTGAAAGTAAACAAACAGATCAGTTAACCTCCTTATGTGTTTACATATTAAAACAATTTTCAACAGCTATTTACCCAATTTAAATTAAACCATTAAAATCACGTGAATAAAAATATTCAGATCCATTTATTCATGAGCGCTCCTCATATATGATATATGGACATACGCACATACAGACATACAACACAAAACAGAAGTGTGCACACATAACATACAACACATAAGATGATAGTAAAGGACTTGTAGATTTACCTAGGTGAAATCTCCATTGCAATGTTTAAAAACTCCACAGTCAAAAAATAAAACTGATCAGAAAAACATTAACCTAGGTCTGTATGAGCTCAAAAATAAAATAGAACTTTATGCTGTGGGAAAAGGCAATAATAAAAGAAATATTGAAAAGAACATCCTGGTTAATCACTGTCGCAGATGTAAGAATAGCCAAATTGGAGCTCTGGATATCAGCTGTTATGCATTTGAGTCAAATCACCTTTTTTTTTTTCCGTCCGTAGAATTCGCTTTGGTTAGTTTCTCTGGAATCCAAATTGGCTGTTGTTCTCCCTGTGGAAACACACAAACAGAACCCCTATTCCAGACAATCACTGGGTCAGGACCTTTCCATTGTCCTGTTAGAATATCCTTCCAAAGCACCTTAGGCTTATGTACATTTTTTGGACACATATGCCTTTCCGCAGCACTAAGTCCTGATGAATCCAAATTTAAAAAGTTTAGAGTAAAAAGGGTTATTTTAAGTTTATCTTTGGGGGATATATACCCCTTTCCAATTCCCTCTTTTTGCTTTAATAAGTACATTTTAATAGTTTGATGAGCTCTTGAGGATTGTATGGGATTCCTGTTATATGAGAAATACCAAATGATGAGCAAAATTGTTTAAAAAAGGTAGAAGTATAACCAGGACCATTATCTGTTTTTAACTGTTTTGGAACGCCCACAGTGGCAAAATTTTGTAAGCAATGAGCTATAACATCTTTAGTTTTTTCTTTGGCATGAAGGGAGCCCATCAAAAATCCTGAAGAAGTATCAACTGTAACATGCAAATATTTTAATTTTCCAAATTCTGGCAAGTGTGTGACGTCCATCTGCCAAATATGGTTAGGTATCAGTCCTCTAGGATTGACTCCAAGATTAACTTGTGGTAAAAAGGTCACACAATTTTGACATTGTTTTATTATTTGTCTAGCTTGTTCCTTAGTTATTTTAAAATGCTTTTGTAAAGTATTAGCATTGACATGGAACCTTTTATGAAAATTTGTAGCTTCTTCTAGTGTAGAGAAAAGATGTACGTGATGTGTAGTTTTATCTGCTAAATCGTTGCCCAAACTAAAGGCTCCAGGCAATCCTGTATGTGCTCTGATATGTCCTATAAAGAATGGATCTTTTCTGTCCCATATCAGACTTTGTATAGTGGAAAACAAAGAGAAAACACTAGAGGAAGGGGAAATCCTACCAGCATCTTCAAGGGATACTATAGCATTAACTATATACTGACTATCGGGAAATAAATTAAATACAGAATCTTTAAACATCACAAAAGCTTGTAAAACTGCATTAAGCTCTACCTTTTGAGCTGATTGTTTGGGTACTAAAAATGTAAAAGTTTGATCAGGGGTAAGTACTGCTGCTGTACCATTACTTGACCCATCAGTGAATACATTTGGAGTATTCATGATAGGGGTTTTTCTTGTCATTTTTGGAAAAACTACAGGATGCAAAGACCAAAAAGACAACAAAGGATTAGATGGTAAGTAATTATCAAATGAAACATTAGATTTACACATGATTATTGCCCAAGTATTTAACTCATTAGCTAACTCATCAATTTCATCCATAGTATATGGAGTAATAATTTTATTGGAAGAAATTCCAAATACTCCCTTTGCTGCTTTTATTCCTTTGAGTATTAATTGTCCTACAGCCTCAGGATACCTAGTAAGAAGAGTGTTAGGAGAATAAGATAAATGTATCCATAATAATGGACCTTCTTGCCAAAATACTCCTGTAGGAATATTTATTTGTTGGTATTACAATAAATAATGAAGGCAAACTTGTATCAATTCTATCCAAATGCATATTTTCCATATATGTTTCAATAATTTTTAATGCCTTTCTTGCTTCAGGCGTTAATATTCGGGGTGAATTTGGATCTGATGGGCCTTTTAGGATATCAAATAAAGGTCCCAACTCTCCTGTTGGTATGCCTAGATAAGGCCTTATCCAATTTATGTCTCCTAATAACTTTTGAAAGTTGTTAAGTGATTTGAGTTGATCTACTCGTATTTGAATTTTTGGTGGACGGACCATGGTTGAGGATAATAGAACTCCTAAATAATTAATTGGAATATTTAATTGTACTTTATCTATTGCTATCTCTAGATTATAATTTCTTAATAAATTTGTAAGTGTGGCATAACATTCTAGCAATGTGTTTTTATCTTTGTGTGCTAGCAATACATCATCCATATAGTGAAATATTTGTAGTTCAGGATTTTGATTTCTAAGTGGCTGGATTGCTTTGTTAACATAAATTTGACACATAGTTGGGCTGTAAGCCATCCCTTGAGGGAGTACTTTCCATTCATATCTCTGATCAGGACCTTCATGATTCAGTGCAGGGATAGTAAACGCAAAACGTGGACAATCCTCAGGATGAATTGGAATTGAAAAAAAAAAACCAATCTTTAATATCTATAGCTAAAACGTACCAGGTTTTTGGCAAAGCAGGCAATTGAGGAATCCCCGATTGAGAAGGTCCAACAATAACCATCTCATTATTAATTTCTCTTAAATCTTGCAATAATCTCCATTTACCAGATTTCTTTTTAATGACAAAAATGGGAGTATTATATGGAGATACGGAAGGTTGTATATGTCCCTCCACTAATTGTTGTTTGACCAAGTCATAGGCTGCTTGTATCTTTTCTTTAGTCAGGGGCCACTGAGGAACCCATACTCTCTTTCTGATTTCCAAGTAATTGTTATTATCTCAGTGACCCCTTCTGAAAACCCAGTCCATGTCTATTTATTCCTTGATCTATTTGAATTGGTGCTGCTATACCTTGTTCTCCTAATCTTTTTTCTTTCCTGAAACCTTGTTTAGCCCTAATAGTGGGCACATTTGGAATGATGTTATTTGTTAATGTCAAACCTAATTGATCTAGGACATCTCGTCCCCATAAATTTATAGGAAGATGATCCAATACATATGGCTGTATAGTTCCTTCACATCCTTCAGGATCCTTCCAATCTAATACCATTGCACTTCTATGGGGATTAGTTGCCACTCCTAGGCCTCGAAGCGTTTGAGTGGTTTGTTGTAATGGCCAATGTTTTGGCCATCCTTGACGAGATATGATGCTAAGGTCTGCACCTGTATCCAGTAGCCCATTAAATTCATGTCCTTGAATATTTAGTTTTAGCATGGGGCGAGAATCTAAATTTAAAGACAGCATAGCCCAATCTACACCTGTGGAGCCTAATCCCCTGGAACCTCTTTCTTTACTACTACTGGAAAATTTATCATGTAGGCTGGGTATTATTAATAACTGTGCTATTCTATCTCCTGGTGAAATTACTGATATACCCTTTGGAGAACTAGCTATAATTTTTATTTCACCTTCATAATCGGGATCAATTACCCCAGGACTTATCATAAGTCCTTTTAGAGTAGAAGAACTGTGTCCTAACAATAAGCCTACTGTTCCTTGGGGAAGAGGTCCTTTTACTCCTGTGGGAATGATTTAAACTCCCATCTCTGGAGTTAGTACTGCTCTGGCGGAGGCGCAGATGTCCATCCCTGCGCTCCCTCTGGTTCGTCTGATGAGAGATCTGATGGATAATGTGTCCTGGGCACTACCCTGATGCTGTTGCTGGGTTCCTCCATGGTGTTTCTGGGTTCCTCCAGTGCCCCGTAGATTTGTGGTTGTGGGCCCCGGAGCATTGGGCCCCCTTGTCCGTTTTTTGGCAATGGAGCCTGATGCCTTTCTCCACAATATTGTGGGTAAACACCTGGTCCTTTTCCATTTTTTGATAACGGAGTACCCTCTATGGTGGTTTGAGAACGGCATTCATTAGCCCAATGTCTCCCTCTACGGCATCGTGGGCAAATACCCGGTATTCTATTCCTTTGATACCTAGCTTTGTTAAACCCTCCTCTTATGGGGCAACTCCTTTTAAAATGTCCTGTTTGTTCACAATTGCAGCATGGTTTTGGCCTGGCATCTAAAGCCTCTTGTACTGCTGCCAAGACTTGTCCTTGTTCATTAATGTCTCTACATAATTTAATATATGTGTTTAAATCTTCATGTCTCCATGGTCTAATGACCTCTCTGCAGCAACAATTTGCTTGGTCATAAGCCAGTTGTTTTATAAATGGCATTGCTTGTTCTGTATCCCCAGAAATTCTAGAAGCTGCTTGAATAAGCCTATCTACAAATTCAGCGTAAGGTTCATTAGTTCCTTGTATTACCTTAGATAACTGTCCTTGTAAATCTCCATGCTCCTGTAAAGTTTTTCATGCCCTAACTGCATCTACAGCAATTTGTGCATATATGCCAGGATCATACTCAATTTGATGCCGTTGACCCTTATAAGGGCCTTTTCCTAACAACATATATAAATTTCTTTGAGGGTAACTGGCTGCTGCATTTCACCTAGCTGTCTCCCTGCAAAATTCCTCATTGGCAACCTTCCATAACAAATATTGTCCTCCATTTAGCACAGATTTACACATACTAGCCCAATCTGCTGGCATCATGTCCAAGTTGGTAATGGATTCAAACATGCTTACAGTAAAGGGTGCTTGAGGACCATAAATTGTTACAGCCTCCTTTAACTGCTTCACTGTTTTGAAATCTAAAGCACAGTGAATTCGCTGCCCTCCTGCCTGCTCAAGTACAGGGCATGCTAATCTTTGAGGTCCTGTCTCAGGATCCCATCTATCAGTTACCGGAGTTGAGGGCCACTCAGCTATCTCCATAGGTGGAGCTGTTGGTTGAATTACACCCTCTGGTGATAGAACAGTGCTAGTAGCAGCCTCCTGTTGTAGCTTTTTCCCTAAAAGCTGTTTCTCCTCTAAGCTTTCTTCCTTTAAATTTTCTTCCTCTGTCTGACTAGCTCGAGAGACCTTCTCTTTTGCTTGATCTAAAATGTCTTTCTCCATGGTCTGAACCTCTAACAATTTACTTAACACTCTTTCAGTTTGTTTTTTACTAATTTCTAATATGTTATAAAGATAACGCAACCCAATAAGATAACACAAAACAAAACCGAAACAGAATGAAGCAAAAACGAAATAAAAAATCGTTGTATCAATTTTCCTATTTTCTTGACATGTGCATTTATGGTCTATTTCTATCTCTTCCTCAGGGGCGAACAACTTCAAATTTTGAGCCAACCATTTTTCCCAGTCTGCCTGAGAAAATTCTAGGGATAGGCAGCTTGAAACAAACACAAAACAAAGCAAAACAAGAACACATTGTTTTTTAAAATGGTCACCCATTCTCTCGCCTTCCCTTAGTGGCAAGCAATTTCACTTACCCCGAAGCTTCAGACGTTCCCCGCACGGGCCGCCAATTGCTGCAGTCTGGCTGGGCACAAATCACGAGCCACTGAAGCAGGAACAAACTTTATTTTTAAACTGCAAGAGAAACCTCACACAAGCTCCTCAGGAATTCTCACGAATGCCACGAGGCTGGTGCAGGAACCCCCAGCCAGAAATTTCTCCCCCAGAAATATCTCCTCCTGCACTTCCCCAACCAATGGGAATTCTCGGGGAATCCCTGGAAATCCCCATGAGAACTCCAAAATAGTGCGAGAACTCAAAAGTAGCGTCAGAGGCAGATAGTAATGCTTCGCCTGTCAATCAATACTGTTGGCAAAATGCCAGGGGCCATACAGACTCCGCTGTGGCTCTCAGCAACAAAGTGGGAAGTATTCAGCTTCATATCTATGGAGGTTAGAGCTCATCAGGTTTATGTGATCTTCCCAGTCACCCAGAGCTTATTCACAGTAACATTGGTTAGACTGGCAAGATTCAGAAGTCACTAGCACATAGCCTGCCCTCTTGTTTCTTTTCTTTTCCTTTTTATAATTCCACTTAGGCATAATATTAGATTTAGCAATTTCTTAATCAACTCTTTATAGTATAAAAATTAATATACCATGTTAATTTCTAATGAAATATTGATAAATGAATAATTTTTAACCAATAAGATATTGAACATCCAATGCATACTATATGAATTGAATTGCAAGTTTTTCAATTAAAAATATAAGTTGGTTTTTCAGTTTTGAATTCTTGATTATTTATAAAAGCACTATATGAAAATACTTGATATGCTTCTTGCTCAGGATATTTCAAAACAATCCTTCCTGTTTCTACTATTTATTTATAAAAATCAAACAGAATGATCTCTCTTAAACAAAAATGGAAAGACCAATCAGTGTGATAACTTTTTTGATCCATTCTAAATGTCCCAGATAACACTCAGTAAAAATATATTGACAATAGAAAAGCATACCAAGTTTATCTAATCAGAGTTTCACACGACCTGGGATCCTTTAGAAATGAAGACTCCAGGCACAGAGAAAATTATCTGTTTTTAAACTTAGGTTATTTAAAGAATGGACATCCAGATAAAAATGTGATTGAACAAAAAGTGTAATAACTAAAGGTAATAGAGACTGAGGAGTCCAACAAGGCCCAACTGCCCAGAAATTTCTTGAACTCTCTGTGCACCACTCCTCCTTCCTGGATAAAGGCAGGACCTTCTGAAGAAACATCATTTTACCTGGTGTCTCAGAACACATGCCTGAGAATTTCCATATGGCTCTCATTGTTTAGACAGGCAGGGAGACGTTAGAGCAATACTTCTATTGTCTATGGCTGGCTTTCTAGGGGAAGCATTTAAGTTTCTATGACCTGACTTAGTGAAGAGGAATTCTGTTTCTAATAACAGGCGGAGGAGAAGGGTGAGAGAAAGGAGAACCAGGAGAAGTCTGAGAGAGACTTAAATTACTCATTAAGTCATTTTTCTGATTCAGTTTGGTGAAGAAATAAAGATAAACACATGCAGGTTTGTGTGAACTACCTACATAGTTGTCCTCATATCTGACTTTCTGTAACTCTTACTAAGAAGTAATGCCTTTCATTTGGTGTCACAAACATTTAGTTGCTATGAATTTGATGTTGTTTGAGCTAGTTTTCAATATTACTATTACACTTTCTTAACTTTGTGTGCTTTGCTAATATGTAGTCAGAACATAAATAATTTAATTAAGAAATATAAGGAAAATGATTCTTGTAAATAGTATTCTTTAGAGACTAATGCATTCTTTAAGAGCAGACTGTGACATGAAAAAAAACTGAGATGATCTCTTAAAATTTTGTCTTTTTTTCCATTTTATTTACAGATTGCATATTATACTTTGCTTGTTTCAGTTGCTTGGGAAAAATAATTTCATTGAAATAGACTGTGTCTTATGAAACTTGTCTTATTCTCTAAAAGTAAATATAAAACTTCTGTCTTCAGATTAATACAGAAAATGTAAAATCCCTTGTTCAGTCTATTTCTAACTTATAATTATTATAAAAAATGACGAAGTTATTTTGAATAGCCTGACATTAAGCAGAGTGCAAAAGTAAAGCAAAATCCATTTTTTGCAAATCATATATATGACTTCAGTAACAAGGAAATAGGTTTCTCAGATGTGGCAGTTAAACACAGCAACTATAACCAAAGGATCATTACTCGCATGGAAACTGTGTTATTATCAATTTACACAACTGCATAATTTTAGAGCTTAAAATATTTAAAAGTGCTTCAGAATTGGTCCTTCATCAATGGGCAAACATAAAGTTGCTTTTTTTACTGGCTTCCCTTTTCTTTTTAGCCTTCTGTCCTTACTAGCCATTTTTTTTGTTTGTTTGTTTTTTGGGCTTTTTCCTTCCCCATCTCAAAAAGACACCCCTCTTACCTTGTGCCCTCTCTGGACACAAATCTGCTATTTTTCGTTTCTCTTTTGCAGAAAAGTTCCTTGCTGAGCATTAAATGAGTTGTTCTTAAATATGTACTAAAGATTTCCATTGCTGAAAACTATTTCCACATCAATGATTTTTAAAGAATTAAATCAGATACAACCTCTGCATCAGCACAATATTTCAAGGTGGTGAGGGAGTACTGGTGCTGGATTTGTCCTCAGTTAATAACTTTATTAATGATGTGGATGATTGAATAAATATTATGAAAGGAAAAATTCTTCAGTATTAAATATGTAGATTTTGCAGAAACAAATAGACTGAAAGGAAATCCCTGCAGGATGACCTAGAGAGGTCAAAAAGTTAATATTTATTCTACTTTTTAATAAAACAGGCCATTTAACTTATAAATGTAATCAGAAAAACAACCTAAACCATGAGAGTTATACCAAGTGTTAACAAAAAGGGAAAGATCATATGCTGCATTGTTACATAGTACATTAAAATATTCAGTATTTGATGAACGTTTCCAAAGCACTGTCCTTTAGTTCATGAATAATCCAAATTAACCTAGTAGTTCATTTGTTCCTTGCTGAAAGGATGAATTATTTATGTAGAAAAGCATATATAAGCTTATACAAATAGCGTGTATAATCTTTTCATTGTGAAGATATTTATAACATTTATAACATTCCAATAATTTAAGATCTTATGAACTCTGCATCTTCATTAATTTTTCTCAATAATTGACATGCATGACTCAGTTTGCTATAAATTATCATCTAATACTGATAAAGGAAAACCATTTCCTTTAAACTTTATCTGTCCTAAGCTGCATTTATAGGTTCTACATTAAAATTTATTCTTTATATTTTATTTTGAAACATAGAATCATATTATTCTATATATATAAATTTTGGAAAAATTTAATCACTTACATCTCTGGTTTATAGTTTAATTCATTTTATAATCCAATGTAAAAATATTTTTACTATGTTACTATGTTTAAAAATGCAGTCTGCGTCTATCTATACTGTATGTGTACTGATACAGCTATATGTACACACCTGCTATTTATGGAAGAGAGAGAACTTTAAGAATAAATAAATTATAGTCCTTTTTTCACATAATATGATATTTATGGCACTTCTATTTTTTATCTTTAATCTAGTTAGTGCCATTTAATTGTCTTTCATTAAATTTTACTTGAAAAAGGAAATGAATCATTTACAGTATCATAAAATAGGCAAAACACTTAATGCAATGTCTCAGAAGGTAATCATAAAGTTTTATTTCCTGTTTAGGGACAGTTAATTAAATCTGTTTCCAATAGTATTTTCCTCAAAATCTAGTTTGAATGGGATCTGCAAACATTTTAACAAGGTTAATACAGGATTCTGCAGTGTATTCCAATTAGGTATTCACCTGAGTTTGTTTTTTTTTATATTCTTAGCCTCTGCAGAAGTATGAAAACATTTTAAAAATGATGGTGATTTCCTAACTTTTCCTGCCTAGCCAAATATATACTAATAAATCCTCATTCTTTCCTCAGTAGCTCTAAATAAAAGTACAGAATTCACTCTCTATTTTTATTTATTTATTGTTTCAATTATGTGTGTCATGATTAGAATTTGAAAAATTTGTAGTTATAATCTTTATTTTTAATAATTTCATTTAAAATTAATTGATAAAGCAAAATTTTATAATACCAAATAATCTCTCCTTATTCATTTATAAAAAACCTTCTCTAATTTTGTGCTTGATTTCTCATCTGATTGTTCATCATTATTTTGATATTTAATTAAACTTTTATCTTCCTTTCCATTTAAACTATCAAAAATTTGCAACCACCTTTTAATATCCCATGCAATGTTTTAATGTTTCATACTCTTTTAGTAATAGACACAGAGGAAGAAAAGTACTCTGCAGTATTTGTGTTCCATTTTCTCTCATCTGGGTGAAAAATTCCATTCACCTTGGGTCTAATAATTCTCTTGATAACACACACACACACACACACACACACACACACACAGACACACATATATATTTATCAGTCATCAACTTCCTGCATAAATACTTAAAATATATATTTTAATCCTTCTTCAGTTTCAATAGAACTATCAATAATTTGTCAAATTTTCTGTTTTTTTTTTGTTTGTAGATTTCGTGAAATTTTAAGACACTGTCTTCCATAGGATGTAGGCTATGAGACATTGTCTCCTCCAGTGTGGAGGCTCACAGGCCACAGTTACAGCTTCCCTAAGCCATCCACTCAGTATGCAAGATCCAGGAAGTGAGCTCCAAGTTCTGCCAACTTTGAGAGTGATTTCCTGTGTATATGCATGCTATTTTAATGCAAGAAAGGTCAATACAAATGAGGGCCATAGAAATAGTTTCATTGTTTATCTCTCACAGAAAAAACATCTCTGCCATGCTTCATTTCTTCTGAGTCATTGGGCATGATGAAGTTCCTGTGGAAAAGTTCCTCCCAGAAGATATGACCTGAAGGTACATTACCTGAGCACAAGGGACTTACATAATCCATGTGGCATTACTCTCTCTTCTGTTATCAAATAACCCTTTGATGGTTTTGACACAAATTCATCCAGTTTTCTAAATGTTGATCTTCCTTCAACATTCCCATGATGAGATTGTTTACAGTGTCCAAACTGCTATAATGCTGTAATGTATTCTCTCTCTCTCTCTCTCTCTCTCTCTCTCTCTCTCTCTCTCTCTCTCTCTCCACTTCTCACAATGTAAGAAAAAAAAATTTCCCCATCAAGAATCAAGTTAGCTTGTACCTTGATCTTAAAATTCCAGATGTAATTACTGGGAAGTAATAGATTTATATTTTTACATGATTGTTAGATTTATATTTCTAACCCACCCTGTTTATTTGTTATTCTAGCTTGAAATAATTAATACACAACTTTTCCTTAAACATAAAATTGTTACATTGTTGGATGTCATACCATCATGTCTTCTTTCATTTTACAGTAACCACTATAAGACATGGCAGGATCTTTCCCTTTGCATTTTGTGCACTGTTAGTAGCTACACAGTCTGACTTGAATGGAAAGGTCACAAACATTATTATCGTTAGGGAGTTTTGGAACAATTCAAGATAATAGTGTGGCTTTCATATTTACCTGATCATAATCCCAACAACCTTCAAGTTCCATTTTAAAATTTCTTTGTTCTGCCTGCATTAGCCCTCAACTGCCTTTATCTCTGCCTCTCTTTATCTCTACAGTTCTAGGTAGGCACAGCTGAATCTCCTTGTGCATATCTGTAGATAAGACTAAGTAGGATAATAGTTTCTACTTCCTTGTTTTTCTGTTTTTATACAAATTAAATTTGGAACTCTTGGCCAATACAGTTAATATATGATTTTTTCCTGTACATTAAAGATGCTGATTGTTATACAATTAATATGTTTTCATCAATTTATAATCATATGCATCCCAGTATATTTGTTTGTTTATTTTCACTAGTAGGGATTGAACCGAGGACCTCACAATTGCTAGGAAAGTGCCCCACAATTGAGCTACGTCCCCAGCCCTTACTGGAGATTTTAAAAAACTTAAGCTATAATGATTTTGTATTCTAAGGAAAGAAATTGAGAGACAAATAAGTGAGAAATTGCAGAGGATATTATATGGCGAATGAATTGTGCCTGAAAGATTTTACCCAGTGATTTTAAAGGTCTTAGGTCACAACACTTTTGTATTCTCAGGGAAAAAAATGTGCAGAAAAATATTTGTAGGGGATTATGTATGGAGACTGAACTATGTGAAATCTGAAAGACTGAATATCATGTCATTGCTTTGTGAAAGTAATTAAACAGGACTTTTAATAATATGGCTTAGATCTTACAGACAAAATGCATAACTACTCAGTTTATTCTTATAAAATGACTTTGAAATCCTCTAATTCAAATACAATCTCATGAAATAAGTATTTGTAAAAGAACATGAATATGATTTATACCTTGATTATGAACAATAAAAAAAGAGAAAAAAGAACAAGGTTTTATTGGGAGTTTAAAACTCTGAAACCTACATAGATCATTTTTATTATTTCCAGAAATTTTCCCCTAGGGCTCCATTAGTAGTAAAATCAAAGTCAGAAGCATAGGCTCCTGTAAACACAGTTTAATTATTTCCTCCTCCCCCTCTTCTTTTTTCTGGATTTTCCTACTTTTTTCTAAACAGACCCATTCTTCACAGGCAGTAGGTGACCATGGACTTGTCCTGGTTCTGAATCAGAGGATCTTATTATGATGATAATTTTTGTTAACTATATGGTGAAAACTGTCTATAAGGATGTGCTAAATATAGCACATGTGAGTCTATAGAAAACTATGCCTTCTATCACATCTCCTGAATATAGCAAATATCTTCATTTTGCCTGGAAGTTCTGTGCTCTGTATTCATTTGTGGGACTATTATAGGAGGCATTGTTCCTCTGGGATTTATGTCATGGCCAAGTTCCTTTCTTTTTCTTCTCATTTTTAAAGCTGCCAATGCATCTCTTCTCATATAATTAATGACAATAAAAATACTTGGGAATCAACTTAAAACAAGAGGTGAAAAGATGTATATAATGAAAATTACAGAACCCTAAAGAAAGAAGCCAAAGAAAACATTAGAAGATGGAAAGATCTACCTTGCTCTTGGATAAGCAGAATTAATATTATCAAAATGACCATACTACCAAAAGCACCATACAGATTTAATGTAATTCTGATCAAAATATCAATGACATTCCTCATAGAAATATAAAAAGCAATCATGATATTCATCTGGAAAAATAAGAGACCCAGGATAGCTAAAGCAATCCTTAACAGGAAGAGTGAAGCAGGTAGTGTCACTGTACCAGAACTTAAACTATACTACAGAGCAATAGTAACAAAAACAGCATGGTATTGGCACAAAAACAGACTAGTAGATCAATGGTACAGAATAGAGGACACAGAGACTAACCCACAAAATTACAATTATCTTATATTAGACAAAAGTGCCAAAAACATGCATTGGAGAAATGATAGCCACTTCAACAAATGGTGCTGGGAAAACTGGAAATTCATATGTAACAAGATGAAATTTAAACCCCTATCTCTCACCATGCACAAAACTCAACTCAAAATGGATGAAGGACTTAGGAACAAAACCAGAGACAATGCATCTAATAGAAGAAAAAGTAGGCCCTAATCTTCATCATGGGATTAGGCCCTACCTTCCTTAATAAGACTCCTTTGGCACAAAAATTAAAATCAAGTTTGCTATTTATATATTTTCTATCAATACTACCCAGATTTTCCATTAAACATGCATTTTGGACTCATTCATTCTACGAAAATTTATTTCTAATAAGAAGTAATTGTTAATAAATAATTTTAATTCTATACCATGAAGAAAATGGCAATCCCAATGTAGCAAACATGTTTAGGCTACATTGTATACAATCAACATAATAACTACTAATCCTCAGTTTCTTTCATATGCTTCTCATACACCCAAACACTAATTTCAATTCTTTCCTGGCAGAAAGCAGTGGCTGGAGATTTTCTACTGACATATTAGAAAAACAAACAAACAAACAAAAAAACATGAATCTGGACATGCTTTAGAGAACATAAGTATTATGATTGGGATATATAAAATGTCTCCCTAAAGCTCCTGTGTTAATGCAGTAATGTTCAAAGGAGGAGTAACTGATCCTGTAACAAATCAGTCTATCTTAGTTTGAATGGGCTGAGTGATGTCTCACCTTTGGCCCAGAGCAATGGAGTTTGCTATCTATTAACTAAGATCTCCAAAACCAACAACCCTAAATAATTATTTCCATATTTGAGCTGTTCTTTTCAAGTATTTTGGCCACATTGATGAAAAGCTGCCTAAAAAGTAGGACATGATGAAAAATTATGTAATAATATGATCTAACATGTTATTTGATAAGTGCTAAAATTCTTTAGGTTAGCATAGATTTATCCAAATCTTATACAATTAGTTGGCTTTGCTTTGATAATTAATAATGGAAAAATGATCCTGACACAGGAGAAAAGGAAGTTATTGTAAAATGAATCTCTCATTTTAGTACTTCTATTTTCATCTTCATAATGGATTTTTTGTCACAGTAAAACAGAAAAGAGGTCTTATAGAGAAACTGCCAATGTTTGGTCATTCAGATAATCAGCACTCTAAGCATCATTGGGCAAGAGGATGGAATGTATTTTTACAGTTAGCATTCATGCAAGTATATTTCTTATTTTTGTTTATTAAAGAAAAAACTAAATAGTTTGATGAAGCTAAAACATTTTAGAGTTTTTTAAAGGACTTATTCATATAAAATATAACTTATGTTATCTTTTTAAATAGGGACTTCCAAGTGTCTCACATTGCTTTAATTCAGGTGGTACCATTTTAGTATAATTCATTTCCTGTTGCATATACAAGAATATACTCCTAGTAACAAATGATATATAGCATATGGAAAAGTGTGGAAAGATGTAGAATAGGCATAGGATAGTTGTTGGAATGTTTATCAATACCTCTATGATGTGTATGTTATAATTCAATTTTAACAAACTAGCAAAAATGAAGGTTGTAGTTATAGGGAGATAATTTACATTATTCATGAAGAAGTTATGAAATCATAGTAAGTAGTGTGGTCTTTATTGGATTAGTGAAATTTAGCCATCAGACAACCTGTGTGACAAATAATGCAAATAGGAATGACAAACAGAAAAGGGATAAAATAGATTCAGCACTGATTCAATCTACAGATATTGATAGAAACCATGTTAAAATTTTAAAACACATGATTACAATCATCATACATAAGTCATATGTATTTTTAAAAAATTACATTTTCATAATTTCTTCTTAGTGATTGAAGGATTGTATTGTATGTTTTGCTATAAGAAAATATAATATTTTATAAAATAATATGTACATAGAAAAATTGAGGATGTGAGCAGAATAAGCCCATGTTGGGAGATGGATTATTGAAGGAGACTTATGCTGGTGTAAGGGGCTGTTACTACATCTTCTGCATATTCATATAAACCAACACTTAAGTCTTTATTTCTTGGACATAAATGTAATCCCCATTACCAACATTCATTTTGAAGGGCATCGGTTCAGGAAACCTATAAGCTCATAGAACACTAAGTATGTTAATAGCAAGAGAAATGTGGTTTTGAACATGTTTGTGTAATATAAGTTTAGTATAGTCTCCCTGTTATCAAAGTTAGATTTTGGGAATCTGAGGCAGAGCTTGGGTGTTCTTCACTGAATTATTTTTCTTCCTAGATACAACCTTGGGCACATTTCCAAATGACTGAGTACTAATTCATGTGCACTGTTTCAAGAACTGATACATATAAATTCCTGAGTCCTCCTTCAGTTCTTCTTACATTTGCCAGTTGAATATGGAGAACTCACTGGCCCTAGACAAAAGTTGCAACTACAAAAATGAAGGCCAATTTTCTCAATTACCACATGGAAAAACTTACCTACTGACAGGAATGACCTAAATGAATTTGTTAATTAGAAACAAGTTTTAACCTTTTAGCCACATAAGTAAAGATTATTTGTTATACTAGGTAGTGTTATCCACACTGTTACAAGAATCTGCTAAATAATAGTCCATTTCTTAAATTCAGATTGAACTGAGATACAGGAATGGGAATTAAACCTATTTTAAGAAGTGTGGTGTACCATTCAGAGCTGATCACATGAGCTTCCATAGACAAAAGATTAATGACCCTTATTCTCATTCCAAAGCTCTGTTCCAGTTCTAAGCACACAGATAAGCGCTGAGCCAGATCTTCTACACTGCAAGG
Source organism: Callospermophilus lateralis (assembly GCF_048772815.1). Lineage (NCBI taxonomy): Eukaryota > Metazoa > Chordata > Mammalia > Rodentia > Sciuridae > Callospermophilus > Callospermophilus lateralis. The sequence continues at coordinate 215,428 of NW_027512942.1, read as the reverse complement.
GCTGAGGATGATTGATATGGCTTGCTGTTATGCCTGAAGTGATGACATTTACTGTGTCCTGCAGGCACATTGCATATTATGTAATTATGATAACTGAAGTATACCAGACCTCGGTAAGCAAGTCTCTGGAATCTGTCCAAACAAATCTAAATCAAGAGTGATTCTTGCTGTATTGCAAAGGATCTTTGACTAGGGTTAATGCAAATGTGAATTAACCCTTGTTTTCTCAGAAGTTATGATCTACAGTGATGGCCTCCACTGACAAGGACACTGCTGTCCATCCCCTTGAAACATGTTTTTCATAAAAGCATTCATCACTTTGCCATGAACTTGACCATCTTTGTTTTCTTATATAAGTTGTAGGTAAGTAAGCTTTGATTTCAGGTAATGTCAGTACCTGGTCTTTCCATGAGTTTTAAATTACTATTTAATTTGAAGGAAAAGAAGGCACTCACAGGCATTAGAAGCAAATGGACTTAAAGTTCTTTGTAAATAATTAACAAAGTTATTTGGTTTATATTTTAATGAGTGTCTAAAGTGCTATGATAATGAAGAGTGGTGAATTTAACATTTCTAGTGTTTGTCAATATTATTAACAAGCAAAATAAATTCTTTAGAAAACTGATATCAATAATGTGGATAATGAAAAGTGGTGAAATGGTTACTAATGTGTCAGATCTTGTTACTATGGAAAGGGAGTCATTTGCTTTAGAACACATAACTTTATTTTCTACGCCTCCTTTTAAAAGTCTCTTATCAAGGTATAAATGCCTTTGCCTATTTCTCAGAAGTTTATTTTTATATAATATGTTTTTAACATTCTCATAATTTATTTGAAAGAGTAGCTGGTTGACACTGGGTGCAAAATATTCTTGCAATTTTAACTTGTCTATTTTTTCCCCATTGGAATGAGAAGAATAAGGTTAAAACACACACATACTGAAAAAACTTTAAACAAACATCAGCAAAAACAACAACTATAATTAATTATGGGACACAATCTCTAAATGGTACTCCATATAGATTTTCCACATGCTATGCAGATTTTTATGCAATAGTAAATCCATTAAAAATCACCTTGGAATATAAGCAAACAAAATAGAAATATATTTCTATATTCAGCTGTAATATATTTGTATTTCTCTCACACTTTCATTAACAAAGTGTCAAAAGAATTTTTTAAATTTTATTTCTATTTATTTTAGTTTCCACAATCTACCTGTTAAACCACATTTTTTTTTAGTCTACCTTGGCTTTTCCTCTCATCTTCCTATTTTTTGAAATTAAATAAAAAACATTGTTAAGAAACAGGAAATTCAGTTTTGTACCTTTTTTCTATAAGAAACAAACAAAATAATTCATGCAGGTTGAATCACTCTGAAAGACAAAGGACCTGAGGCTTCTATTTTGTATTTATAGAGCACATGAGTAAAGAATAGTTCTGTCCTAAGGTATTGAATGCTCATTACACTAAGAAGACCAGTACACACACACACACACACACACACACACACACACACACATACACACGTCTTATTGATTGGTTTACTAAAATCCAGCTTCCTTCAAACTAATACTTTGTGGATGTACAATTTCATATTTACTTTTTGTAGTAATGTCTTAAGTGTGGGGCTACAATTGTAATAAAAGATAGTTTTACTCTATTTGAATGTATTTGTATGTTGGTATAGCTGCTCATAAAAAGCACTCTCAGGCATAAAGATAAATTGTAAGCAGGTTGTCATATAACTATTTTAAACTTTCTGAAGTTAGGGACTTGTGTTCTTGAATAAGTTCATTCTCTTTTATTAGTTGACCTTTAAGAACCCCCAAAAAACTTTATTGGTGCATTGAGTAAAGCAGATAAGGGAAATATAAAGTTTATGGTTTGGATAGCTCACGTGTAAGACAATGTGAAAATTTTCAGAGGTGAAATGATTTAATTGAGAGGTATAACCTAATTGGTAGATTAATTCACCAATGAGAATTAATTGGGTGGTGACTGCAGGAAGATAGGGTGTGACTGGAGAAATTAGGTCCCTGGGGCATCCCTTGGGGGTTCATGTTTTGTCCCTGGTAAGCAGAGATTTCTGTTTGTTGGTCCCATTCCCTAAGCAGCTTTTCTCCACCATGGCCTTCCATCATGGTGTTCTTTCTCATCTGAGACCCAGAGTTATCTAATCAGGACCATGGACTGAGCCTCTGAAACTCTTACCCAAAATAGTTTTCCTTTTCTACTTTGTTCTTGTCAGGTCATTTGTTCACAGCAACATTAAAGCTGACTAAAACAATAGATGACTTTTGTTCCATGCTAAGGAAAACCTCTCAGATAGGTCTCTGAATTCTTTTCTTCTTCCTACTAAAACTATTTCACATAAAGCAGCCACTGTGATCATTTACAAACACATATTTCACAATGTAAACCCTGACAGACTTCTGTAGGTTCTTAGTTTTAAGCAAAATCTGCTAGCCCCTGAGAGAATAGGATAACCTTGAAATATTGTAGGTAGTCAGATACTTTTAACAGAAATGAGGTAGGATAGAGGATACAAAGATGGGTAAAAAGGAGAGAATATGAATAAGGAAAGATACTACTACTCCAGGCCAATAACTTCCCAATTTTTGACAAATCTTTCAATCTTGGAGTTAGTGTATATTAGCTCATTTCTGAAAATTGCTTTATTTGCTTTATTTTGATTGAAGCTTACATACAATGTTTTCCTACACATTATATCATCTGACTATTTGAAACAAATGAAATATATTTTAAGAAACCTATAGGCCTATTCCACAAGTTATATAGATAGAATAGACAATGTCAGCTTGAGGAACCTGGAGAGAACAAAATCACCACAAATGAATTTCTTGCAATCTGTGATAAAAGAACTGAGTTGATCAAGCAGAAATACTTCCGAAGCATCTTCCCATGCCCAGCCCTCACAAAGTTCCCATTAAAAGAAGAACCCAAGACCCAGGAGGGCACATCTGGCTCTCAAGATTGCCCCCATTATTCTCTCAGAATTCACATCTTCACATTTCCCCTTCAAATAAAACTGTTCTCTTTGTTAAAACCTGAGGCATCTATAAATTCTTTTCTGTTAAGAACCATCAGATTAGAGGTTGCCTTGACCTCTGGAAAAGCCTTCTTGTGCTTCTTTATGGTGGCAGTTCCAGTTTTTCATAATCAAATTTAAATAACTCTTGTTTAAGTATTGGTATTATCCTATCAATTTTTCCATTTCAAAAGGATCTTTCACCAACACTGTTTCTTTTTTTCAGAGCAGAAATAACATTCTCAACCATCTTTAACATTTCTTTGGTACTTAATCCTTGGGTACTGAAATCTCCAGGATAAAAAACAAAAAGGCAATTAAAATATTCATTTTCATTTTTAAAAAGTAACTGACTCTTATGACTCCATAGCAAAACCTTTTGCAAATGACTATGTTTTTAGGTTATTACAATTTTGCCTTTCAAACATTTGAAGGAATTGAGTTGTCAGGGGCACCTGAGTATAAATGAGCTTTTAAGTATATCACTCTATGATTTTTGTTATAATTCTGTAAATGATTCAAATAAATGAGTGATATTGTTATAATAAAATATTTCAACTCCCAATTACTTATTTCTGAGAACAAGATTTCTTGGTGTCTTGATCTATGAAAATATAGGAATGAAGTGCACTCTCCTACATTCTCACAATAAGCAAGATTGCACTGTTGGGACTTTGTCTCAAAAGGAAAACAGCTTTAAGGGATGGATTTTCAAAACAGGGTTTCTTAAGTAGTTACATTTAAAAGGTATACAATGTTTATGTTTTGATTCTGAATTTAATAATTTAATAACACAATTCAGTGCAGGGGATCTAAATCAGTGGCAGAGTGCTTCACACCACGTGTAAAGCACTGGGTTTGTGAAGCTAAGGAGCTCCACAGTAAATTAAAGGCATGTTCTCCATTACTGTCCATCTATAACTATAAACAACAACAAAACTCAATTCAAAGAGAAGAACACCCCATACTGAAAAATCAGTGTTAAAATATTTAGTCCATATAATCTATAAATTATTTTTGTAGTCTTTTTTAACTGAGAATAGAACCCATGTGCACTGTAACACTCTACCACTGAATTACATCCTCAGACCTTTATTATTATTATTATTACTATTATTTTGAAACAGGGTATTACTGAATAGTGAAGGCTGGTCTCAAACTTGCAATCTTCCTATTTGAGCCTCCTGAGTATTTTGGATTATAAGCATGTGCCACTGACCCTGCTAATAAATTACATTTGTTTATAGGTAAAAAAAAAATCTATGCTGAGAACGTAAAAATGAAATTAAAATAAAAATGCAAGATATTACATATATCTATATATTTTGTATATATATATATATATATATATATATATATATATATATATATATATATATATATCATGTATGCATAATATTGAATACAAATTAGCAGTGATACCTAGATTCTTTTGGAAATACTTCAAGCTACTGTAACAAAATTATTTTCAATTTTCATGATTTTAAATATGTTGGGAATGATATCCATTTGTAACTATTTAAACTCATTATGAAAAAAATTAGCTACCACAAGAACATATGTGAGGGTTGGGGATGTAGTTCAGTGGTTCAGTGCTTGCCTACCATGCATGAAGCCTTGAATTTAATCCCCAGCATGGGAAAAAAATCTGAAAAGATTGTCTTCTGTTAATTATATATATATTATAAAGTATCATACTGGTGGAGGAGAGTGGTCCTCATCCCCCTTTCCTATTCTAAGCCCACTTTCTCAAGGGAATTTGCATTGTGTATCCTGCCTATGTCCCTATGACATGCATGTGAAGCTTTTAACAAGGTATGTGACCCTAATTCCTGAGTTACATACAACCCAGTGAGATCAGAAAAGACAACACCTAAATTTTGCCATCTCAGTGAGAGTTCAGCTTTGCCACCATTCTAGATATTTGACTTTTTCCTTGGATGATGACAAATAGCTAGAACTGATAGCTACTCCAAACACCATATAAATTTAAAATGAATTAAGGAAGAATTCATAGCAAATCAATGTGTCAAATCCTTTTATATGAAGAAAAGTCATCACTTATTCTGAGAATGCGCACATAATATATATCTGATGGCATGTATAAAAAGTGAGTATTCTTTATGTCTGCATAATCTGTTTAGTGGATTGCCTGTGACACATATTAAAATTTATTTTAAAAATTACTCAGCAATGATATTGTTTGAGGGGATCTTCTGGATTGGTAGGAACATAATTTTTATTTTTTTCCTCAATACATATGGAATAAGTAGAGATTTTGGGGTAGGTATAAAATGGAGCACAGGTGGATTCAGAAGGGACATAGAGAAATGACTGTCTTATAGCTAGTTAAAGACTTTGATTTATTTGAAACTTACAAGATAATGCCTTGAAAGTGAGAGTTTTGGAAAGGTAATTTTTAACCTCTCTAATCTCAGTCTCTGAATGTCTAAAACATTGAAATATGCTCTGAAAAATGAAAAAGAATGGTCTACATTGCTAAAGCCTGAGGTGAAACTGCTTCCCATCTCCTGAAATCTAGATATGCCCCTTTAGATGCAAATTAATAGATCTATATTTCTATCTATCTATATATCTGTCTATCTATCCATCTACCTAATAAATAGGTGAAGAGGAAGGATTTTCATTCAGAGTAGAAATTGTTAAATTATAGGAAAATTGGATAATTTTTAAAGTGAATATGGAATTTGTTTAGAGAATATCATTAATAAATGGCAGACATTGGCATTATCATAACTTCTATAAGAGTTAAAAAAACACATCATTGATGGGAAATGCTGTGGCTTGATGTCTAAATACTTCATAAGCAGGTTTACACAAACAAACCCAATAATAATGAAGGTCAGATTGCTAAATATCAAAAAAAAATGGTGAAAATATCCCTTTGCTTACACACAGATTAGATGAGGCTGTGTAAGGAAGATCCAAATCAGTAACCATGTAAACACTGTCTTAGTCCACCTCTCAAGGGACACTGAGATGAAAAGCAGTGTTTTAACAAGGAATACACACTAGAGAGAGAAGATGGCAATATAATTGATTGAGTCAATAACTGTGGCTGTTTTCTCCAGCTGCTGAAATTGAGAGGTGATATTTACCAAAGAATGAGAATGATATTTTCTCTTTCTTCCAAAAAAGGTGATCAGGGATTTGTGTCTTGGACATGGGATCCTGATCTGCATTAGGAAGAGAAAGTCAAAAGACCTTTGCAAACACAATAAAGTGATTTTAGAGCTAAAATTGCTGTAGGAGGAGTTGGCTTAAGAGGTTAATGAGCAGAGGCTGACTTCAAAGGATGGGAAATGGCTGGTCACAGAGATCTGATTCTTCTTTCACTTTTCTTGCATTCTAAAGGCAGCAAGACCTCTGGAAGGGTTGGCTGTGGAAGGTTTTCAGTTGAAAATTGAATGGTGACATAGTGAGCACTACAAAATTGTTTGAAGTTATAGCAATGAAAGGGTATATGCCTTGAATAACAAATCTGCTTTCAAATAGCCCATGAAGGTGGGTGGATGCGGTGTTAATCTCTGGAATAATAGCAACAGATAACAAAGAAAATGCTCTTGCTCAGTTTGTTTTAATTGCAACGCTTCTGGGATTCTTATAACATAGAAAGGAAAAGAAAGGCTTTAAAATATAGATCTAATTCTTTTTAAAATAATTAAGTACAGACAGAGACAAATCCAATTTTATTCATAAGAATAAGTGATGTACACTTTTTTTTCACTTGAGCATTATGAAGAAAATGCTTAACTCTTAGCATTGACATTGCCAGCTTTTTTGTATACTGGGAATAATGACAAACTTCCTTAGAAATGATGGCTACATCTTGACTTAGTCCATTTAATGTTGCTATAACAGAACACCACAAACTGAATAATTTATAATGAACAGAACTTAGTTTCACAGTTCTGAAAACTAGAAGGAAGTCAAAAATCAAAGGGCTACATCTGGAGAAGGACTTCCTGCTTCATAGAAACAAGTAGAAGGCTTCCCATGGTGTGAGAAAGAGGGAAAGGGAATGATAAGGAACCCATTCATTTGAAACCTTACTAATGCATTCATGAGGTCAAATAACTTATGACCTTGATACCTTTTAAAAGTCTAACCTCTTAACGCTGGTTTTTGGAGACTTAAGTTTCCAATATGTGAATTCTGGGGAACACATTCAAATCATAGCACATAATAATTTCAAGAATCATTCCAAAGCCTGTCAGTGAAACCTTTTAAAAGTTTTTAGTGCTGATATTGCCAACTTTGTATTTTCTTAGAAGAAATATATCCTTTCTCTGATTTGAAGTGCCTTTTTAAACAACTAAGAAGTATTTTCTATAGTTCTATAATTTTAACAATTATCTCATTGAGAACTTTTGAATGTAACACACTCTTCCTATGTTTTTTCTTATTTAATGTAGTTGTATAAAAGCAACATGGTCATTTTTCAGAAAGTTAAAAATTAGGTATTGATTTATGCCACATGTGTGTCTATATTAGATTATGGAGAAAGCAATGCAGCATGCTACAGAGAGCATGTACTTTGGATATAAGCAGTACCAGGATTTGGATCCTGATCATATCACTTCTTTTTAACCATTTTCCCCAGATCATTAGGTTAATTGCTATGTACTTGAAACTTCACACTTCTAAGGGATAAATTAAATATGAACAAATTGAATATTAGATAAAGTTATATGCATGTATATTCTGGCAAAGGTCATCTGATGGGTGGAATTTCAATCCCCAGCACATATGTAGGAAAGTATTAAAAAGTGGATAACTTTATAATAGTAATAGAAAATAAATTCTCCCAAATTATGAGACATGTCACTATGGAAAATAGCTTAGAATATCCCCAAAGTTCTCAGCCTCTTTTCCCTGTATATTTCTGTGTCTCTTATAAATAACTAAACTGGATCTCTTTGGATTTTTTAAGCTTAACATTTTGATATTCCTTATCACAGAAACTAATGTATTTTCAACCACACAAAATATATTTTTGTGAGAATTCCATGAAAACACAGATTGATCTGATTTCTGATTGTTTTTTATGATCTAGGTCTCCTTCATATATTAGGAATTATATTTACAAAACTTTTTGGGGTGTTGTATTTCTTTACTTGTTGAGTTTGTGTAAATTAAATGAATAAGCATTGGAAATAAGTAGAATGATACAACAGAAATGGTACTGTTATATTACACTGAACTTGTTTTAGTTGCAACCTTTAAAATAAAAAAAACATCCCCCACTTATATTGAATGTACCCTTCAATTTTTTTTAATTTCTTCTTTCTTTCTTTCCTTTTTTTTTTCTTTGTGTGTGTGGGGGGTGGCGGGGTGTAGAGATTGAAACCAGAGTGCTACATACACTAGGGAAATGCTCTAATATTTAGCTACACCCTCACCCTCTACCCTGAAATTTTTAATATTTGCTTCTTTTTAGTCAACTAATTACAAGAATAGCTGTTAGTCTGGAACATCAACATGCTTACTGCTCTATATTTTCAATTTGTCCTCCTTGGGGAACAGGAAATTTTAAAATTGCATAGAGCACATTTGAATTTTCTAGTATCCCTTGAACCTGATGACCCTTTTCAATGGGAAACTGTCAATGCTTTTGCAGATGCAACATAAGGGTCACTCCAAACTGGGATAGACACTGATGTATTATTGCTAAGATGTGATCCCAAATGTTAAATTTTAATCAACATTAAAACCAAGTTATTAGTATTCCAGATTGCATAATTCTAAAAGAATAAATGACATTTTAGATACCTAAAAACATAGAGTACAATCTATGTATAATCTATAAATTAGCATATGTTTAATTTAAAAATTAAGTTGTTAATGTGCTTGTCATTACATTGTGCTTATTATGTTTCGGAAGTCATCATGGTAAACATTGCTGTTATCATTTACATATTTCTTCCTGAAACACATACAATGCACACCTATACATTTTCCTGAAAAGAATTTTGTCCTCAAATGGTTATAATCAATTTTATTGTATTTTCAAAAAGTTTTGTGTTTGAATATATGGAGTAGATAATTTTTAATTTGTTGGTGGATGGTTGTTCTTCCATTTATGCACAGAATATCCAGGGTAGAGGTATTTTGGGATTTTTCTATTTCTTGGTAATAGCCATGAGATCATTGTCAAAGTGAAAACATCTGCATTAAGCATCTATATAATTAACTAAATGTTGTTTAAACAACAAATATTCTTCTCCTACTTGGCCATTGTTTCTCTTATAAAATTTAAAATTTATCTTTAAAATGAAATAAAAAGCTACATAGCCTTCATTTATATACAGCTATTTAAAATATACATAATCACGCACTTCCCTGTGGTTTGAAAAATGCATTTTTAAAAGCTTCTATTTATGCAATTAACCCTATAAATTCCTTTGGTTGGCCATATGGGTTCCACATTGTGAATGTTTTTAAGGATATATGTGTAGTATAAGCAAAATTTCAAGGCCATTTAAATGAACATAGAGGAAAAAATTGTAATAAAATGTAGTTATCTCTTTTGAAGAATGAAATCAATTTTTTATTTGGTAAAATTAATTATATTTTGAGTTGATTCTGTGACACAACCAGGAAATAAAGCTCAATTTTTCCAAGGGAATGTATTTTTCATACCAATTCAAATACATCAACTATTCAAACCAGTTTTAATATTATTTATTTAATGTTTTCACATGTCATTAGAAACTAGTTTTTAGTTAAAGATAAAATGAAGTAAGAGAAAATACAGTGTCTGAATTATTAAATTGAGAAAGCTTAAAATAAAGTGAAGTTATGTTTAACTTACAAATTCACAGTTAAATTAAGTTCCATAGAGTCACATCATATATATGGGACCTTACTTCTAAATTAAGCTAGTAAATAAACAATTTATTTGATAAAATACATATTAGAATCATCTTTTTCTTCAGCTGTGACTAAAAGATTCAAGCAGAACAATTGTCGAGAGGGAAAATTTTATTTGAGGGCTCATTGTCAGAGATTTTAGTCCATAGAAGGCCAGCTCCACTCCTCAGGGCTTGAGGTGAGGCAGAACATTATGGCAGAAGAGGGTGATAGAGGGTAGCAGCTCACATGATAATCAAGAAGCAGAAAGGGAAGTCTCCACTTGCCAGATTTCAATATATACCCCAAAACACACCCAAATTCCCATCCTATTAATCCACACCCTACCATTACCACTCAGTTTATCTCTATTAGGGGATTAATTAACTGATTGGGTTAAAACTTTTACATCTCAATCATTTCTCCTCTGAATCTCCTTTCATTGTCTCACACCTATGCTTTCTGGGGGACACCTCACACCCAAATCAAAACAAGTCATTCTTTAAAATCTCTATAAAATATGCTGTATAATAAATTATATGTCCTGCATTTGAAAGTGATCATGAGCTGCTAATGCCCTGGTCATTGATAGTGCAGGGAAAGAAATGGCTGGAAGACATTGTCCCCATGTTTGGAGGGTCTACCCATCCCTTCCAAACCCTGTAGCTTTCCCACATTCTGGTTAAGAAAAAAAATAAGGGCTGGGGATGTGGCTCAAGCGGTAGCGCGCTCGCCTGGCATGCGTGCGGCCCAGGTTCGATCCTCAGCACCACGTACAAACAAAGATGTTGTATCTGTCGATAACTAAAAAATAAATATTAAAAATTCTCTCTCTTTCTCTCTCCTCTCTCACTCTCTCTTTAAAAAAAAGAAAGAAAATGAAATAAATTGACATACTGTTCTTAGGAAATCTTATATTTATTTTCTTCCTATACTAGAATACTTTTGTTTTATTTTTTAGATAATAATTACTTAAGAAGTTGTTTTGATTTTAGAATCATATTGCACTAAGTGTTCTTCAAGGTTAGAGTTGACTGAGATATATAAGATACAAACAAAAGTCAGATTTGATTCTACAACAACAGAGAAAACTTCAGGTGACCATTTAATCTGTTTTATTTATTCTTGGGAAAATACAAAATTTTCATGACTTTAAACTATTTATTCCTTCTTCCCCTCCTCCTGTCAGTCATTCATTCTTTACTTCTCTTGTTTTGTTTTGAGTGACTTTCATTACATCTTTGCTAAGTTAAATATATATAAAATGAGAACTCGGTACATAGTGCACTATATTATTCTATTTATAAATCTCATAATTGCATATATATATATATATATATATATATATATAAATAAAATAAGGATATTGAACACATTATCAATTACTATTAATAGGGTATTTATTTAACACAATTTATTTTAAGTAGGATTTTATAAATATTTAAAATTTTTACATTATTTCATAATATATTCTTTTATGTATAAAGATGGATTAGATAAAAATACCCTTAGTCCAAATAGGTTCACAATTTTGGTTTTATTTGTAAATAAAATACATTATATAAGTTTTGTTGAAAAAGTTTTCTGTGGAGAAACATTTTATAGTGAATCTGCATAATGTGTACTGATTGTTTCACACTCCTTCATACCTTCTATGTGATATAAATTACCTTCTCAACTCATCACTGTTATTTCTTTTTGGAAAAATATCTCATTACTTCTATTATTTTTCTTTGTAACTTAAAATAACATTCTTATGAATGAGTATTTTATTTTAATACCATGTTTTGATGCTTTCCACTTGTACTATTTCATTTTAATTATAAACTTAACTCTGCTAAAGTAAACGTATAGGAGCACAGATTCAGAGGATTTTAGTATCATTCATTTTTTTTTAACACCAAATCTTTCTTACTTTTGGTTTCAGCAATAAATGAGACTATAATATAATAGTATATATTTTCTCATTACATTTTGCTTTCAAAATGCCTCTTTATTGTGTTATAAATGTCAAATGTTATATTTATCTACATGTTTAGGATCATACATCTGATAGAATTCAAGAATATTAATGACGTCTAGTGACATTTAATAGATATAACTAGTGTATTTTCAGAAACTACCAAAAGACCAATATGATCATATTGGATGCTGTATTTCATAAAATAAAATATTGGCTATGAGTTTTTCTGAATAGTACTAAGATGTAAATAATATTGAAGGTCTTGACAAAAAGATATTTATATAATCTTCAATATATATCAAATTATTTTAAACAATTATAAACCAATTCAATTTTCTTAACAATTAGTCTGCATAGAAAATGTATATATAAACATGATTTTTAAATGAAATCAATGATAAAATAAATATCATTACTAAAATTATATGCAAAATGTGATTATTGTGGAACCAAAAACATATAGTACCTATTGTTTTCCATGCTTTGAAAGTGCAATAAAAAAAACCAATCAAATAAAAAAAAATCACCCCTCTTACACACAGGAAAATCCCAAACAGATTAACTTTATTTGAATTTATGAAAATTTAAGGCACTTGTAATCAATGATTAATAAACAACATTTACTAATTATTTTCAATCAGTATTTTCAAACTATATTCTGTATTTAAATGCCTCTTATATTTATTTTTGTTTATATTAGGATGTTTGAAAAACCTAATTAATATTTTAAAGTAAAATTTAAACCTTTGACCATCATTTATAGTTATTTTTTATTAAGTTGATAATAATTCTTGCAGAATTCTTTTCATAAAACCAGGTAAATCATTGCTTAATATATTTTGTCCAACAGATTCTCAGAGCACTGATTTGAAAGAGGAAGAGTCAATATGAATCTAATAACTCAAATTTAGGATGAGATCTAAAAAATGAAATCAAATCCTAGTCTGAAAATTCTTTCCATTATTCTTCAATGTTCCAATGCTTGATTAGCTCCTGAGGGCGAGTCACACAAACACTACCTGGATTCCCACAAATGCATATTGCTATTGTATATTTGAACATCTACAGAAATATCTGGGGTACCAGGTATTTCTCAGAGTAGCAGAATTAGGTAGAATGGCAGAAACTTTGGAAATGCAACAAATGTCACAGAAAGAAATCATTTCTTATCAGATAAATAATGATATGGATTGTGCAGTCAATTTTCTAAGCAAAGGGCTGATTTTTTTTACATAATTCTCATCTGAGGCTTTGTTAAATCGAGGGACTGTTTTCTTTGCCACCTTCTCTATGCTCTGGATGTTAATCTTAACCCTCATTTCACACAATCCATAGTAAGTCTTCGGAAACAAGATGACTAATACTAAAGACTGTGAAGGGAAGATTTCCCTTTTAACCAGAGGAAGCATGTTTATACTGGAATAGTCCCTCAAATCTGACTCTTGATGAATTTGGGCATGAGTAATTAGTGCCTTCTGTTGTCCAAAATTTCCTGACTTATGTAGAATATATTTGCTAAGGGATGTATGATTTAAATGTGCAGAAAAAGGCTATTACTATTATGAATTCCATTAAGACAGGATACTTTGAATTCCAAGTCTGCCATAATCTTGGAAAATACCTAAATGCTCTAAACAAGTTGTTTCATCTTTAAGTTCATGATTCCTCTCTGAAGATCAATTTTAATCATTTAGGATTATTTCCAAGTAGAAGTTAATATTTATATTATAAAGAAAATTCATTTACCCCAAATGATGAACTAGCTATGTGACTTTTTTAAAGTGCTTTCAGTATACTGTAATATCTGAACTATCTTATAAGAGTGTTTAAAGTTTGACAGTATGTTGCTTTGTATCTGGATACATTATTCTTTTCTCATTCTTTATTTCCAGTTACTGTATCATGTTCTTCCAGCATAAGAATCAACAGAGTTTTCCTAGCAAAAAAGTGTTATCTTCAAGGGCTTGTTTTCAGTCCTGAGGGATAATGCAGGTAGAATGGTTATTAAGAGTCAAGTTTTTCAGGTCACTTGCACATTTTCTTGCCTCATAATCATCAATAACTTAATAAAATTTTTCTTCTCCTTCCTCATTCATTTTTAATAGTCCCCACCCCAAAGCAAAGGACAACAATAAGACAATCCCTTCAAACAAGAAAACAACTTCTAAAAATCTAGGTTAGTTTGAGACTGTGTTTTTCAAACACTGGCACAACAATTTAGTAAGAAACTCATGCCAGCTAATTCAACCTTTCATCTGAAGATTGAGTACTATAAGGACTGCTTCCAGCACCTGTGGCAGATTGTCAGTGGAGGAGAAACTGTCCCAGTCAGCATCTCTTCATTTTTAAATCCCCACATACAAGGCACAGATGGCAGTGGGAGTGACACTCAAAGCAGCAAGGGCTCTGAAAACAGACCTCAGTTGACCAGAGATCTGCTATTAAAGATATGCTTGCCTTGTTTGTAAAAGAGCCAAAATTCAAACTCTATCATGGATAGTCAGAACACAGAGTAAAGAAGAGTATAAAGTCTAAAATGTGCACTGGGAAAAAAAAGGTGTTATAGACACAATTATCTTATTAATACACAATACCAAGATGCTTTAATAGTTTAATATTTTAATCTCTATTGTAACATATAGAAAATTTACCTTGAGTAATATAAAGAAATGCTGATTTTTAAGTATCTCCTCCCTTCTTTGAATCTGGTTTCAAGAATCCTTGCAGGTAAAAGGGAAATAGAAGTTTTTCCATATTACCCACCTCCAAACTTCTTTTTTATCAATTGAAGATCACACAGAATGGAGTAATTATGTAAGCATATTGTATTTATTCTGCCAACAATTGTTAGAATTGGCTACTGACATTTAAAATCTAGGAAATGTCTACCTGAAAATGCATTTCTGGTAATTGTATTCCATTTGGCATTAACCTGCTTGCTGGCTGGCTGTGACCCCAGTGGAGGTGCATTCCTTCTGCAGTTTGCCGTGACATTAGACCCTTTCTGTTGTCCTACACCTGGGCTGCATCACTCATGAATGTCACCTGCTTGGACTCTAGTAGAATTCATCTGAAACACAGGACTCTCCAACCTTGACATGTTTCAGATCATCTGGAATGTTTTGAAACAGGTTGCTCTGCCAGATCTTGTTTCCCATTTCATTTGGGGGCTCAAATACTTGGATTTCTAAAAAGGTACTAGCTTTCCTTCTTTCTTTCCCTCTCTCTGTTTCTATTACATATCTCCAAAATTAGATGATGGCATTTTTAGTTGATCTTCCTTAATCCCAAATAAGTACAGCTTAATTATTCATTCATATAGCAAATAGAGTGATATCCTAGGCTCTGGAGCTACAGAGCTTATAACAGAATTCTGGCATCTCTGTTAAAAGTTGCACTATCTTGGGGATGAAATGGTCCCACCTAAAATCATTGTTGTCAAAGTTACACAAGTAGTTGTAGTAAAATCCTTAGAAGCATGCTGTTGTATAGTCAGCATAATAGAAATATATGTATTGATATAGATATTCCATTAATACATACACATCACAATATATTTTAATAGCTTATTACTGTTTTGTAATACCAATATATAACTTTATTTAACTGATTGTCTATATATTGCTATTTATTTTATTGCTATATTAAAAAAGCAAGTCAACATGATTAGTCTTTTACATCTTACAAAGACAAATATGTCTGTACAATTGTTCTATGATTTTTTGGGGTAAGTCTTAAAAGAAGTAAATATATTTTTCAAAGTATATTGGAATGAACCTAAAACCTCACACAGTCTAAGTAAGTGTTCCACCACTGAGATATACCACCAGCATTTTTTAAAATAATTTTACTTTGAGAAAAGTTGTTGCTACATTACACAAGTAGGACTTGACTTTGCAGTCCTCCTTCCCTAAGCTTCATGATTAGCAGAGATTACAGGCATGCACAAAAAATGAGTATGTATATTATAATTGTGCACACTCCACTATATAAAAAACAGATTGTAATCCCAACAAAATAAGTAAATGAAGTTATTTGTATATTTAGAAGTGTATTACTCATCTTTCTGTCAATGTGACCAAAATACATGATAAGAACAATGGAGAGGAGAGAAAGTTTATTTCATTTCACACTTTGACAGATTTAGATCACGAGTGGCTGAATCCATTGCTCTGGGCCCAAAGTGGGGCAGACCATAGTGGTGGAAAGGCCTGGTGGAGGAACTCTGCTGCACTCATGGCAGCCAGGAGGCAAAAAAGAAAGAGGTGGAAGAGGATAAAGGGAAGAACAACCACTACAGGGCATATACCGAGTCACCCACCTCCTCCATTCATTTCCCACCTGCTATAGTTCTCACCCATCTGCAAGTTGAAACTAGGATGGACTACATGTGTTACATCTCTCACAAATTCTATAATTTCATGTATGAATATTCTTTCATTAATATAAGAACATTTGGGGGCATTGCATATCCAAAACATAATAAAGAAGCATAGTTGAGTATTTTAAAGGGCATTTTGTTTGATTTTCTATTCAGTTTCACAGTATGTGATAAATATAAGAACTAAATCCAAACACCATTTCATAAATATTATAAGCTCTCTGTATAATACTATATAGATAAACAGGCATATACATTTTTTACAAAGATATTTTATAAAGTAAATAGTATTATAACAAATATTCCATAGGATAATAGTTTCAGTATCTTAAAAGGGAACTTGAGGGCTGGGTTTGTAGTTCAGTGGTAGAGTGCTTGCCTAGTATATGTGAGGCACTGGGTTCAATTAACAGCACCAAATATAAATAAATTAAATAAATGTTCATTGACAACTAAAAAAAAATTTAAAAGGGAACTTGATATGGTCTGTATTTTAAAAGATTGATATAAATAGTGAAGAATACACACATACACACATAAATGGTAAAATAGAGTAAAAAGGCATTTAACTATGTGACTATTTTAAAATATATCCATATCAGTTGTAAGAAAACAAATTAATTAATAATATTACTAGAGCTTAGTAAGATCTACACATTAACAAAATGAGTGATGATTCCCAAAACATAAGCAAGTAACAATGCATAAGAAAAAGAAAATGTAACATTAAAAATATGAGAAAAAGTTTCTTGTGTTTCGGAGAAAAAATACCTGTATCTGATTTATGCAACTAGGAAATACATTAAATTGATAACAATAAATGAATGCCGGTAAGTAGAGTAGTAACATAGTTTGTATGGAACATGAATCATCAGAAACTATTAAACAAAAACAATTTGAAAACATATGCCAAAAATGGTAAACAGTATGTCCTACAATTCTTTTTGTAGAAATATATTTTAAAAAGAATGTCTGAAATATCCAGAGATATTTATAATTTTATGGGAGAAGAATATTATATTTTAAAATCAACCTCTAATATAATGTTTTCAAAATGATAAAAATTCATGGAAAGTAATTGTATTTAAATAATAAATGGAACCTGGAAAATGTAAAAATAAACTTATAATGTTTTAGCTTATATTAAAAATAAAATTTAGGCTTAAGGGAAAAGTCTGAATAAAACACACATACAAAAATGTTAGCAATAGCTATGTTTTGTTAGAGGGACTATTAGTAATGATTTGCATTTCTGTCATTCCTATTATTGCAGAACAATAAACATGAAAGTTTATAGGTAACAGAAGACTTTCTTTTATCATTACAAAGTAACTAGTGTTCTACAATAGGAAGCCCCTAGCGGTTTTTTGATTGCTTGTTTTCTCTCCTTGTGAAACAGTAAAAAATAATAAAGAATTGTTGGATTAGAAAAAGGGCATTGAAGGGAAGGAAGCAGAGCTGTGAATAGGAAATACAGTTGAATGAATCTGACATAACTTTCCTATGTTATATTTGAATACACAACCAGTATAACTACACATCATGTACAACCACAAGAATAGGATCCTAAATTAGAATAAGTTGTACTGCATGTATGCATAATGTTCAAAATTTACTTTACTATCATGTGCATCTAAAAAGAACAAATAAAAAGGAAAAAATAATTGCTAGGCTTATGTTATACTTATATGATATAAACTAAGTATGTAATTTATTTGTAAGATCATGTGTTGTTTAACTTTATATGTGTGCTACTTTTGTTTCTTCACATAAACACTAAACTCTTTAACCTGAGATAAAAGGAGGTTAAGGATTTTTTCTACATCCACCCTTGGGTTAAATATGGTAGGGTTTGAAGGATAGGTTAAATAAGAATAGATATGGTGAAATCACACAAATTATATGTAGATAGATAGATTGATAGATAGATATATAGATAGAAATCTCCAATGTAAACTAATTCTCCAAATATATGACAAGTGTTAGAA
This sequence comes from Callospermophilus lateralis, assembly GCF_048772815.1. Classification (NCBI taxonomy): domain Eukaryota; kingdom Metazoa; phylum Chordata; class Mammalia; order Rodentia; family Sciuridae; genus Callospermophilus; species Callospermophilus lateralis. The sequence goes on along the minus strand of NW_027512942.1, from coordinate 197,170 downwards.
TTGTGCTTTTATATATATTTTCTTCTAACAAATTGCAAGGTAATTATTACCTTACCATGTAAAAAGGAATGAATCTTCACAGGTTAAATTGCTCTCTTAATGTATACATTTATTTAACCTTTGACTTGGAATCCAAATATCTTTCAAACATGCAAACTATGAGTATTGATGATTATGATCTAAAGTAACTGAGTTGGTGACTACAGGAGCAGCATATAGCTATAAAATATGTTAAATTCTGAAATGATGGCACTGGAAATGGGGAAGAAAAGAAATGGAAATTTTATGAGACACACTGAAGTGATATTCAATCATGAGACACATTATTTTTTCTCAGAAATCTCAATTTCAGCAAATGGAACTGTCATATTTATTCACTCCAAATAGAATATTAAACAAACACATAAACCATAAAAATTCAAAAAGTCTGTCCTCATTTATTTTATTTGATAACTCATATGTTCTAACAGAAAATCTTAATATTCTATTTCCAAACTACTGGCTAATCTTATTATGTGAGTCACAAGTGTACTTGACAAAGACTTGAGTAGCTAAATTTTGGATTACATTATGCACCATGACATTATGTCAAATGAGGAATATATTCATGCAGTAAATGCATCCAAATATCTCAGTTTTGCCTAAAAAAACACTATGTCCCCTTAAAATCTCCCTATGCACATTACTCTATAATATATATTTAAGTTTTTAATTTTGTAGGAGAAAGCATCATTTGCATTGTAGAACTTGATGTGTGTATCCCTAAGCTTAGATTTCATAACTTAGTCTCTGTCATTACATTTCAACATGATTGACAAATTTCTAATTTTGGAGCCTTCACTTTCTTGCTTTCTTCACTGACTATTACAAACTTTGAGAAGATAATTTGACATTGTGTGAATGTAGGGAAGTCTTTGGCTGTAAAGAACAAGGCATTGAAATATCACAAATCTGAGACTGATTCTTAGGGTAGGATGATGGGTTCTGTGTGCCTGGACATGTGTACAAACAGATGTTCTCATCTGCTTATTCATCAGCTTGGTCTTTACAACAAACTTCCATGGACTGGATTACTTAACATAAATGTTTTATGTATAACATCACCATGTCAAGATAGTTTGGTTCTGATGCGGACCTTTTTCTTGCTTTGAAGATGAGTGTTACTCTAATGTCTTCAAAGGGCCTTTCTTCTTTGGTCCATGGAGAGAGAGAAAGCCCTGGTCTCTTTCTCTTTTCAGGATACCAACATTATTGGGTTAGGATTTCATTATTCATCACTTATATTACTCTTAATTGCCTCCATAAAGACTTTCATTAAACAAAGTGTCCCATTGAGTTTCCAAGCTTTAATATAGGAATTTATATTCAGTACACACTAAATTTCAAATGCAAAATCATAGTAGTATGTTTTCAATATAGATTGGACATTTTGGACCTCCACCATTCCAGACTTATAATTGGAAAAATTCAGAAGGTCAGAGATCAGATCACCTGAGATGCCAAAACATCTAGGATTTTTACATGGTTTCCATCTCCATATCCTCTATGGACTCATTCAGGATTCTTAACACTGGTCTCTTTAGATCTTAAAAATTGTCATTGGTTTCTCCCTGAAGATAAAATGGTTTTGTAAATATTGAGTGTTCAACAGGATCTAACTCCTCCTGTTTGTTTTTGTACCCCATTAATGCTGCCCATAATCAACTATCGCATTTACACATTTAGCTATTAGTTGATTATGTCCTTGGCCAAGCCTGTACTTTCTGATTTCGTTAATTCCACAGTGAACTTCTCTCTCACTCAGTTTTCAGAATGACTATTTCTTATTATATTTTTGCTAGTTTATGTGGTTTTGTTCTCTCATATTAAAATGTGTGAATCTATAACATCTGGTTTATTAATTTTTATTGTGTATGCTTATTGTAGAAAGTCTAACATATAATAGATATTCAACAAATAGTTAAATGAATGAATGGAAAATGGATTATTTAGCAAGTGGATGCTATAGTATTTGATAATTAATTTGATGCAGTGAATAATTAAGTAGCTTAAAAATAGTCTAATTCATTTAGACTCTTAAGTCTAAATGAATTTAGCCCTAATGAAGATTGCTGAGGAAACTTGAGAGAATAAAGTATAATATTTTTTCACTGGAAATTTTTAGAAGATAGGCGTGGATTGGTGAAGTGGGTAGAAGTTTTATAAAACATAAGCAAGACAGAATTTATCTTAGTCAAGATTTCTTTGTTAAAATCCTCTAGTAATTAAGTAAAGTCCACTTATTATTTTGTCCCAGGCATTCAATTAAGCAATCTGATAATAATTGCATTGTCTCAGAATGATATTGATTTTAATTATACAATCTCATAATGATTATTGGTTTTGTAGTTCTTGCCAAGATAAGGAAAAGAGAGTTCATAAGGATAAAATAATTGTTCCAGGTTTGAGATCTGGAATGGGTAATACAACTTCCTGAATTTAAGGTCCTTCTGACAAAATATTTTCTAGTCTTCAACTCTATGCTACTCTGGCAAGAGGAGAGGGACTGAATAAGATAATAAGGTTAATCCAGAAGCGTTACTTTCTAGTATTAAAATAATAGGAATACACTTTAGAATTTTCAAAGTTCTCCTGAATTATCTTCTGTGATCCTCATAACATCTCTGTTAGATAAAGGGTTATTGTGGCTATGGTAAAGATCCAGAGTCCAACTCTTTTATTCTAGTTCCTCTACCTGTCACCACTGCTGATTAAAAAAGATTACAGACTTTAAATGAACGTGGCTTCTGTTGAGATTTACAGCTCTGCCATTCACTGTTTACTTGAAATACATTACTATAAAAATGGGAGTATACTTTTGACACAAAGAGTGATACTACAGAAAGTATATATCAGAATCACCATGGGAACATGAACATATTTATATCCATCAAATCTATGCTAAATAATCCTATAAGAATTTTTGAAGCTGGGCATTGTGACACATGCCTATAATCCCAGAGGTTAGGTTTGCTGAGGTAGGGGGGTTGCAGGTTCAAAACCAGCATCAGCAACTTAGCAAGGCTGTAAGCAACCTATGAGAACCTATATCAAAACTAAAAAAGAATCAAAAGGGCTGGAGATGAAGCTCAGTGGTTTCATATCCCTGGGTTCAATCTTTGGTACTAAAAAAAATTGAGGTGTGAAAAAACTCAGAAGTGCAAAAATTGAGATTTTCAAGGAGTCTAATCTTTAGAAGTAATTGTAAAGATTTGTGATAGGCTTATTTTGTTGTTGTTCTGTGCTCCCCTTTTGAGTTCCATATACTACTTGACATTTGACATTGTCTTTAAAATCAAAATGAGTCAGTGGAATAACCAAAGGAAAACATACACACACACACACACACACACACACACACACACATCTTCTCAATTGTAAGTTTTTTTCCCAATTTTGATACCTAATTTTGTCCTTGTTATTCATTTGCCCATTGACATGTCATTGCAAATGTAATGCTAACAGAAAGTAGAAAAAATTGAATTTTGTATTATTGAACATGTGAGACTAATCAGATTACTATTTTGCATTAATTAAAAAGTTACTTGTTGAACACACTTCATGTTAAACAATGTGAATATGGTGGAAATACAAAGTTTAGTTAAAAGCAATCCATATCCTCAAGGGCCTTATCGTTTCCCTGAAACAAAATTCCACCAAAGTATAGGAGGTATTAGTAAAGTAATCTATTTGGGGTACAGTTGGTACAAAAAGTAGGTTAGAATTGCAGTGGGGAAAGTATTGAGAATAGAAAAAAAATGACTTTAAAAGTCTAATTAGTTATTTATATAATTAATACCCCACTTCTTAGAAATATGACTTTAGTATTTTATTGTATTATGTATAGAATTGGCTATAATGGGCTTTATACATAATAAAAGTAGGGACAAAAAAAGGAGTTGAGGTGGCATAAGAGCTGGAAATCCTCAGAGAACTCTCTGCAGGTAACAGCGACAGGAATTTGTTACATGTCAAAGTTGGGGCAGAGGACAAAAACAAACAAACAAAAAAACAAATTTAAAGAATCAAGCCACATAAGCAAAAGAAATCAGGCTCCAAATAGCACTAAGTTGTAGAATTTGATTTGGGAGAGAAAGTTTCTTACCTCAAAAATGCTATCACTTTGTAAGAGGGCTACGGTCTTCCAGGAAACTGAAACAGCATGGAGGTCCCCCAACTTCAACCCGGATTCTTATAATCAAGTCAGAAAGATTTCAGACAAATCTCTCAGAGTTATAGACATGTTTATTAGAAGGGATGGGGAATTGGGAAAGGAGTTAGTCTTAAAGGAGAGTGTGGGCCCTCTCAGAGCAGAGAAAGACAGCATGTCTCTCCTGAACTTATTTTATGGGGGCTCCCAGAGAGGTTTTCAGACAGTATCACCCAAGACCACCTCTTCATTTTTTGACTGACAGTAGAATAATATTAGACTTTCAAGTCTCCAGGGCCATGATTACTCTAGGTCACCTTGACCTATTTTGACCAGTTCTACTTGGAACCTTTTCTTACAGATTTCATGATGAAGGTGTGTTACCTCCCTGAGTTCCAGGATCTGACCTATGTTGAGATCACAAAAGTCCTCCCCTTCTGTTAAAACTATGTTCTTCTTATTAACATTATTTTAGGCCTCTTTTTTCCTGCAGATTACGGGTAGTTTGTTGAAGAATGTGATAGATCCTATTCACTTAAATCAGGCAGGACTACAGATAAATTGATTCTTAGAAAATAAAGCATCTGGGAGTCAGGAGAGTGGGCTCATTTTGTAGAATTACTGCCTTAACCACATGTTGCCCCTGCCTCTTGCTTTCTGTCTTCTATCAATGTAAGAAGCAAGTTGGGAGTGAAAAGCTACAATTTGATGGAAAGAATAATGTTTACATTTTAATCACTAACTCCACTTTGCTGCCACTGAAGAGGCACTAATGAAGAATGTCTTGTCTTCACTCGAGTTCAGAACTAATATTGAGCCAAAAGAAGAATCAGTAGATAGAGTGTGACATATCAGGCACAAGAGGAGGGTGTAAGTATAAAATCACATCACAATTTTAAACTCCAAGATTAGGCAGAATCATCATCCCAGATCCATGATAAACAGGGATATACTCTTTATTTGGGATCTTTTTTCTCAAAGGAAACAAAAATAAATAAATTTTTAGTTCACTTTATACAGTTGTTTGCCCCTAAATATATCAGTTAGATAAATCATGCACGCTTCCCATGTGCAATAATGGCTAGGGGGATGATCAGAGAAAATTCCCCATATGGCAGAGTATATCTAAATTTCTATGCAATCACTTTACTTTTTAATATCACTTTATCTTTAAGGAACAGAATATTTAACCAAAAATATTCTTCAGCTATCCTTTGATCCTTCAGATTGTTGATTATCTCTCTAAATCTTTGTTTCTCTTGGTTTAACATGCAGAATTATTCTAAGAGAGTTGTTACAACTTTAAGTCTTCATAAAAAAATCCATAAATCTGAAGAAATACATGTTATCTTTTTTTGTGTACTCTATTTAAAATATGTTAATATAATCTTTCCCAGAATACCTTGTGAGATGTATTCTAATGTCTCAAGTTCATCCTCCTAATTTCAAATAACAGGGACTGGAGTTACCACAGATGATGGAGACCCAACAAATTATCCATTGGGGCTGTTGGGAAAACCATGCCTTCTGAGCTCAGTGTTATTCTCTGTCCATTTATTAAAAGTAAAGAAAACTTTAATGTTCTTGTGGAAAAGAAGGTAAAGTTTGAAATAATTTTTATCAAATAATCTTTTCCTCTCTACCTCATCTAACTTCTTATATTAAAGATTCAAGCTTTTGAACTGACTGCAATACAATTAATTTATGGACAGAGTCAAATGCTAAATCCATTGACTATTTTTTACGAGAATACTAATATAATTCCACTTTAGTTTATGATGAATTATTCCAAAATAAATGAAAACTGAAATATTATCAAAATCAATTTAACTAACTAAACAAATAGAATCTGTTTTGCCAAGTAATGTTGCCTATACAAAATTTAATTATTTGATCATTTTTTTCCTTTAATGAACAACTATTTGTGTATTTTTCTTCAGGCAGTCAAATGAAACTAACATCAACTATAAAATATACTTATTTGTAATAAGTCAAAATAAAGATGCATATCTGAAATTCTGTATATTCTACATAAGCAATTAGAAGAAACCCCGTACACATTAGAGTGAAATGAAACACACCTAAGTTATTAACACTGTAATATTATGCTGAATTAATTATAATACTCCACAAAAATGTTTGTTCTCCCTACCTCCCACCTTCAAGTATATATATATATATATATATATATATATATATATACACACACACACACACACACACACACACACACACACACAAACCAAAGAATTTTGATTTAAACAATAAACAAAGCTTCTGTACTATGTGGTTAATTTAATTGGTATGTTTTAAACAGGATATTGTAAATGTTCAGAATACCATGTGGTTAGGTCATTACCACAGGTCTGTGATTCTTAATTATCCATATGAAGGCCAAATGAATCAGTAGTCAAATGGGGGCAATTATCACATTTACAGAAGAACATGACTCTCTGGATGGAGTTTTCTGTAAGCCTCATTTGCTGTTACAAAGTCAGCAGTAGAGCATTTCAATAAAAAGGAGAATTGAATCATGCAATATAAGCCAAATGCCATCAGTTTGGGGGATGGAGACAACATGGTAGAGAGTAACATATTTTTTTTTAAGTTTATTTTGGCAGTTTTCAAGATATAGAAAATATGGAACTTGTAATCAGAATAAAAATAATTTTATTCTTAAAAGCTCACTTTTGGGAACAAAAGTTCCTGGTGCTATAGAATCCACATCTATCCATGATTCTATTAGGCTATAGAAAATGAAGAAGGCTTATTAGGGCTGCCAATTGTAAATTGTTCTCTTTTTCATCTTGGTACACAAAATATATAAATACTGAGAAGATTTTCCCTTCTTGAGCAAATGTAAATATACAGCTCACATGTCCCAAATATCCAGGTGAATAAACTCTCTGGCAATTGACATAGGTGAATACAGTGAGAAATCAAAGAGAAATATAGGTGTTTTCTCCTAATAATTATGCATTGCTATTAATCAAGAGTAATGACTTTTAGCAGCACTGTCTTGTAGCAGTTACAGAAATTAGAGATATAATTGCTTCCTTGAGGCTTTAGATGTCCACAAATTTCTCATGAGTTAGTATATTAAATGCCTAAATACAGGCAGTGATAATTTTTTTTTTTTTTTTGTTATATGACCCAGCAGTGGTTTGAATTGAGAAGCAAGTAAAATGCCTGGGAATGGCCCAAGATTCATGTTTTAAAATGCTGCTTTTTCCTTGAAAGAGCTAAACTTTTTTAAACAACCACCAGATAGACACTGTTTGGTTAATCTTATGCCATGTAAAGGACCCAAATCAAATCCACTTATTAGCTGTCCTTAATGGATTTTACATTACTCACTCAAGGTCAAACCACTTAAAAATGGCAGACCTGGGATTAAAACCTCTTGTTTCAAACCTTCCCTTATATTTAAAGAATTTTGACATAACTTTGACATAATGTCTTTTGAGTGCTTCACATATGCTAAGGAATTATAGATAATTACACATTGGATTAATTCATCTCACTTCACTACAATAATAAGAAAAATATATTAATCTTATCTTTAGAGAAATCTGGAGTGATTATAGTCACTTTCAAAGATGGTAAGGTTTAGGGCATGACTTGCTGCCTGCTTCCCAGTATGGGGCTGCACATGTGGCTGGGATGGCTCCTGGCTATCAGCCAGGAGGCGGTGCTGTGGGTGGTGATGGAAAACTCGGAATACCTCCAGGATAGGTCCTGGACTATTCTGCCCTCCTGGACAGCTTGTGTTTTCCCTTACAGACTATGGGATGGGTTTACACCTGAACTTGCTTCACCCCTCTGAACTTTATCCTGATTGGCTCCTGTGCAGTATATAAGCTGGGTGTACTTCCTCAATAAATGAGATCCAGCATCTCCCTGGCTCCTCTGATTGTCCTCTTGTGAGGGAGGGCTGGGTGCAGGCTGGGTGACCTTTACCTTTCTTGGCTTGTCCTGGTCGGGGCATGCTTTCTCCGGCTTCTCTCGCTGGTCAGGAGGAAAGGGGGGGTGGGAGGTGGGGGGGGTGTAAAAACCCCAACAGTAAGGTATGTGATTGTACAACCAGAGTGAGATTTTTTTTAATATCAACTCCATGCATATTTTACAATCTGCCTTCTAGCAATTATGTCCTGTTACTTCACCACAATTCTGCCTACTCTATTGAACTTTCCTGATACTAAGTGCTTTTGCTAAAATAGGTAGAAAGGGTTCTTCTATAACATAATTCAAGAAAAGGTAAAAAAAAATTCATTATTTTATTCACAGTACTAATAATTAAAACTCTACAAAGCTCTATGGAAAAAGGCTTTGATTAGATCACATGGTTATAGGAAACAGGGACACTAAAATAATTATAATGTAAATCTAAATGTATTCATTATAACTAGAAACAATTGAAACTCACCATTAAAGCACTAACAGGGAGCATTTATAGCAAAAAATATTTGAGATGAGATTCAGGAATAGGAAATTATACAAGACAGACAAGGGAAAGGAGGGAGACATTGGAAAAGGAAAGAGATTATGAATACAAAATTTGAAGTAATTTGGAATCAGTGTGGTAAGCAGTGCATGAAAATAAGGCAAAGCTAGTTGCTAATAAAAGAAAGAAAATTGTTATAATATTTGATAAAGTTTATTTTTTACTCATGTAATCAGTCATTTCTTTTTCTTATCATCTCTTTGCTATGTATTTCCTGAACTCTTTCTAGAAGATGAAACAATATGACAAATCTTGAAGTAGTCATGAATGCTATGATGATTTATTGGGATGAGGGAGAGGAAGACTTTTCATGTGTACAGGGAAATGTCCAGTTCAGAGCATCTTAGAGGGGACCTAGGAACATGTTCCTGTGCATTAATGTCTCTCATTTTTAAAAAAATTAATTCGCTATTTTTATAGTAGTTTTAGCTTTACCTAAGAATTCAGCTGATGGTATACAGAGTGCCCATGCATCCCCTCTCTACCACTCTTCACCCAAATAGTTACCTTATTAGCAAGACTGCATTAATGTAATACATTTATCTGTAACTGGTGAACAACAGTGATACATTATAGTTAATGAAAGTCCATAGTGTTTAGTAGAATATATGAGTTTTATTCTATACCTCTACATCATGTATCCACAAAATTTTGCGGAGTCTTACAGCCCACCTCCCAAAACTGCTGTGCTTCACCTATATATTCTCCTCTTTCTTGACCCCAGCAAATACAGATCTTTTTTATATCACTATATTTTATTTTTCTGGAATTTTGTAGTTTCAATCATAGTATGCATTCCTTACAAAATAACTTCTTTTACTTAGCAATGTACATTTAAGATACCACCACCCATTGTTTCTTGATTATGTAATTAATAAATTTTCTATCTAATTGTCTGGATGTACCACAATTTATTTAACCACTCATCTGGTGGCAGACACTTGGCTTCTTTCAGTTTTGACAACTATGAATGAAGCTGTGATGAAAATTCAAGTGCAGGTTTGTGTGTTGACATAAGAGTATGATAGTTGCAACAATAGTTAAAACTATATTTACATTTATGAGAAAGTTCCAAGTCTTTTCCAAACAGGTTGCAGCATTCTGAATATCAAGCAGCAGTGAATGAAAATTTCTGTTACTGTCCATATTGATTAACAACTTTACTGTCCATTATGGGATTTTACATAAAAATATGCATGCAGTGATAGCTCATTTTTGTTTTAATTTTTGACTCTCTATTGACATATAATGAAGCCTGTGTATTAATTGGTTATTAGTCATTTATATAGTCTTTGCTAAGATGCTCATTTTAAAGTTGAGTTGTTTGCTTTATAAGTCATGTGTTATTTGTATATATGGATAACAGTCTATTATCAGATATGTGTTTTGCCCAGTTGGGGTATTTTTTTCTTACTATTAACAGTATTATTTTGCAGAGAGGGGATAAAAGGGATTTTCCTGAACCCCACATTACCCCCTTTACTTTTCCTTTTATTGGTATTCCTTTTTATATTACCTACAAATTCATCACTGAACCTTGGTCTGTTAGATTTTTTTTTCCTGTGCATGCTATCTTTTAGAAGTCTCATAGATTTGCAGTTTATATTTGGGTATGTTAATCATGTTGTGATTACTGTGAACAATGTAAAGATTGTGCCTAAACTGCTTTCTTATCTAGATATGCAGATGTTCCAGCACATGTTTAAAAATCAAACAAAGAAATGATTATTCTTTCTACATTTGACTGGCTTGGCGCCTTTGTCTTGACATATATATATATATTCGTATTTATTTCTAGACATTCTGTTCTGCTTACTGATCTTCTAATTTTTTGCAAATAGCATCTTGTCTTGAATATTGTAAATTTAAAATGAACCTTTGTTGAATCTTTAGTATTTTCTACGTGAATAATTATGGTGCTTGTAACAATTTGTTGCTGTTGTTGTTTTTGTCCATCCTAGTCTGTATACTTTTATATTTCCTTTTCTTTATTTATTGCATTTGCCTTTTCAATTTAATGTTGAGAGGAATGATTAGCATAAGCATTTTCTTTTTCCACTGAGGATGATATTAAGGATAGATTTCTGATGGTATTCTTTATCAAATTGGGAAGCACCCTGTTAATCTCAGGTCACTGAGTGTTTTTATTATGATGAGTATTGGTTTTTTATAACTATGTTTTCTGTACCTATTGATATAATCTTATTTTTTTCTTCTTTAGCCTGTTGATATGATAGATTACATCAATTAAATTTTGCATTTAAATGAGCTTTAAATAGCTCTAATACATCCTACTTGGCTGTGATGTGCATTATCTTTCAAAATTTGGGGGGGTAAGGTGGTTTTTTGACTTTTTGCATCTATGTTTACATAGAAAATGGGCCATAATTTTTGTTTGATATTGATTATAGAATGACAGTGGATTCATAGAGTGACTTAGAAAGTGCCTTCTTATGTTGCTATTTTCTGAAATTCATCATATTGTTGGAGATTAATGTCATTTATTACATCTAGTATTCACCAGTGAAATCATCTGGAATTGGTGATTTTGCATTGGAAAGCCATTTCAATATCTTTAGTAGCACGTATAGGAATATGCAAACTGATTCCTATAGTGACCTAATTTTTAAAAAATATTGCCATTTTACTTTTCCAGACCTCTTTCTCTGATGTACACTTGCACATTCTTATCCCTTATGTGGAATTGGAAGGAATTGGGAAATTTTCAATCTCAATTAAGAGAAATGGAACTTGATAGAATGGATAAAATGGGGTACGGATATTGGTTAATTCATCATTCAGTGAAGTTATCAGTGGCTGTCCATAGTATGGATGGTTTCCCTGATTACTCAGCTCCACAATATGTCAAGAAACTTGGCCTCCTGGTTCTACTGAAATGTGCGTATTGAGGGGAAACACGATTTTGTATATAACCTGTAGGAAATGTTTCTCACATTGAGCTGTGCATAATGAAAGGGAAGGTTTAATTGCACAATGAAGATATGTAAAAACTGAAGTTCTACTAATTTGAAAGGTACAGTACTATAGTATATAAAGTAGTTTGGACACTATTTTTAAGGGAATAATATAGAATTGATTTCTCTGAATCCTTATAATTGGAGCATCTCTTTGTAGCACTACTGCAGCAACCATATAATTGCAATCATAAAAGCCGATCATAAATTTCTTATCACAACTAACAATCCTAAATGAATATCAATAGTGTTAATTAAAAGCTTAAATTATAGAAACAATATTATATAATTGCTTAATATAGAGAGACTCTCAACAAGTATAAAGAAATGATATAGAAAATGAATGTGTACAATGGTATCAGTCTTATTAAAATATTATCAACTAATGTTGGAGTATATAATATTTTAAATTGTGTTATAAATGATTTTTCCATGGATGAAATAAATTTGTACAGACTTTTGTGCTGATGTCTTCATAGTTTTTACTTATTTATAGAAAAAGCTCAGTAATGCTTATAAAAGAGTCAGATTTCATAATCCCTGGACCTGTGGCTGATTTGGAGGCTATGTATGAGATTCACACAAACTGAAAACTATGTCTTCCTTGGCTTAGAAACTTATTTTACTGATTTTTTTTCAAGTATAGTCATAATTTTTGTGTTTGATCATTCTTTAACTATAGTAGTAATAGCTATCTGAAGTTAATTTTTATTTCTATAATGTGCTATATTTTTTTAAGAGAGAATGAGAGAGGGAGGGGAGGGGGAGAGAGAGAGAGAGAGAGAGAGAGAGAGAGAGAGAGAGAGAGAGTGAGAGAGAGAGAATTTTTTTAATATTTATTTTTTATTTTTCGGCAGACACAACATCTTTGTTTGTATGTGGTGCTGAGGATCTAACCCGAGCCGCATGCATGCCAGGCGAGCGCTCTACCACTTGAGCCACATTCCCAGCCCCTATCATGTGCTGTATTTTCTATCTTTTCATTTCAAATCTATATGGGACATTTTTCGGTGAATGTCTTGTAAGGAACATATTCTTCATCATCCTTTTTTTACCATGAATTTTCAAGCTCTCTAATATTTTGTTTAATTATTTTTATCAATGCTGGGGATTGAATTCAAGATTTTGCATGTGCTAGGGAAATGCTCTACAATTTGATGTCATTATCCTGCAGCAATTTGTTTAAAAACACCCTTCTATGTTCTCTTGTTGACTAACTACTTCTTTAAAATTTCTTTTTTTTTTTTTTTTTTTTTGGTGTCACCAAAAAATTTTCTTCTGCTTTACTTTAGTGTTTCTCTTTCACATTTTTTTAATTGACTGATATGACAGTGACATTTAACTCAGCTACATCCTTCAGTTTACCTAGCCTCATGCCCTTGAATGTAGATAGTGTTTAGACCTTACTGAAATTCATTATTTTTGGAATATGAAAATTCCAGTTCTATGATAGTCACAACATCATATAATTTGATGTCTTCTAATCTGATCCCATAAGTACCTTCATCTTATTCCACAAACTATTCCAGTGTGACTTCTAGTGTCAGTTTTTTATTAACAGCAGGAGTCTTTTGGACTTAGTTAATTTTTGGTATTTTGTTCATTTTCCTTTTGAGACTGAAATCCAGATGTTTCTGAGAATTCTGATTGACAAAATGTTGATGAATTAGAGTACTTTTTTACATTAATTTCTCCTACCAAAAAAACTGGACAACAGCTTTTCAGTTCCTCTCTTTGATACTTCTAGTGGAATATCCTCATCCCTAAAATCTAATCTATATTTCTGTTACCCATGACATAAAATGCCAGGTTTCTGTTCTTGCAACTAAAAGGCTCAGGGTCACTCCCTTTAAACTGGGCTAATTGGGCTGCACGAAATAACCCCACAAGAGACACAAATACCTTTTCCTTTGGGATCGCTGTAATATCTCCTCTGACCTTAAGAGTCCTCAGAAGAGAGAGCAAGAGAGCATGCGCTGACCCCTTTTATTGAGGAGAAGCTATTCAAATGAGGCAAGGGGTCAAGTTTCAGGGAGCTGAATCTAACTTCAGAATGTCCACTGTCAGCAGGTTGATTGACATCTGGGTAGGCCACACCCAAGGGCACAGTAAGAGAAGGGGACACATACAAGTCATTTCTATGGAAGATTCTATCATAAACAGGGCAAGGGGTTATATTACAAAGGAACAGGTGAGCATAGCTTCTCCCCTGGGGCTGTAGCAAGACACACCTATGCACAAGACACAGACTATCAAACCCAAGAAGGGTGGGGATTGCTCTGCCACATTTCTGTGACTGAGCCCCTCAGCACCCAGCCTGGGAGTGTGACTCAGTCACTTGTAAGGTTGGTCTCCCACAATAAAATAGTAAAAATTTCTAATTACATAAAAATATTAGCTTCTGGATCACTGGTATTTTATTGAATATTTTATTATATAACACTTTAAAAAACATTTTTTTTAGTTGTAGATGAACACAATATCTTTATTTTTATTTATTTATTTTATGTGGTGCTGAGAATCAAACCCAGGGCCTCACACAGGCAAGACAAGTACTCTACCATTGAGCTACAACACCAGCTCCCTAATATAGCTTTTGTGCCTTTCTTTTTTATGGTGAAAATTGTGTACATACTCTAACTTACATATAGGGGTAAAATTTATATTATCATATATTCCTAGAAGCACATTACAAGTCAATAGGGTGTCATATCTTTATAATAAAGGTTGGCTAATTGCTTTATAATTTGGTTGAATTACTAATTTGTAGGTCTACAAAAACTGTGTGAATTCCCATTTTTGTTCATGCTTAGGAATCTTGTTATTTCTATACCTTTAGAGATTATTATTCCAATCATCTGGCCACTTATTTTGTGTTTTTTTTTCTCATTTAATAATTGTGTGCTTTATTTTTAACATCATGATTGATAAAACCATAGACCTTCAAATTATTTATAGCTACAACCCATTAGTAACTTAAGATTCCCACTTCCAAGAACACTAATTCAAATATTCTACCTCATTTCTTTCTGAAACACAACTCAAACACTATTGAATTCTTCTGGTATCAATAATCCAACAAACCTATGATCTTTTATCTTACTTCATTGTCCACAATGCCCCCGTTTTTGCACAGATCTGATTATATGCTTCAATATTATAATCACTTTGTTGTACATGCTTTGTTTCTTCTCTTGTTATGTTGCACTGTATTGAAAGATACCCAAACCTGATTATTTTCAACATTTCACCTGCTTTACCTGTTTCTAGTCAGCTTTATGATTGGTCACTATGAAGATTTTGAGGATGATTATTTTCAATCTAATTTCATAATCACCCAACTTGAGCTTCATCCAGAAACCTTCCATGTTTCTTTGGTTTGGGATTATTTAAGGTACTAATGAATCAAAATTTCTCTTTATATCTTTTGCATTTTGAAATCTATTACAATACATAGCTTTTATGACATAACACGTCTGTAATATTAATGACTTAAAATAATGAATTTCTCTCACTTCAAGATTCTTTGGGGTGAATGATAAATATTTTAAGCTTGGGTTCTCTCACTTCCCTTGTACCCAGACTTTCTATTAATAATGCCATAGTTTCGATGGATAATCAGAAATGACCTCATTCACATTCCTAGTCATCAGAAAGCTGAATAAAGCTGGGGTGCTTTATTTCTCTTCCTCATATCCTCTTAATACTTCTGCAGCCTAACTAGGATTGATTCATTATGACCTTAGGGTTTCATGTGGTTCAGTGATAATCCTCAAAAATTTAGCTCTTTCCAAGTCTCAGCTTGGATTGTATTTACATATTTCCAAAAAGTCATATACCTACCTATACTCAAGAGGTAGAAAAATAAACTCATCTCTTGAAGGGATAATAATGAATACCAATGTAAAGGGGCAGTTATTCAGGGGCAAGGTTTATTTATTATTCAGCTTTCAGGGGATCTACATTTTTTCTTCATTTGATTCTGCACCATTTTTTAATGCATAGCTAAAATATGGAAGATTTTCAAAATTTCATTTTTCCCAACTATCTACATGATATATATTTTCATATATTT
Source organism: Callospermophilus lateralis (assembly GCF_048772815.1). Lineage (NCBI taxonomy): Eukaryota > Metazoa > Chordata > Mammalia > Rodentia > Sciuridae > Callospermophilus > Callospermophilus lateralis. The sequence continues at coordinate 181,427 of NW_027512942.1, read as the reverse complement.
ATGTATTTTAAAATTTCTCAAAAATTTTCATACTTTTATTACAAAAGTCTTGCATATTATTTGTTGGATTTATCTCAAAATATGTAATATTTTAATACCTTATAAAAATACAGTTGAAAAATTAACTGCCAACCTAGATTGCTATATAAGAATATGTGTTCCATGTGTATAGACATCTAGATTGACAGTTTGTATTTTTTATTGTATGTTTTGAAATACTTTAAAATTAATTTTAGAAGTAGGGCGAGATAGATCTTAGATAATGTGCTACGACCACAGAACAGATTTCAACAGTGAATGGTTGAAAGAAGACCTCCCATTACAAGAATGATTTTCTGAAATTAACATCAGTTAACATAAATGATGATCTATCTTCAAAATTCAGAAACTAGTATTTAACCAAAGACCAGGGCACCATGTCCAATCAATTAACATATAAAAGTGACTATCATAATAAGATAACTAGGTAAAAGAAGTCCTACACACTATTCTTAGTAGACTGCATTTTCAAAGGTACATCTTATAGATTTTGTTGGATTTCAACTACAACATGACATATTTTAATAAATTGTAAAGCAAATTTTGTTTGTATGCTTCATTTTAGAACATTATATTATATAAGATATTCACTATATATTATAATATATAAAGATTTTATCTAATATTGACATATGTACTTTTTGAACTAAGTTTTGAAATCTTAGATATGCATCCATGGTGGATTTGGAACTAGTAAATACTAAAATCACAAAGCAGCAAAGAGTGATGATGGTGAAGTTTGATAAATTATAATTTGGTTGGAATCAACTATACCCTTAGTGCAGAAAAGATAATCTAGGTATTAAGGCATTCAATAATGTTTATTTAAATGAATGAAAGACTCAATTTTAAATTCATATGTGACTTATCTCCACTTTGGAAATCTTAGGCCAAAAATCACAAGATCTTATAAAGAGTCTAAGGGAAAATAAGATATAGGACTTAATTAATTATGAAAAAAATGTAATAGGCTATGCAAGCATTTATTGTTATGTCAGCTTCACCTACTTTTTTTAATCTGAATTTGTACTTTTGCGGGGGTTACCAGAGATTAAATTCAGGGACACTCAGCCACTGAGCCACATTCCCAGCCCTATTTTTATTTTTAAATTTAGAGACAAAGTCTCAGTGAGTTGCTTAGCACCTCGCTTTTTTCTAAGGCTGACTTGAATTTGATCCTCCTGCCTCAGCCTCCTGGGCCACTGGGATTACAGGCATGCACCTTCATACCTGGATGCATACATCTATTGTTTATAAATTAGATATGTTTATTATATGAATGACTGCATTAACATGTCACTGTGCTGGAAAATAAATAATTTCCTTGTGTCATTTTAAGATGAAACAATTTTGGGCTGTGGTTGTAGGTCAGTTGTAGAGTGCTTGTCTAACATGTGTGAGGCACTGGGTTTCATCCTCAATACACATAAAAGATAAATTAATTAGCTAATTAAAAAAGATATTAAAAATACAATAACATTAAAACTGTCCTTAGCGAAAGCTGAAATAGTGGTATAATTCACACAGTATATCTCAACGTGAATTCCTGTTACCCAATAGAAATAAATAGCTGTGAATTATTTATGGCTAATATTGGGTATGGATCTTTGAGTTGTCAGTGAACAAGTTTCTGTGATTATCTAAGACTTAGAATGTGTGATATTTCTTTATGTATAACAACAACAAAAAATCACACATACCATGCACAATCATTATGTCTCAGTATTGAAGTTATATGAAGAGATTGACATTCATTTGAAAACATTTTTTAAAGAAAAGAAAAGCATGCTGCTTTTCTAATTCCTAATATTGTTGTTTATATGTGGGTATAGTGAAAAAATTACCAAGCATACAGTTATTTTTAGACTCCCATATCAGAAATATTTTTTACAATATATTTCTTATAAAATATATAATGAATAAAACACAGTACTCAAATACATGGATTCTGGATCTAAATAAATCTACATATAAAATTTAGCATCTACAATAGGCAAATTATGTGACTTCAAGGAAATGCCATCATCTTTACATATTTTTGGTCTCCTTGTAAAGTTTGGTAATTAATATTTCTGACTGCATGGACTTTTAAAAAATTATTTAAATCTTGAGACCCTGGCATATTTGTGAAGAATCAATGAGTACAAAGTACATAGCAAGCTCAACTGATAAATACTAGTTAATAATCACCAAACTCAGCTTAACTATTATGCACTTGATATTATTATTATGACTAAAAGATTTTATTTTGCCTCAAAAAAATAAAATAAAATCTCTCTCCATGCCATAAATGTAAATGTTTTGTACATTGTGGAACAATATTTGTGCTCAATTTTCTGATGCATTAAGCCAAATCCTATGTGTCTATTATTAAAGAAGAGGATGGATATCAGAGTATTTAGATTAGGAGCTCTGAGGGTGATGCATAGATGCTATTATGATTTCATATTCTGTGACTCTAATCAGGTTATTTAACATGTATTAACCTCATTTTCTAATTTACAAAGTTGGAATTTTTGTATTTTGAAAGATAAAAACATGTTAATTGTGTTGAAATAACAATATAAAAAATAAATTTGCATAAAATACAACTTAAGATGAGAAAAAGGAAAAAGTGAATTAGTAGAGATAGGGTATTGAATTTCTGTTTGCAAGTAGAGGAAAGACACTCCTCTCTAACCTCAGATTAGAACAAACATGCATTCACTTCATACAATTGGAAATGCTACAAACAGATGGCTTCTGTCTTCTATGGGAAAAAAGAGACACACACATCCATTTCAGAAAACTATTGGAATTTTCAATATTTTATGGTGTTTAAGCCACCTAAGTTGAAGTAATTTGTTATGGTAGCCCTAGAAAATTAATACAATAACACATTGATTTATAAAAAGATTTCACCAGGCTAATGATATTTCTTTTGACAAGCCGTGTGAGAACAAGGTATACACATACAGAAAAATTAACCTCAGTTTTTATCTTGTACAATAAATAAAATTATTGAATTTATACAGAAACATAAAAAGTAAAATAACAAAACATCCTAGAGGAGGAGGTTGTTTCTTTCCAAATTGGTATAAGGTAAGTTTTCTTAGGATATAAAAATCCTAAACTGTAAAAGAATAAATAAAGCCTCATTGAAATTTAAAATTTCTGTTTTAAGTCAAAATTTGGGAAGATGATAAATAAAGGCATATAATTTGTAAAATGACTGAAACATCTCACTGTTTAGTACTAGTAACCTGCTCATGAAGATTAAGACAAAGGGGTTGGGGTTGTAGCTCAGTGGTAGAGAGCTTGCGTAGCATGGGTGAGGCACTGGGTTTGATTCTCAGCACCACATATAAATAAGTGAATCAAATAATGATCCATCAACATTAAAAAAAAAACTAAAAAAAAGATTAAGTCAAAGACTCTCACCTCACAATGTCCACCAGCCCAAAGTATTCATGTTGTTCCAAGCTTATAAATGAGACTAGAAAACCCTATAACTAACCCCCTGTAAGTCTCTTATTTAAAAAGAATGTGCAGATTCTGTCAAGTTTGTTTCCTCTCAGTGCAATATCTCAGAAGAAAAAAAAATTGGTATCAGAAAATATTTTAAATTTAATTTTCTAGATGTTATATATGCTTTATGAATTATATATGAGATTGTATTTTTCCTTCTGACATGTTGAAATGTTTTGCAGAAAATTATTATACATTTTCAGAAGGTATACCAGAACTAATGTTATGTAGTTAAAAAAGTATGTACAGAACAATGTAAAAATTCTGTGTTTAACTAGAGAATATGCATGCTCACTCTACAAATTTTCCACCTTTTTATTAAAATTTTCAAAATAAAAAGTTGAAGAGATTTTCCCATCCAAAAGCTCTGTAGAAACACAGATTGGACTTTCTTTCTGGCTGTGAATACATTCTTAAAGATGTTAGTTAATCTGAGATTTCTGCAGCTGACTGCAAATCTTTCAGATTGATATATCAGCTTGAGAATCTAAAGTACACATCTGTTATATTCCACTAAAGAGCATTTCCAATTTACTTAAATTCTGATACACTTAAATCTGAAGATAGACACTAAAATTGCATTTTATATTAGCTGTTTTCTCTTATTCCCAGAATAGATCCTTTGGGATAAAAAAAAGCCCATGTATATAAGTAACATGCATATTATTAACATATATATATATATATATATATATATATATATATATATATATATATATATATATATTACAATTAAGCAAACTTTCTTCTAACATTTTGAATGAGAGAAGACATATCATATAATAAAGATAGATATTGTTGCTTTAATGAAGAAATTGTAGTTTAGAAACTTGAAAGTGACAGATCTCTCTGCTGAAATACTTCATGAAACTCATGAATCACTTCTTCGGTGCTTTCAAAGTCCTATTAAAATTTGAAAAGGTGAAAAGGAAAAAAGTAGTTTCCATCCCAAACTGCAAAAAGGGATTAAACTGCATCACATTGACATCCAGACTTTCAATCAGGAGAGTGGATGATATATTCAGGACTGAGAGCTTACTTCCTTATGTTTAATTTAATATTTCTGTCCTTGTCATGTCAAAATCCAAAGAAAGCAAGAATCTGGTGTTGAAAGTGCTTAATATGAACAAGATGATTACACAAAGGTTCAAATTGAAGCATAAATTTTGAGAGACATGCATGATTATATGTTTACTACTACTGAATTTTGGGGGGATTTTTAATGCTAAATAACTAAGATAATTATGAGGGTGATTTTTTTTTAGAGAGAGAGAGGTAGATAGAGGCAGAGAGAGAGAGAATTTTAATATTAATTTTTTTTAGTAATCGGCCGTCGCAACATCTTTGTTTGTATGTGGTGCTGAGGATCGAACCCGGACCGAACGCATGCCAGGCAAGCGCACTACCACTTGAGCCACATCCCCAGCCCCATGATTTTTAATTTTTACAATTCATATCAATGCATTATCATGAAGTTATGCTTTTACATACAATTTTTATAAGCACAGTTATTTACATGTGCATATTTATAAATTTATGTTTGTCTATGTGTATGTATACATATATAAATGAATGTTTTTGTGGGTTTCATGTAGTAATGATGTATGGTATATCTACTTTGTATATGCATGTATACACACTGTGTGTATACTTATGCATGATTGTCTTTTTAATCATTATTTCATTGTGTCTTAAAACAAGAGAACAGAAGTCATTTTAAGCATGTAAAATAGGACTTTGTTTAAAAAGGTAGTTTCAAGCTAAGAAGTCACCAGGAGAGAATTCAGAGAAAACCAACAGAGCTTCGGGTGTAGCTCAGTGGTGAAATGCTTGCTTAGCAAGTGGTAGGCCCTGGGTTCAATCCCCAGTAACCCAACAACAGCAACAGAGATAAGCCACAGTAGAAAGCCACTCCTATAGGCTTGAAAGGAAATGGTAGAGTTACTGCTGCAATTTTTAAGATAAAATCAAGTCAGAGACAAAATTAGTACTGTTCTGACCATTAATAAACTTGAATTCAAATGTGTTTGCAAGGACAATATGTTTCATTGAGTAAAATGAGGAAATACAAAGACAGTACAGTGCTCTATTAGGATGGCATATGTGGAGGTGGATAACATTCCCTAATTATTCTGTTGGTACAACTGGCAGCCATTAGTTTGGTACCCATTTGGATGCTTGAAAAGGTACACAATGGGCAAAGAAAGGGTTTTACTGCTTTTTAGAATTATGTTAAGGTATGTTTTAAATTTTGGATTGGGAGTGTTTCATGAAATATGAACTCTGTTTTAAAGGAAATAAGAAAATAATTTAATTATTTAAATAATTTACTCTGAGCCAAAAATGAGTGACTACACCCCAAACACAACAGGTTGAAGTTATTACCTGAGTAAAATTATCTAAGTTATGGATTTTTATAGTGATAGAATAAAGATAACCTTAATACATAGACGAAATACAATGGTGGGTAATTTGTTGATGTGCTACAGGAAAGAGAAATCTCTTCTATAGATTTCAGACATTATCTTAAATCATTCTTAGCTTGAAGATTGGTGGTTGGAGGCCTCCTAAGCTCAGTAATATATTGTAAGACTATGAGGATATTAAGTCAGACACAGAGGCTGAATGTAAATGGCCATTAAAACGACTAAGACAGTTCAAGATAACATTGGCTCTTGGGCTGCAATATTCCATCTCTCCATACTCTGACATTATACTCAGCCAAGATCAGTCTGTAGGATCTTCAATGTAGATATGGATTCTTCAGAGAATTTTAGTTCCTCAGGAACAACAGGGAATATCTGGTTACTGGCAAGAAACAGTTATGGCTTCCCGCCTTTGTGCAAAAATGCTCATCATCCTTTGGGAGATTCCTTAAGAAGCAGTTTTTTCCTACAGTCCTTGGGCATGGTGGGCCTGCATTGTGAAGCTGGAGCCAGAGAAAAAACTCAACAGCAGCTAGTGTAGATAATGAGTGGGAGGGGGGTAGTGAGTGTGGTGTTGAGGATGTAAAAAGTAAGAAAAGCTGAATTTTAGTTAAAACACTGAAAACAGGTTTTATTCCTGAAAGCCAGGGAAAGAATGGAGAGTCATTCTGATTTGTGCAGAGGAAACTTAAAGGAAGAAAAAATTATGCGTGAGGAAAGAATCAGAGAAGTGAAAATTAGTAAAGATTGGTCCCTGCATATGCAATTAGGCAAGTAATGTCTGGTAGCTAGTAATGATCCAACTTAGAATTGTCTCCTCCCACAGACACTGGGAGACAGAGGTTCTTTTCTTCTTGATGACTGCATTTCAAAGGAATGGCTTTTAGGACCTTGAGAAAAATGGAAGGTACTCGCACATCTCAAAGATGAAAAAGAGGATTCACAATTGAAAGCCCTTTTTATTAAAGGCTGGAAGAAAGGGAGGTTAGGAGTGACATCAGTGTTAGCTAGGACAAATGGTAGATACTTTTGACAGCCCTGAACTTTATGACAGAAATTGAAAAGGGTTCTCCCAGGCACATAGCCCCCAGGCTATGAGAAGACTTGTTCAATTAGATTAAGTCTATTAAGAACAGAAGTTTACATCTGGCCATTTCCACCACTATGTGATCTAAGCTTCTCTGCATATGCAGCTATGTTGTGAATAAAGTGAATTCCATGACTGAGAGCCCAAAGTTAATCTACTCTCTTGTGGTAGTAGCACTGATAAAATTTCCTGATGGCTAAGGCGGCATTTAAAAACATGAGGATGATAATGATGTCAGAATTATGGCAGTGAGAGAAGGCAAACACATGAATATAAAGAGAAGTCACTCACCCATCACTAGGAAAAGGGCAACTTAATCAACTGTTCTTCAGGAAGTGATTCTGCACTGGTGTTTACCTGTAGCAAATGGTCAGACCCTAAGCTAGTGCAGTAGCCAGATCATGATCTTGAGAGAAGATCCATGTATTGTGCTATGGACATGCACAAAAATGATCCCATTAAGCAAGACACCACAATAACTGTTGAAAACACTGAAGAGAAATCATAAAATACATGGACTTTTCCCTCACATCAGTGAGATTCTAGCTGTGGATGCTCTAAGTGAGTATTCTCATGGAGTTCAACTGCACTGACTGTTCATGCTCTGTGAACTACTGCCCCTATCTAGAACTCAAAACTCCTTTTTACCAAACTTTTGATCTATCTCTTTTTAAAAGCCTTTGATAGTAGAAGATGGTATTATTAACCATGCCCAATGTAGAAAGATATATTTATATGTCTTGAGCTGGTACTTTTCACATATAAAACAACCAGATGTATCACTTGAAAATTAAAGAGATTTCAAAATATGTTAAATTATCACTCTTTTCTTATTACTAGTAGGTTACTTTTAAAAATAAGTTAGTTTTAATAATCTTATTGCATGTGTTCATGGTTATGATTCTCATTATTTTAAATGGATTAATAAAAATATTTAAAAATATATTAAATTTGATTTCTTAAAATATAGAGAAGTACCATCATAAACATTTAATCCAAGTTATTTGATACTGTGCTTTTCTACAAGTAATTAATTATTAAGTAATTCACTTTAAACTCATTCAATTTGTTTCTATTTTTCTTTCTTAGTGCTTATATTCTTCTGTTTGTTCACTACCTGTTCTTACCTTTCCATTTTCATTTTCATTGTTCACTTAGGGAGAGGGTATACCTCAAGATCTCCCTGCTTAGTTTTCCATAGAGCAGCATTCCTCTATTTTTTTTTTCTGGCCTCACATATCCTTTGTACCAGTGACTCTCCACCTAGTATAATTTGTCCCATTTGAAGGAAAAATTTGACAATATTTGAAAATATTTTTCCTTTCCATTACTATTGGGTATGCTACTGAGATCAAGTTGGTAGAGGTCAGGGATTCTGTAAAATCCTATTTTTTCCAGGACAGTCTGTATAAACAATGAAATTTCTTGCTCAAAATGTCAGTAGTTTCTTTTCTACACTGAGATAAGACTGGGATTAATTTTCTTATCAGTAAAATTATACCTCTAGAATTACAAGTAATTGGGTTTAAAGAAACTTAAGAACAATTTTTTGCTTTATCTACAATCAGGTTTGTTCCTGTAGAAGTCATTCTTGATATCTCACCAAAGAACTATATTTACTAACTATTGATATATATTTTCTTTGATTAAAAAATTTTTTTGATACTAAATTTTCATAGAAGCCATGTCAATAAGACAGAGCTATAATTAACTAATTGTCCCACATAAAAAATTGTTTATGGTAATAGAGATTAATAAATCAAATTATTTATTTAAGGGTACAGAGTTTGAATTAACATCAAGTGCCAAGTCAAAGTGCACATATATTATATGTGATTAAAAAGAATGTGATTTCTTCTACGGAAGTCTAAGGTTTGAAGGATAGAAGAGACTGTTGTATATTCAACTGCTTATTAGTATCTGTGACTATTTCCTGCTTCATTACATTCTTTTGAAACAGGTAATAAATGCAAAATCTTCTGTCAGAACCCAGCCCCCAATTTTAGCATAAATGTCATGCACTATGTAATACAAATATTTTTTTTACAGAGCTGAAAGCAGACTTTTTGTAATTTGAAATAAAGTGTTCCTCTCTGCCTTTTTTCTTCTCAAAGACACTCATGCTCTCTATTTTTATGATTTGAGAATGATGCAGCCTGTAAAAGTCAGTTCATATATGCATGATAGCACATAAAAAAATTGTAAGAAAATCGTGGTCATCTTTGAAAAATGTCATATCAAAACTAGCTACCCAACATTATAGTGCTTATTTAGAAACTTCTCACATAGTGACTAAGGCAGCAACTAACCCGGTAGATATTTTCTTCTGATTCAAAAGTGCTGGCACCTACATTGTGAATTCAAAATAGACTGTAATGAATTTTTCCCAAACAATCATTTTGTAACTGTTTGCACATCTTTATGAGAAATTGCTCTTTTAGGAGGAAATTGGAATTCAATATTCAAGACATTTGAAAGGAGAAAGCCAATAAAGTGATAAAGATGAGATGGATAGTAAGGCAAGAGCAATGACCCTAAGTGCTAGTAAGTTGAGCTTGTGTGTTGTTGTTTAAAAACTTATTGAGAAGGGCTTTTAAAAATTATGTTTTATGTAAAGGGCAATAATAAAATAGATATTGAAAAAGCATTCTGGTTCTGTCACAGATGTAAGAATAACCAAACTGCAATTCTGGATATCACATCTTCTTTTTGGTCTGTAGAAATCGCTTTAGTTAATCTGTCTGGAATCCAAATCAGCTGCTGTTCTCCCTGTGGAAACACATAAACAGACCCCCGACTCCAGGCAATCACTGGGTCAGGACCTTAGTTAATCTCTCTGGAATCCAAATTGGCTGCTGTTCTCCCTGTGAAAACACACAAACAGACCCGCGACTCCAGACAATTACTGTGTCAGGACCTTTCCATTGTCCTGTTAGAATATCCTTCCAAAGTACCTTGGGCTTATGTACATTTTTTGAACACATATGCCTTTCTGCAGCACTAAGCCCTGATGAATCCAAATTTAAAAAGTTTAGAGTAAAAAGGGTTATTTTAAGTTTATCTTTGGGGAATATATACCCCTTCCCAATTCCTTCTTTTTTGCTTTAATAAGTACATTTTAATAGTTTGATGAGCCCTTTCAACTATGCCTTGTCCCTGTGAATTGTATGGGATTCCTGTTATATGAGTAATGCCAAATGATGAGCAAAATTGTTTAAAAGAGGTAGAAGGATAACCAGGCGCATTTAACTGTTATGGAACGCCCACAGTGGCAAAATTTTGTAAGCAATGAGCTATAACATCTTTAGTTTTTTCTTCGGCATGAAGGAAGCCCATCAAAAATCCAGAAGAAGTATCAACTGTAACATGCAAATATTTTAATTTTCCAAATTCTGGCAAGTGTGTGACATCCATCAATCCTTTAGGATTGACTCCAAGATTAACTTGTTGTAAAAAGGTCACACAATTTTGACATTGTTTTATTATTTGTCTATCTTGTTCCTTAGTTATTTTAAAATGCTTTTGTAAAGTATTAGCATTGACATGGAACTTTTTATGAAAATTTATAGCTTCTTCTAGAGTAGAGAAAATATGTATGCCATGTGTAGTTTTATCTGCTAAATCATTGCCCAAACTAAGGGCTCCAGGCAATCCTGTATGTGCCCTGATATGTCCTTTAAAGAATGGATCTTTTCTGTCCCAGATTAGATTTGGTATAGTGGAAAGCAAAAAGAAAACAGTAGAGAAAGGGGAAACCCTACCAGCATCTTTAAGGGATACTATAGCATTAACTATATACTGACTATCGGAAAATAAATTAAATACAGAATTTTTAAACATCACAAAAGCCTGTAATACTGCCTTAAGCTCTACCTTTTGAGCTGATTGTTTGGGTACTAAAAATGTAAAAGTTTGATCAGGTGTAACTATTGCTGCTGTACCATTATTTGATCCATCAGTGAATATATTGGAGAATTCCCGATAGGTGTTTTTCTTGTCATTTTTGGAAAAATTACAGGACGCGATGATCAAAAAAGACAATAAAGGATTAGATGGTAGGTGATTATCAAATGAAACATTAAATTTGCACATGATTATTGCCCAAGTATTTAACTCATTAGCAAACTCATCAATTTGATTCATAATGTATGGAGTAATAATTTTATTGGGAGAAATTCCAAACACTCCCTTTGCTGCTTTTATTCCTTTGAGTATTAATTGTCCTACAGCCTCAGGATAACTAGTAAGAATAGTGTTAGGAGAATAAGATAAATGTATCCATAATAATGAACCTTCTTGCCAAAATACTCCTGTAGGAATATTTTTTGTTGGTAGTACAATAAATAATAAAGGCAAACGTATATCAATTCTATCCAAATGCATATTTTCCATATATGTTTCAATGATTTTTAATGCCTTTCTTGCTTCAGGCGTCAACATTCGGGGTGAATTTGGATCTGATGGACCTTTTAGGATATCAAATAAAGGTCCCAACTCTCCTGTTGGTATACCTAGATAAGACCTTATCCAATTTATGTCTCCTAATAACTTTTGAAAGTCATTAAGTGATTTGAGTTGATCTACTCATATTTGAATTTTTGGTGGATGGACCATGGTTGAGGATAATAGAACTCCTAAATAATTAATTGGAAAATTTAATTGTACTTTGTCTATTGTGTCTCTAGATTATAATTTTTTTAATAAGTTTGTAAGTGTGGCATAACATTCTAGCAATGTGTTTTTAGCTTTGTGTGCTAATAATACATCATCCATATAGTGAAATATTTGTAGTTCAGGATTTTGATTTCTAAGTGGCTGGATTGCTTTGTTAACATGAATTTGACACATAGTTTGGCTGTTAGCCATCCCTTGAGGGAGTACTTTCCATTCATATCTCTGATAAGGACCTTCATGATTCAGTGCAGGGATAGTAAATGCAAAACGTGGACTATCCTCAGGATGAATTGGAATTGAAAAAAAAAAACAATCTTTAATATCTATAACTAAAACATACCAAGTTTTTGGCAAAGCAGACAATTGAGGAATCCCCGATTGAGCAGGTCCCATAATAACCATCTCATTATTAATGGCTCTTAAATCTTGCAATAATCTCTATTTACCAGATTTCTTTTTGATGACAAAAATGGGAGTATTATGGGGAGATACAGAAGGTTGTATATGTCCTTCTGCTAATTGTTGTTTGACCAGATCATGGGCTGCTTGTATCTTTTCTTTAGTCAGGGGCCACTGAGGAACCCATACTGGTCTTTCTGATTTCCAAGTAATTTTTATTGTCTCAGTGGCCCTTTCTAAAAATCCAACCCATGTCTGTCTGTTCCTTGATCTATTTGAATTGGTGCTGCTATACCTTGTTCTTGTTTTCCTAATCTTTTTCCTTTCCTAAAACCTTGTCTAGTCATAATAGTGGGTGCATTTTGGTTGATGTTATTTGTTAATGTCAAACCTAATTGATCTAGGACATCTCGTCCCCATAAATTTATAGGAAGATGATCCAATATATATGGCTGTATAGTTCCTTCACATCCTTCAGGATCCTTCCAAACTAATACCATTGCACTTCTATGGGGATTAGTTGCCACTGCTAGGCCATGAAGCGTTTGAGTGGCTTTTTGTAACAGCCAATGTTTTGGCCATTCTTGACGAGAGATGATGCTAAGGTCTGCACCTGTATCCCGTAGCCCATTAAATTCATGTCCTAGAATATTTAGTTTTAGCATGGGGCGAGAATCTAAATTTAAAGACAGCATAGCCCAATCTACACCTGTGGAGCCTAATCCCTTGGAACCTCTTTCTATAGCACAACTGGAAAATTTATCATGTAGGCTTGGTATTATTAGTAACTGTGCTATTCTATCTCCTGGTGAAATTACTGATATACCATTTGGAGAACTGGCTATAATTTTTATTTCACCTTCATAATTGAGATCAATTACCCCAGGACTTATCATAAGTCCTTTTAGAGTAGAAGAGCTGTGTCCCAATAATAAGCCTACTGTTCCTTTGGAAAGAGGTCCTTTCACCCCTGTGGGAATGATTTGAACTCCCATCTCTGGAGTTAGCACTGATCTGGCGGAGGCGCAGATGTCCAACCCTGTGCTCCCTCTGGTTTGTCTGATGAGGGATCTGATGGACAATGTGTCCTGGGCACTACCCTGATGGGGTTGCTGGGTTCCTCCAGTGCTCCGTATATTTGTGGTTTTGGGCCCCGGAGCATTGGTCCCCCCTGTCCATTTTTTGGCAATGGAGCCCAATGCCTTTCTCCACGATATCTTGGATAAACACTTGGTCCTTGTTCGTTTTTTGATCATGGAGTACCCTCTATAGTGGTTTGAGAATGGCATTCATAAGCCCAATATCTCCCTCTACGGCATCGTGGGCAAATACCCGGTATTCTACTCCTTTGATACCTAGTTTTGTTAAATCCTCCTCCTATGGGGCAATTCCTTTTAAAATGTCCTGTTTGTTCACAATTGTAGCATGTTCTTGGCCTGGAATCTAAAGCCTGTTTTACTGCAGCTGCCACAATTTGCCCTTGTTCATTAATGTCTCTGGCATCTAAAGCCTGTTTTACTGCAGCTGCCACAATTTTCCCATGTTCATTAATGTCTCTGGCATCTAAAGCCTGTTTTACTGCAGCTGCCATGACTTGCTCTTGTTCATTAATGTCTCTACATAATTTAATATATGTGTTTAAATCTTCATGTTTCCATGGTCTAATGATATCTCTGCACCAACGATTCGCTTGGTCATAAGCCAGTTGTTTTATTAATGGCATTGCTTGTTCTGTATTCCCAAAAAATCTGGTAGCTGTTTTATAAGCCTATCTACAAATTCAGCATAAGCTTCATTAGCTCCTTGTATTATCTTAGATAATTGACCTTGTAAACCTCCATGTCCTTGTAAAGTCTTCCATGCCTTAACTGCATCTACAGCAATTTGTAAATATACACCAGGATCATATGCAATTTGTTGCTGCTGATCCTCATAAGGTCCCTTTCCTAACAACATATCTAGATTTCTCTGAGGATAACCAGCTGCTGCATTTCGCCTAGCTGTCTCCTTGCAAAATTCCTCATTGGCAACCTTCCATAACAGGTATTGTCCTCCATTTAGCACAGCTTTACACATATTTGCCCAATCTGCTGGCGTCATGTTCAAGTTGGTAAAGGATTCGACCAACCTTACAGTGAAGGGTGCTTGAGGACCATAGGTTGTTACAGCCTCTTTTAGCTGCTTCACTGTTTTGAAATTTAAAGCATGGTAAATTCGCTGCCCTCCTACCTCAAATACAGGGCGTGTTAATACTTGAGATCCTGTCTCAGGATCCGAACTATCAACTGCGGGGGTTGGGGGCCTCTCAGCATATGGAGGTGGCCTTGTCAGTTGGACACTTACGTCCTCTGGTGATAGAAAGGTGTTAGTAGCAGTCTCCTGTAGAGGTGGTGCTGTTGGTTGGACACTTAAGCCCTCTGGTGATAGAAAGGTTTTAGTAACAGTCTCCTTTTGTAACTTTCCCCCTGATGGCTTTTTTTGCTCTAAACTTTCTTTCTCTGTCTGATTAGCTCGAAAGACCTTCTCTTTTACTTGAATCTTTTCCTCTTTCTGACTAACTTGAGAGACCTCCTCTTTTACTTGAATCAATATGTCTTCTCCTTCCTCTACCTTTGTCTGAATTGAAGGCTTTGGACCAAGCAAACCAGATACCAATGCCCACAATGCCAATGTGCCAGCTGACAGTGTACCTGGGCTGTTCTTTTCTATTCTTTTAAAATCTTCACCATGATGGTTCCATTGTGATATATTTAACAACTCCTCCTTAAAAAGCCATGGGCTACATTTTTGCATTGTATCAACATATGCCCTGACTGTTCTTGATTTTACTGAGATGCCTTCTTCCTCTAACAATTTACTTAACACTCTTTCAGTTTGTTTTTTACTATTTTCTGATCCCATATTTCTACTATAATACAACCCAACAAGATGACGCCAAACAAAACCGAGACAGAATGAAATAAGAATGGAACAACAAAAATTCATTATAGCCTTTGTATCCTCCTGAAATGTGCATCCATCCTTTCTCCCTATCTGTTCCTCAGACGTAAATAGTTTTTCCTCAGATGTGAGCGGTTTTTCTTCCGTCTCACTCATCTCCAGGGACAGGCAACTTAAAACAAAAATGAACCAAAACAAAAGAGGAATCTTAAAATGGCTACCCATCCTCTCACCCTGCCCTCAGGGGCGAGCGGTTTACTTATCCTCAGTCGCTCCACGTGCAAGCCACCAAATGCCGTACTCTGGCTGGGCACATTTCAGGAGCCACTTGTCAAAAGAAACTAACTTTATTTTTAGAACCACACAAGATAAACAAAACAGCTCCTCAGGAAAAAACCCTCAGAGCCCAACTGCCACCACCGACTTCCCACAAGCCACACTCCCCAACCCAGCCTCTTCCTCCCACAATCCTCCTGCTCTTGAGGCCGATTGGCTGGGTTGCATGGGCGGAGCCAAAAAAGTCCTTCAAATGAGCAGCTCCATGGTCTGAAAGGGCAGGGAAACAGCCCAATGAGCATCACCGCAGAGAAGCCAATCAGCTAGGTGTTGCTGGGGCCTCTGTGAGCCAATCATCAGCTGGCAGTCAGAAAGTTTGCTGGAGCCCCTTCGGCTGTGGCTCTCAACAGTTATTATTCTGTTCCACTGAAAGTACAGAGAAATCATTCTTTTAAAAGCTGGATGTTTTTAACTCTAGAAATTTTTTGTATGCTTGTGTCTTCATGTTCTCATCATTGGAATTATATACTGTGAAGTTTTTGCTCTAGCTCAGCAGTTCTGTGACTGGTGAATAGTCTATTTGAAAAATGCTGGAGACCACCACAGTCCTGTTTTAGAGGGTTCCCCATAAGGCACAAGTGTAGTGTAGCCAGGAAGGCATCCTGCACCATATTTATATGAATATAAAAAGCCAAGAAAGCAGGTTTGAGAAAAAAATATTGTCTGATAAAAAAAGGAGAAAAGCAGGAAGTCTTAAATGCCAGCCAAAATTGTTCTACTGAGCAGACATATGAATGTAGGACATTTATAAATAAAGTGAAACTTTGATAAAATTCTATAAGCATGGAAATTGCAAAGTAAAAGATCACAGATGTTCACAGGAGATTGATTTATATTTGCAATTTTTGGACAAATATGGGATTTCCTATTTTTTCAGATAGATTAATTATTTGGTTACAAAATTAAACAAACTGAATTTTGATGGAAACGGAAGAATTTCATGCCTTTTAATACATTAGAATTCGAGAAAGGCTCTTAACTTTTCCTAAATGATGCAGTTAATAAATAACTGATTTGGGGATGTATAGGAATGACATACAAAGAGAGAAAGAAATAATTTTAAAAGAACTAAAAAAAAAAAGAAAAGAACTTGTAAAAATTAGCTTACTGTCTTAAAAGTTAAAGAGCCTTTACAAAAATCTTATTGTTGGTTTTATGGTTTATTTATTTTATTTTATGGGATTTATGTTTACAAATGAATTTTTGTATAGTAATTAAATTTTAGACAAAAATCTAACCTTTTATGACTTCTTCAGCATTTCACAGTTCTGACCATTTGCTCCTTCTCAAATACAACCTTCTTTATTCTCATGCATTGCCCATATCATGCAGTCAGTGCACCTATTCAGTCTTCTCAAAAGCCTTCTGTAGCAAGTGAAATTTCATATTCTATAGTTATGTACTGTAGGCACTTTTCATTCTCATTCTACACATCTCACTATGAAAAGTCGAGAATATTCAGAGTCTATGAGCAGTGTTCCTATCAAATAATTTGCTAAACCAGAAAAGAGGGCAGCTTAGTTTTGTTTGCTTCCTTCAGCCCTGCTGTTTGTCTACAACATTAACCATAGCATCTACATATCAAAGTCAATCCCTTTTCATTATTCTTATACTCAATCACCTTGAACTGTGGTTCATAGTACCATCATCAATTCTTGCTGAGATGACTGCAAAAGCATCTTTAATACATTCCTTATAGAGTAATCAGAGATAATTAGTCCAATCCTGTCTTTCTTCAAAGAAAGGTTTTTTTTTTTGAAATTTTCTTCCAAAAAAATAGCTTTCATTGCCTACTTTGGTTTTAAGCTGTAATATTTAGTTCATTAGGATTATAATTTAAAAACTCATTATTTCTTGTAATTTTTACATTAGGCTTACAAATATCTCATTTTCAGTCTTTTAAAATGGTAAGTCAAATCTGATCATCTAATGTTTGTTGTTCTTAAAAGGTTATTTGCCTTTAAACATTTTGAATCACACTTTCGCATTTATTGTATGTGGTCTCTTTTTAAAAAATGTTTTTATTGGAAATGGACAGAATACTTTTATTTTATTTATTTATATTTATAGGATTCTGTTGAGGCTCAAACCCAGTGCCTCACACATGCTAGGCAAGTGCATTGCAACTGAGCTGCAACCCCTGCACCCTGATCTCTTTTTATGTACATTAGTATTGATTTCCAAACAGATTTTCCATATAAATTTAATAATTATTATGTATAAAAACTTATAGTTGTAAATATGATTATTCATAGTTTAAAATATACTTAGTTTAAATATTAAAAATGTGTTTAAAAATTTAGTGACTGACTTAAAATGCACAAATTACAGATTTTAAGTTAAAAATCAAATACTGATCAATTATTCTAATTTTGCACATTCTTTCACATTACAAATCCAAGTGACTTCTGCTTAACCTCAGTAATCAAGACCTACAAAATTAGACATATTATGTGAAAACAATAACCAAAATTCAATTCGGCTTATTTTAGCTGCATAAATATCTGATATATGTATATTGATGCAAAATCCCCATAGGGACTCAATGGGCAATGCAAACACAATTCAAAAAAATGCTCTGTAAAAGTTGCAAACTCTCACATTAGCATGTAGAAAGTTTAAAGCGGTATTTACTCTTCTGTAAATATTTCATGTGGTTGTCCGAAACAGGTGCTGTGTAATTTGTAGCACTTATGTTATTTACATGCCCTTCCCCAAACCTCACATTTTCAATGTGGTCTTGCAAATAGTCTAAAATGGAAATTAAATTTGTTCAAAAAGTTGTACACAAAAATTCAAAATGATAGACTAAGTGATTTGGTAGAATGTTGGATCAATCACCAGATGACTGAAGACAAAGTTTGTAGACAGATGGAATGGGAGGAGGGGATTGAAGGAGTCTTACTCATATCTATGAAAATATAGTAAAGTGGATAATTTCAGAAGAGTTGTCAGGCAGAGAATTACAAATAGATAAGAGTAATAATTAAAAATTAACTAGTGTAATTAATCACCTTAAGAGAAACAGTAATAGATACAGAAAAAGCACTTGATAAAATTTAATGCCTATTTCTGTAAGAACCTTGGTCAAATTCACATAAGCAGTCCATAGTTTCAGCACTATGTATAAAAAACTTTACTGTTGAACGACAATAAATTTCTGAAAAATGCATTCTAATGTTCTTAAAATAATAACAATAACAATATGATAATAATAATTACAATTATGTTATTAAAAAGAAGTATGACATCTTCTTTGCTAGAGTTTGAATAATGATTGTTGATTCTGCTCAACAACAACCTGTAAAAGGATTTTAAAATTATATACATACTTCCTCTCTCCAGACAAAATGATTCAGAATATCTTAGGAATAGTATTTCATTGTATCCCTCAATTTATTTGACTGATGTTTTCTTATGATTATTGTAATGAATTTGTAAAATGTTATGTTGACATCAAATTTGAATGTAGGATTAAATCTCACAGGCTTAGTCACCCTTGAAAGATTCTCTCCCAG
This sequence comes from Callospermophilus lateralis, assembly GCF_048772815.1. Classification (NCBI taxonomy): domain Eukaryota; kingdom Metazoa; phylum Chordata; class Mammalia; order Rodentia; family Sciuridae; genus Callospermophilus; species Callospermophilus lateralis. Next base: position 162,501 of record NW_027512942.1, on the reverse strand, counting down.
TTTCTCAATGGTTGATCCTGGTATCTTTCTTATGCAACTACTGCCCTAAACACACACACACACACACACACACACACACACACACACACACACACAAACACACACATGCCAACCCATGTACACACAACCTCTCGCCCCACTGGTGATCCTGCCACGAATAAGCTACACAGATACATCCCAGTGACCACCTCTCCATTTTAGTATAACTCCAAAAAATGCATGCTTGTGTGCTGTAAGTCAACAAATTAGACATCTTAGTGGGAAATTCACCCAGGTAGTGCTGTAGTCCTCAATAAAAGTATTAATTCACAGGTCCCTCATTTTCCCCATTTTGCTCATCAGTCACTAGTCAAGTGTGTGTGCTATATATGACTCCCTATTTCCTGTTGGTCCCACAGTATGCTGCCCTCTTCTCTATGAAACCAGTGAGTAATAAACTGCTTTTGCTATTTCATGTGACTTATTTTGCTTTCATTTCTTGCATCTCACCTGACCTGCCACAGTCTGACTCAGCTGTGGCTCTCAGCACTGACTAAGACATCTCAATCTAACATCTCCTGGTTAAGGCTCAGTTAGAGAGTGGCAATCAAGGCAAAATTAAACTGGACAGAGGTCATATATAAGCCACAGGTTTTCTTCCAGGATAAAAAGGTTTCCTGGTTAAAGGACACTGAGTCACAAATGGGAACCTTAGGCATTAGTATGTCTATCAGGATAGAAAGTATTCCTTGGAAGACATTCTGTAAATGTCTATGGCTGTATTCCTTGGAGCCTTGTCTAAGCAGGATTAGAGGTTATACCCTGTCTCCAGCAACAAACCACAAGAACAAATGTAAGAGAAACGACAATTATATTTTGGCTGATAATGTTTGTCCAGAATATCAAAGAAGTGTCACTAAAATCTCTCACACCACATCAGATATCAAACAATATGGTTCATTCTGATACCAATAATGATAGTTTTAATTATTAGGAAAAGGTGATGCCTGCAAGGACTCTGCACTATGAAGATATCCTTTCTGTTTTCTAGTAAGAATTTTGTGGAGAGGTATTTTTTGACCCAGCAAATATCTCTTATTTCATAATACTTTCAATATGTGTATGCTTACCTCTATAGACCCTTGATTCCTGTTTTATCCCAAGGGTTATAATGTACTATTCCTATTTTGATGCTCAAATTGTTCTACATTTGGTCACTGAGTGGGAATTTGTACAGTTTGCTCAATTTTGGAGTTACTTTTTATTTTAAATTTTTATTTATTCATTATAGTTTTTGGCTTTAACTTACTATTTTTTTCTGTGAAAAAATGATTTTGGCTCAACACTTTTTACTCACTTTTCTTCATTTGTGTCATCAATTATATATAAGTATATGTCAGCTAATATCTCCAATTCTGATGCAATACCTCAGAGTTCTTTCTGCTCCTTCTGTTTTTCTCCCTTTTCTTTTCTGTGATTTGCTTGACTGACATGAAAAACCTTTCTGTCATTATCTTTAACATACTTTATTACTATATAAATCTCACTGAATCTACCAAATCTCTCTTTGAAGCTGACCTGTGATACCCCTTTATTAACACCATGCTTGACGTACTCATGTTACAACCTTCCAAAATCTTCCCTTTCCACTGCTGGGATGTCCTCCCCTCACAGCCTTGAGTACTGGGTCCACATACCCTTCCCTCAGCTTGGACTCTAAACCCACAAGAAACTGCTAGAGGTGTTTTCTTCTTTTCATATCATGTGGATATTTATCTACTCTTCTAAACACAAATAGGAATTTTTAGGCTGAAGTGATTTATACATCAATGAAATGGAAATATAAGGAGAAATTGATAAAAATAAAAACTTCTTCAGTCTTCAAAAGAATTTTGAGTTTGTAGAGACCTAGCAAGTGACAACAGTCAGCACTTATCATGTTGTAGTATGGAGAAATTAGCAATTCATTCTTCATTTTTATTTAATTGATTGTACATGTTTTTATCATTTCACTTTCAGCATAATGACTTACTTTATTGATCACTACTTGTTTGGTTAATATGATATTTACAACAAATTATTTATGCCAATCAGAACCATTGACACCTAAGATGTAGGCTAAAAATTTGATCTGTTAGTGAAATGGAAGTATAACTTTAAGTCAACAAGGTAAATTTTGGTAGTACCAGAATAAGAAGAGAGATATGATTTAGTAATAATAGTCTTGTGGGGAAAAGGATCATAAAAAACAATCACACATTTAAGTATATATAGGCAAAATAATAAAGAACATATTCTACAGAATGTATAGGACTTATAGGACTAAGCATATTTGAACATAGGGTGGGGAAAGAGAGGCAAGAAGGGAGGAAGGTAAGAAACACAGAGAGAAAAAGACAAAGGCAGAAAAACAGAGATTTACCCATTGCAACTTTTTATCTTAATACAGTTTAATAAATTCTGTTCATAAATGCATGTTAGAATAAGTAATTCAGAAATACAATACTATTTAAAACATCTTTAGATTCATATATTTCATAAATTTTATTTTTCTTTATTTCATCAGCAAAATTAACAGTGAAGTCACCTTACATTTTCATACTTAAATGCACTAGTGATTCTAACTCCTCATTTTTCTGGTCAATTGAGTTGACACAGAAATAGGCTTTAGCATTCAAGTATTCTTAACTTTTTGTATTTTTTATCAGACTAGCCAAGTGATGCATTTTTTTTCAGAAGTCTCATTTTTGTTTGTTTTCAAAGCTTATTTTGATATTAAAAGTACAGTATAAATATCATATATTTTATAACTACATAATTTACATTTGAGGGTTTTATTTTTTTTAATGCTTGAGACAGGTGAGAATTTTTTTTGACTGGTGTACATACCATTGTTTGTTTTTCATCATAGATTCTATCTACAGTCTAAAAATTATCTTCTTCTATGACTGAAATTGTAATCCAAATTTTCAACTAAAAAGAATAGAGATTTGTCAGACTGATTTTTAAATTGACATGATACTTGAGGAATGATTTGATTTTTTATATTAAAATTATCATGGTTCTAAAGTGATAATATTTTAAAGAAAATTACATTCTGTAAGCTATGACCAAAGAGAATATAAAGAAAATAATGAAATGATAGTATATCTACTTTTAAGAGAAATCATAGTTTATTAAAATAAATTCTGATAAAAGTCATATAAAGAATACTAGCCTTAGGCATAGCATTCTATAGCAATAGTGTATAACAACTTTGGGAATTAATTTAATTTTCTTCTATAAGAAAGTAAATATTTGAAATGAGGCATTTCCTTTACTCTTAATTTTTTATGCCACTTCTAAACCACAAATTTATTTTTCTTACTTCATGTCTTTTCATTTATTCGATTATCTCCTGTGTTATAAAAGGCTAGTCTATTTCATTTTCTTTTCTTTAGAATAAAGTTCTACTTTTCTAAATTCTGTTTATTAAGGTATTTTTGGCTATTGTTACATTTCTTTTTTGGGGAAATGAAAACAGGACGCATCACCGTAGTATTTAGTGTATTAATTATTGTTCTAATCATTCTGTGCAATGAACCAGCTCTCAAATTCTCCCACTTGAAGCAATCACATTTTCTTTATTATTTTCTTCCACACATCTATATATCAGTTGGTGCATTAGTTCATTTCCAATCGTTAATAATAAAAGGCCAAAGAATGAGTACATTTAAATAAAAATAGATTTATTTTGGCTCATGTACTGGAAGTGCAAGGTCATGGGTCCACTGGTGATTGATGGCTTTCTCTCTGCAGAGATCTGAGCCAGTACAGAGCACAAGGCAACATACAGGTAATGCATGTGCTCATGTCTTCTGGTTTTTCTCTCTCTTTTCTTATAGTCAGCAGGATTCAGTCATGGGTCTTCAAACAAATGACCTCATTTAATGCTAATCATTTTCCAAAGGCCCACCTCAAAATTCCTTAAATTACATCAAAATGCCTCGTCTCTCATACCTCACAATGGGATAAATTTAAACACGTGAGACTTGGGGTACAGACTCAACTCATAACCAAACCTTAACAGCTGGTGCTTGGTTGAACTGGGTCAGAATGGCTGTGGTTTCCCCCAAGTTACAAGTCAGATCTGGTTATGCCCTACATGTCTCTCATCCACGTTGGACAGGTATGCCAAATGGGCAGGAGCTTTTCACTGCTACAACAGAAGTAGACATGAAGGAAGTAAAGCCCCATCACACAATTCCATTCCATGCCTGTTCTCTGAAAAATGTGAATGTCCCCACTTTCCACAGGAAGATGTACAGAGCCTATGTTTGAGTGATAGGAAAGTATACCACAGCTTTACTAGAAGTAAATGTAACAATTCATACTGAAGGTCATGAATATCAGGAAAGGTGGAAAAAAACTGGGATTGATAATTCCATCCAACACATTGTCTATGCAATTATATATAACCCATATTGATTTTTCAATTTAACCTACAAAAATTGAGGCAATTTCTCCTTCATTTGTTCCTTTCCATCCCTGTCTTATAGCTATTAGTAGACAGAGCCCTTCCTTGTTCTAGAATCAGTGATCATGCAGTTCAAATTATCAATAGTTTTCACTCAATTTATTAATGGAGTCTGGGAATAACATAGTATTTTAATAAATGTTGATCACACTAAAGAACCAATGATGAATCCATATCTCTTCCTATGGACAGAGTAATGAAAAAGCAAATTGTCTTTTTAGTGTTACTTCTTACATATTTGATATACATTTAATTATGGAAGAATAATTAGAGAAGTGGGTATGAGATCAAGCAAAGTTTGACTTTACAGTAGTGGCAAATAGGCACTCAACTTTTTACTAGTAAGCAAAAAAAGACCATTGTATTTGTTGAAAATAAGTAAATATTCATCTCAGATGTATTTTGGAGGAAAAAAATCTGACTAACCATTAAAAGTACAATTTTCTTTGTCAGAAACTCTAGCTATTATCTACCTTTGAAAAGTACTGAAAGCTTTTATATTTGATCATTGTCATTGAACACATTTGTCATTGAACACTGTTAACTAGGGTAAGGGGTGAAACACATGTGGACAATCTCTCATTTAATGAAGTATATGAAGAAAATGAACCTAGTCTTACATTCTGCATACAAAGAGAATTAATATTCTTTTTTCCTAAAAAAAAGCTTGCTAAGTCTTTTTCTTTTACTAAAACATTCAAAGTAATAAATATTAGAAGATTTTTATAGTGTTAAAATAATTTTTATAGTGTTAAGCAGGATAACCAATCTGTCCTGCTGTCTCTGAAAGAAATGGAAGAATGAATTTAGCACTGTAATTAACATAAATATTTTAATGAATGCCATTTGCTACTGTACCAAAATTGCTCCCCAGCATTGCAGTGCATTAGGCTGGTGTGTGTTAATCTGTCAGCTGCTCTTACAACAGTGTCTGTTGAATAGGTTATGGATGCAAAAGGCTCAGAAAGATTAATATTCTCCTAAAAAATGCTTAAATCCAATTGGAAGTTGAATAAATTTTCACTCATACCAATTTTTAAAAAGCTCATAATTTTTTTAGCAAAAATATTAATTTCATTCATAATGTTGAAATTAAAAAATGGAAAGGTTATAAATCTAAGTTAGTTTATATGCAAAATAAATTTCAGATTAATTAAATGTCTAAGTATTAAAAGGCAAAAAAGAAATTAAAAGAAAAAATCAAAAAATACATTCATTAATAATATTTTTAAACAATTGGAAAATCTAAAGCTATTTGCTGAAAGCAAGTTTTCTAAAAATAAATTATTATTTTCACAGTTTAAGACTTATAAATGTAACTGCAAAACTGCAACTACTCTTCTTGATTGTCAATATCCTCTAAAAGGTCGGTTACATTTATATGAGTTGTCAACCAATATGATACATTATAAATAAAAAGTGCATTCTCTGAGATTTTTTACTGTTTACCTAATTAATCTTTTATTTTATCAGGATTTCACCTAACACACCACTCTTTATTTATTTATCTTACCTTTTTAGTCTTCTCTCATATTTAAGAGTTCCTATACCTTTTGCTTGTTTTAATTTGCCATGAGAGTTTTGTCAAATACTGGTAAGACATTTGGATTTTTCTGATATTTTTGTAATGGTTAAACTGGGTCATATATTTCTTGGGGGAAACTGGCAGCATCACAACCTATCAGAAGCACACAAAGTCAGTGCACCATTCCTGGGTGTTGGCCTCCATCACCTGGCTGAAAAGGTGTTTGCCAGGAATCTCCACTGTGGAAGTTACTTACCCCTTTCTTGCACATACTATATTCTTTGGAATTCAATAATCAATGCATATCTCTCACTTAAAGCATGGGGGATTATGCTCCATTTCCCTGTGGAGATCTATAGAATATATTTGGATCATTATTCACTGAATATTTGTCTCTTACTGTATTAATTAATGTATCTATTTATTTATTTTGTGGTCCCAGGGATTGAGTCACGTCTTTTCACACATTAAGCAAGCTCCCTTCCACTCAGTTACTTTATCAATTATTGTGTCTGTACAGTATCTCTGCTTTGAATTTCACAGACTGTACTCATTTCCAAAATTTTTCAGGTCATGTTTTTGCCCCACCTCCCTTAGTGAGGTTGTTTCACAAATTTATTAAAAACAAACAAAACAAAACAAAAATAACATCAAGTTTTGAAAAAAAAATAGGGCTGGGGTTATGGCTCAGTGGTAGAGTGCTTGCCTGACAAGTGTGAGGCACTGGGTTCCATTTTCAGCACCACATAGAAATAAATAAACGTAGTGTATCTATCTACAACTAAAAAAACCTCAAAAGTTAAAAAAAAGTTTTGCAAAAATATTCATATTTTAATAAACTGAATGAAATTTTTGATGAAAAAGGGTAAAAGGAAGTCAATTTTAAAGAGTTATATGTATGAAAACTGTGTTGATATGAAAAAAAACTATATGAATTTTGAAAGTGACATGAAAAATACAAATGTTCCAATAGCATATTTGAAAGTGGAATGATTAGAAATGTTTCAGAAGAATAAATCCAAATAGTCACTGTTACATGTAAAGATACTCAAATTCTTACATAGCCAGTGAATTTGAAAAGAAATTAACAATCATTGACCAAAATACAAAAGAATACCACAATAAATCAAAAGCCATTTTGTTTTAGAATAAGAAGAAAGGTTATCCATGCTCATTGCTAAGAGAAAGCAATCCAGCCACAAATTTTTAAATAGAAAAATAAATATATCATTCTGCTGAAAACTGCTTTGGAAATTTCATCTCATAAAAAGTTAACATTTCAGGAGACATATGCACTAATATGTACCATATCATTCTATACTTTGAAAAGAAAAAAAAACAATTGTATACCCATTTGTAGAAAAATAATAATATCACTTGTTCATTTACAAATTGAATAAACTGATCATTTAATTGGAAGTATATTCACAGGATATTGAGAAAAACAACTCACCCCAAAGTTTTAATAATAGTGTCTTACTTTAATTTTTTAAGAGAGAGAGAATTTTAATATGTATTTTTTAATTTTTGGCAGACACAACAGCTTTAATTGTATGTGGTGCTGAGGATCAAACCTGGGCCGCATGCATGCCATGTGAGCGTGCTACCGCTTGAGACATATCCCCAGCCCAATAGTGTCTTATTTTAAAGCAATATATGTCATATACATATACATGAGTATCACATAAACCTTAGTAATATAAACATGGCATCTTTACTAATTGTCTATATATTTTTAAAAATATTTTTATTAGTTATCCATGGATTTTTATTTATTTATTTGCTCATGTGGTACTGAGAATCAAACCCAGTGCCTCACACATGCTAGGCAAACCCTCTACTACTGAGCTCCAATGCTAGCCCCTTTTAATTACATTTTTAATATCAAAATAAAGGTTGATGAGGGGCATGGATCATTTCAGTGGTTATAGAAAAACAGTGTAGGGAAATAAGTAAAAACTATACACAAACAACATTGAGAAATGGTCATATTAATGCACAAATACAAAATTGTGTAAGTGACATATGTGAAAAAATAAATGAAATAGTATAGAACAGATTATATTATAGATTCCTATTTAGAATAAGATATTGAATTTATATGTGGGTTGGCCATTTGAAACAGATGGAAAAAATATATGATTGTGTGCATGCCTGTGCCTGTGCATATTTCCACCTTACTTTATTTTTGACAGTGCATAGTAACATCTTTTTTGTTGATAAGACATGATGAGACATCTATACAAATTATTTTAATGAAAACTATGCAAGAATATGTAAATTACAAGGTATAATAAGTGAATAAATATCAATTTAATCTGATGTATGAACTTCAATCAAACTTGAGCTAAGTAGTAGCTGCGAAGTAATTAGGTACAAATTTTCATATGACTCTTTCCAAATGTAGGTTAGCTTAGAGCAATTAATTCCACAGATGACTTTATTTTAAAACTCCACTTCAGGCTTAATTGAAAGGTAGAAAATTCTTATGATCTCTGAAGTCTATTCAGAGAACTAATTTCAATCACAGTGACAGATTCCCTTGCCTATATAGGCAGGGATATGTATTTTTACTTGAAAAAATTTTATATACCTACATACTATAAAATATTCTGTTGATTTTACTTGTTTATAAAACAGTTGATGATTTAAACTGAATGTGTTTTGTCCCCATTAAATGTTATTAACCTTTGTAGTCTCTGAGATTTATGTCATTGTAATCCATTACTCAAGTTAATCCATTTCTTTCTTTAATAAAAATGGCTTATCTTGGGTAAATAGTATGTAATATCTGGAAAACCAATATTACAATATATTACAACAAGGATCCTCTGGAAATTAAAATATGCTTGGTCAAATATATGCAGTCAAGTTTAATGGCCCCCTGAGGAAAAGGCAACTAGAGATATTAGTCCTGGTAAATTAAGCGACCAAAAAAATGCACTTGACGTTTTGATGTGAGAGTGAATATAGACATAGAAAAAACATTCATTATACCTTGTTATGTTGTAATTTTTCCACTCATTCAGGAAAGATATTAGTTGAAAATTCTAATGCTATACACATTTATGTAGCAAACTTTCTAATATTTCAAAGTTGGAATCCATACTGTGTAATAAAACATTTAGAATGTTATTGTTTGGGGAAAGTGGTTACATTTTTAAATCTTTTCAACACTTGGCTACATTTTTTAAATGTTTTCAATGCTTGGCACATAACAGGTGCTGTAACTGGTTGAAGATTAAGGGACATCTCTGAGTTGTGCATACTTGTTACAGAACATTAAAATTCAATTTAAGTAAAATTGTTTCTGGCTAAAAAAAATATGTCTCTAGTATGCAATATCCTCTAGTATCCTCAGGTGTGACTACCTAGCAACACAATTTGCTAGTATGAGAAATATAGTTTGCCTTCCACTTCTGGAAGACAAAAGTACAAAGAATAAGAGGTGACTTCCCTTCTCAAAGACCAAGCAAACAAGACATAAAACTACTGAACAGATAATTGTGAAGTAACTGAAGTGTGAATCAAATTAGTTGATCTCTTCACTGTCCCAATTTACCATCAGGAGAGATTTTTCAGTCAGAAACGGGGGGATAGAAAAATCTGGAAGAGTCTGATGTGTGTGAGTTGAGTAGATATAAAATATTGAAGAGACTGAGTAGCTTAGACCTCAAAGAAGAGAAAACTGGAATTATAGAAGGAAAGAAATATAAAAATATGTAGAAGATGCACCTTCATTATTCAGATGAGTAATGGTCACAGCATATGTTAGAAAATAAACAAGCAGCATATTTACAGGAATGGAAATCTTCTGGATTTAGCAACAGTTCCTGCTCTCATTTGTGTTAATCAGGCTTCTGTTACTGGGGAAAAAAACTGAGAAAATCAACTTAGAGGAAAAAAATATTTTAACTCACATATGTGAAGGTTTCAATCCAAGATCTCTGGCTCCATTGTTTGGGTCTAAAGTGAGGCAAAATATTATGGCAGAAGGGTATAGTGGAGGAAGCAGCTCAGCTCATTTCCTGGCAGCTAAGAAGGGGAGATGGTGGTGGTGGGTTGGGGAACCAGATACAATATACAGTGCTCAGGTGTATGCCCCCAAAGACCCACTCCAACAACTGGGTTCCCAACTCCTACAGTTTCCACCACATCCTCTCAGTAATGCCATCAAATTATTAATTCACAGATGAAGTCAGACCCCTCATGGTCCACTCACTTCCCCAAAGCCCCATCTCTGCACATTGCTGTCTTGGGGACCAAACCTTCAACACATGCACCTTTGGGAGACATTCAGGATCCAAATTGTAATACCTTTAGCTACCCCAGAATGTTTCATGATTCACTACACCTTGGTGCCACAGAAGACAAAAGACCTTGATAAATGATTCATTTCAGATTAATAAGTCTTAAAAGCCAGACCTGAAAGAATCTACCTATTTCAATACTCTTACTATGTCATAAAGTAAAACTCACAATATTTGTAAAAATATGTATACACACACACACACACACACACACACACACACACACACACTATTAACTGCCAAAAAGGTAAAATTCAGTTTTGGGTGTGACCAATTCAAAATTTCCAACTATGCTAGATGTTACAAAATTTGGCCCATATTTAAGAGGGAAAAAAATCAAATTTAAATAAGCTACAGCAGCCATGTAAGGTGATGCACACTTTTAATCCCAGAAGCCCAGGAGGCTGAATCAGGAGAATTGCAAGTTCAAGTCCAGCCTCAGCAACTTAGGGAGGCCTTAACAACTTGGCAAGACCTTGTCTTGAAATAAAAAAAAAATGTTTGGGGATATGGCTCAGTGGTTAAGCACATGTGACCTCAGTCTCCCGTACTGACCCCAACCAAAAATATAAAACTAACACTTATTTTAGTGTTAGAAGACAATGGAATTGAAACTTACTTACCTCTGGTACACTCAAGAACTTAAGTAGATCTAAGGATATTTTTAAAGACAAATAGAAATGAGATAAAAACTAAAATACATAAGACTAAAAATGCATAGTGTTGGGCTGGGGATGTGGCTCAAGCGGTAACGCTCTTGCCTGGCATGCACGGGGTGCTGGACTCGATCCTCAACACCACATACAAATAAAATAAAGATGTTGTGTCCACCAAAAACTGAAAAATAAATATTAAAAAATTCTCTATCTTCTCTCTCTCTCTTTAAAAAAATGCATAGTGTTATTAATGACATATAAGACATTTGATAAGAGAAGTCTGCTAAATGTGAAGATTTTAAAATGGTACCTATCTAAAATTAAACAAAGAAAAGAAAACTGAATGATCAGGAGGGCAGTGAATATAGAATGTCTGCTCTTTCTGGCCTGACCAAAGATAACTTGAATGGCTCTCTGTGACTATGGTCAAGGAGGATACTTGCTCTTCAAAAACCAGACTTCGGACTCAGCCAGTATGTTAAAGTCATGGAGGGGACATTATGTCAAGGTTAAGGCTCACATGTCTCCACCTGATCAAGCTAAAGCCAGCCATGATTTTAAGTAAATCTGAGATCCTCTCAGTCCACACTTAAGTTTCTTACCAGGTGTTTCCTTGGGGGTTGAATTTAGTTAATAAAAGTTAAAAGATTTTAAATGAATAAAATTTTACTTTTGCTTGGTTGATCCTGTTTTGCAAATTTGTGTTTACTGAGGACTTTAATTCTTTTGTTTTCAAATATATTATATAAATTTAATAACAAGAGTGATTAATTTTATTAATAAGATTTGCAACGTCTGCATTCTCATGCCTAATGTTCTTATTTGTAGCTGTTTTTTTTTTAAATAAAATTGGCAAATCTCACTTTTCCAATATATTTTTTCCTTGGTCATTACATTTTTGTTTCAACTGGCAGCTATAATTTAACCTCACTTTATTCTTTGCCATGACTGTTCTCCAGGTCTCTGTGTCTTTTACTTCAATCCATCTTTCATATTGATTTCATATTGGCTTAAAGTGCATTTCATTACTTAACTTCAAAGCTCAAAGTTTATTAACTACTTCTCATTTTTAATGAAGAAGAGGAGGAGGAGGAGGAGGAGGAGGAGGAGGAGGAGGAGGAAAGCTTTTACTCTTCCATAACTGAAATTCTACAATATGGCCCCAAAGCTTTATGTATTCAACCATAATTAATACCTGCCAATCATATGTCAAGAAAGAGGTAGCATCTGAACAGTGAAAACATAATACTCTCTTCCTTTCTGACCTTTTATTTAGGGATGGAGTAAAACATTAATCAAATTTGCATAAACACAAGAAATTTCAGAGATGACAAGTGTTAGAATGCAAAAGAACACATTCTACAGAAAGATGAAATAGAGGTATTTAATTCAGTCAGTAACATATGCAGTTTGTTTGTAAAGGTGACAAACTCTTAGTAACTCAGGAGTAAATAATATTTGGATAAAAATTAAAGAAATTTGGCCTCCCAGATGGAAGTTTGGTGGGGTTGGGTGGAGTTGACACTGTATCCTTCTAATTGGACCTCTATGATTCATTCCAAATTGATTATTACTTATTAAGTTAATAAGTAATACTAAATTATACTAAATACATCTAAATTACATTAATATATACTTTAAAATAACATTTAATTGAGACAATATAGTCTTGAAAATAGACTACAATATAACATTTTATTACATGTGCATCTTTTAATTCTTGACCATACAGCTCCCAAAGTGTTTCTCTACAAAATGCATTATCCATTTTACCAATAAATAAAAGCATTATTCATTGTTTACACAACTGACTCACATTCCCTATTAGTGTATGTAAGCTTTCTGTAATTGACAATTTCCACAGCCTTATTTTTCCAAACAAATGCTATTTGCTATATGTTTTATGGATGTTCCTGGACATGCATTTATTTTCTTTTTTAATATAGCATCTTCATATTGCAACATTCACCAAATACTTATCAATTTTTGTACAATCTCCTTTGACTTTTATAAAGAGCTATATAGACTCTTCTTTAATAACTTCTAAATTCTTATTATATTACATGTAGTTCCTGGACATTGTTTTTATCTAGTTACAAGTTCACTTCTCAAACACATCATGCACTTTTTAGATACTATTGCTGCCTTTATATTTCTGTGAGATGTGCTTGGTAAGTGGGATATGTTCAGTAAATTGTTACTTTTTGTATGTGGTTGATGAAAACAAAGAGACAGTGAAAGGAAAGAACAAAAGAAAGAATGTTGGAGGAGGAAGAAAGGCAGACAGCCAATAGGCAGACAGAAAGGGAGGGAAAGGAAGGAGGAGATTATACTGCTCCATAAAGTACTATTTTCAAATGCAATATATGAATCAGAGTAACAATATTCACCTTCTACTTCACATTTTATTTGACAAATACTGTTTTCTTTTACAGGTTTTACATAAATAAATTTGAATGCATGTATTTTCAATAAGTATAATATCACCTTGGATTTCAATTCAGAAATATTTAAATCTCCAGTATAATATATATGTACATATTTTTGAAAGTGTTCTAAAACTTGCAAAATTAGGATTGAATCCATTAAAAATGGACCAATTCCACACTGACTTTACAGATACAAAAACCAAAGCATAATTGTCATTCACTATTCATAACTCTTGTCTATTTATTAACTCTGAGGAAGAAAAAATAAACTTTTATGATAAGCAATAGAAATGCATCTAATTACATATGGTAGCCTTGGCTTTGATAGTTTATTAAGTTAACACTCATTGGAAATGCAGTGCTAATACTATTTTTATATATTTAAAAATCTTTGTATTAATAATAGGTTAAAGAAATTGCAAAAGTAAGTGTTAAATATTTGAAGACAAGGAAGATGAAAACACAACATATAAAAATTTATGGGATCAAGTATAGTAGTGCTAACTAATAATATATGATTTGTTACATTTAAACAGAAGATTTAAAATTAACAAGCTAATCATGAATATTGAGAAACTTATAAATGATGAAGACACTCAACTCAAAATTATACTTTCATTGCCATTCCCATCAATATCCCAATGCCATTTTTGGTATAACACCTTTAATGAATATTCCAACCTGAAATTGACATGGAATTTTAATAATTATAAAATTTCAAAACAGTCTTGGAAAATAAAAATAATAAAAACTGAAGAAATGACATTTCTTTATTTTAAATCTAGCTACATAGGTATGGTAAACAAAAGACAAACACCCAATACAATAGAATTGAAAAAGAAATTTGCACATAGAGCCATATAATTTTTGTGTGTGTAGCTCTGGGATTCAAATTTAGGGCCCAGTCCATGTTAGCCAAGCACCTTATCACTAATGTATACCGCCTAGTGAAGGTATTTTTTGATAAGTGTTCAAAGATCATTCAATGGGGGAATGACAGTTTTTTCAATGGATGATATTGAAAAAACTGGATTTCCAATATAAAAGGAGGTTGAATTCTTTCATATAATATGTTATAAATATTACTATCACAAAATGGATTAAACAGCTACATGTAAGAACTAAAATGAAGGCATAAATGCAAAGTTTTAAAATTCAAATACAACATAGAGAAAAGGCTTCACAATGTGTTTGGGATACCTTACCAAGTATACACAACAAAAGAAAACAGGTAAACCACACATTAGAACATCAACATTAACATCTGTGCATCACAGAATATACTCGCAACAGAATGGAAATGCAATTCACAGTTTGGCGAAATATTTTAAAATCATATATCTAATAAGGGGTTAATATTCAGAATATTAAAAAATTTTTACAATCCAAGAACAACAAAAAATCATGAGTAAGACAAGAGAAAATGCCTTGAATAAACAGTTCCCCAAAGAAGATATACAAATGGCAGAAAAGCACAAGAACATAATGTTCAAAGTTCCTAATCATTAAAGAAATGCAAGTAAATGTCATACCTACCATAAAAACAGAAAATACAAATACAAAGTATTGACCATGATGTAGAAAAATTACAATCCTTGTGCAGTATTGGTAGAAATGTTTTCATAGTGATACTATAGAAAACAGAAAAGTGACAACTCAGTAATAAAAACTAGAATTGCTATCTAATCTATCAATTTTACTCTACAAAGGAATATTAAAAACAAAAAGAAAAAAAAAACAGGATCATGAAGAGATATATACACACTCATTTACAAAATAATTTTTTTATGTTAGTCAAAAAAAGGAAATGACCCAAGTATCTATTGATGGATGAATAAAGAAAATGTGATATACACATACAATGGTGTCTTATTCCACCTTAAAAAAGGAAGGGAGGGCTGGGGTTGTGGCTCAGCAGTAGAGAACTTGCCTAGCATGTGTGAGGCATTGGGTTCGATCCTCAGCACCACATAAAAATAAACAAATAAAATTAAGGTGTTGTGTCCAACTATGACTAAAAAAATTATTTTTCAAAAAGGAATGGATTCTAACATGTGAATGAAAGTAAGAGGCAAGGTGTAAAATAAACCCTTCCAGAGCATAGGCCCAGTAATCTACTTCTTTCAACTAATTCCCACCTCCCAGTAATACACATAGCTATCAGCGGATTAATTCATCAAATTTGAATTAATGTGTCTACACAGCTACAAATGAATTAATCCATAAATAGATTAATCATAAACGTGATTAATTCATTAAATGGGTTAATCCACTGATAAAGTCAGAGCTCTCATAATTCCATCATTATACAAAAACCCTACCTCTGAAACTTGGTTCATTATAGATCACAATTTTAAAACATGAGCTTGTTGGGACATTCCAGATCCAAATTTTAACAATATTGCATATATTATTCTGTTTATTATTTTCCCTATTAATCTTCTTTCTGATATCTTTTTCCAAGATATTTTTCTCTTTTTAGTTGTAGATGGACACAACACACTCATTTTTATTTATTTATATTTATGTGGTGCTGAGGATCAAACCCAGTGCTTCACATGTGCTCGGCAAATGCACCAACACTGAGCCACAATCCCAATCCCTACAGTATAATCTTTATAGAGAAAGAAAAATTGTTGGTCAATTAAACACACAATAGTAATGAATATATCCATAACTAATAAATCCTCATATCTCTAACCCTACTCTTGATTTTTCTGTTATGAGAATAAAATCATAGACGCTCAAGCATGTCAAATAATGTAAATTAATTAATTTGCCTTTTATAAATAAGACTTTTATTAAATGAAGCCATTGTACGGGCACACAATTTACATACAAAGGATATAACATTTACTTTAAATCATTGTAGCTGGTTGAATGAAAAACACCTCAAATGTCTTCATCTCAGTGAATGACTATGGCACTGTTACTAGGATAATCAGATTCAGAAAAGTACTCTCATATATACACTCTTTAATTTGAAATGTCACATTTTTCATTTTTGATTTATCATGTGAATATGTATATATGTGTAAGTATACATATAAACTTAAAATGTTATACTCAATGAATTTAGAATATGTGTGGACTTGATTTTTTTAAATTTATGCTAATTGAAAATATTATTTATGATTGTAATGGATAAGAGGTTGCTAATTTTTGAAGAGAATAATTTAGCATGGTATATGTAAAAATTCATCAGGGATTTTTACTGATGTTATGAGTAAATTCTATGATAGAATCAAAGTCTTGGACTACTAAAATTGTAGATTCTTTCTGAATTGTTATTTTTGTATTAAATTAAAAGGATTTGCATTACCAGTATTCACATTGCCAAAAAAAAAAGTAGACTTGCAGGTATTCAATCATATGCAAAAAATGAAAAAAAAAATGAGGTAATTAAAAGTGAAAGAAATACAAAAAAAAAACTATAAAGGAAGTTACAATGATCTAATATGGCCAACACCATTAAAATTCATGCCAAAAATATGATTGTTATATATTGTCTTATAAAGTAGCCATATATAAGTAAAATTTGATTTTTTTCTATCTTGACAAAAGTCAGTTAAGCAATGAAAAACCTTTTTCAAATTATGAAAGAATAATTAATAAAAGTAAAATGAACATGAGTATTTCATTGAATTTTATGACGAACTGCATAACTGATGTGTTTTTAAAACTCTGCATCCATACTAGAGGCTCCAGAGAATCAAGGTCATGAATAATGACTGTAATGGGACCAGTGAGCAGTTTACTGGAACTAATTACCTTTAGAAGTTGTTGTGAACAAAAATTGGAATTTGATGACTCTCTCCTTTTCCCTTTTCCATTTCTTTGTACCTGTGACCTCTGTGCGTCTTGATCACTCTTTTGAAATTCAGGACAGATTACATGTACATAGTATTAGAAGAGGATAAATCTGATTCTAGTTTTTCAAAAATGTTTGAAATAGGTATTTTATTAAGTTTATTCAGAATGAGATGAGTAGAGGAGATGAGTAAAAAACTGGCTTCTAGGAAATTAAACAAGTTATTTTACTTAATTTGAAAGTCTATATGAGAATTTATAAAAACTGGGCTGGGGATGTGGCTCAAGTGGTAGCGCGCTCGCCTGGCATGCGTGCGGCCCAGGTTCGATCCTCAGCACCACATACAAACAAAGATGTTGTGTCCGCCGAAAACTAAAAAATAAATATTAAAAAATTCTCTCTCTCTCTCTCTCTCTCTCTCTCTCTCTCTCTCTCTCTCTCACATTCTCTCTCTCTAAAAAAAAAAGAATTTATAAAAACTGAATATTATTGAGATACATGCTCATTTGAATAAAATAAATTATTTCACATTTCAATTTTACCTTTTTTAAAATTTCTTACATACATGACTATGGTGTAGTTCATTACAATCATAATTATCCATTCACAGCACAACTTTACCTTTTCTCAACAACTTCTGACAGTTCCAATTCTACTTGCACATGCAAGACAATATACAAGGATAGTTTTCTACAGGCTTCTTATCTGAGTTTTCTCCTCTTATTTTCTCCCCTTTTCTTAAAAATTTAATTTGATCACATTTACTGAATCATCATTTGTATATTTACATTTTCAAAAGCCTATTATTGGGGCTGGGGCATGCGGCCCTGGTTGGATCCTCAGCACCACATACAAAACAAAGATGTTATGCCCGCAGAAAACTAAAAAATAAATATTAAAAAAAATTCTCGCTCTGTCTCTCTCACTCTCTCGTTAAAAAAAAAAAAAGCCTATTACTTTTTTTTACGTTATTCTTATGCTATAACTTCTCTTGGACAGCCAGGTAACAATCATTTAACATAATTATCTTAATGACCCAACTGGGGTCAAGTGTGAGAGGAGATGATACTTCTCTTCTTATTAAATGGAATCCTCTAATTCTATCAGTGAGTCTGACTGCATTACAACTTTATTTGTAACTGTTTTTTCTTCTACAAATTTTGCAACTACAATTTCCCTTCTGTACTTGCCACTTACTCTTCTTTGTTCTACTAAAAATTTTTCAAATTTTATTTGTTTAAATTTCTTATATATCAAGACACAACTTAAGTCATTTCTTCCAACAAGCTGTCTGCAATCCTAAATTAGTCTGTTACTACATTAATGCTTAGCTAGTTCCTTTAGTGTGTATTTATCTCAGCAATCAGCATATTATATTGTCCTATGATTTTTAAGTATGTCATCAACATTTAATGCACTTCGTGGGGCCAACAGATTCTGGAATTTAGATAGTTGAATAAACTAAACTGAATTAGACAATGGATGAATTCTGAGTCATATTGTCTATCATTCAACTCAAGAAACTGAATTTAAAGTAAAGCTATTCAATTCATTCTTTTTTGCCCTAAAATTTATTTTTTTCAGAAACAATATTTATTTTTAAGCATAATCTCATTCAATTACTTCTTTGTTTTTGTTTGTTTGTGACATGAGGTCACATAATGCTGCTCAAGCAGGCCTCAAACTCCTGATCTCAGATGATTCTCCTGCATCAGGCTAACAAGGAGCTGGGAGTACAACTGTACCATCAATTTCTATCTCAATAAAATCATTACTTGATATTTCATTCCCAATCATAGTTTCTTATGATTTGTATATCATTCATTTCTCTCACTTCTCAGAATTCATCTTACCTTAAGTACCTAAGGACTGCACATCTCACACTCTTCTTTCTCATTTTCCACAATAAAATATACAGTTAATTATTCAAAATATTATCCATAAGTCTCCTATAATAAGCTACAATAAGTGGAGGACTTTGACATTCCTGTTGATAATATATTTTGAATACAATAAAGCAGAAATATGTAAGTTAGAATCAAATGCATATATTAACACCTTTCTTATAATTTGATTTGAAAATTTCCTCTAACAAAAAATTTTACAGACTTTTTATTTTTCATTTATGACTGGCATATAATATTTATGCATATTTTTGAGAACCAATATGATATTTTGATTCATATAAACATTAGACAGTAATCATCTAAGGTTAATTAGAATCTATCAGCTTAAACTTTAATTATTTCCTTAAAATTCATTCAAATTCAAATTATTCTCCTCTATTTTTAGATTTATAATGTATTATTATTATTTACATTCTACTTTCTGTGCAATAGAACACCAGAACTTATTCCTCCTATCAAAGAATAACGCTGTATGTATTGATTGCCATCCTGCACCCTGTCCTGTTCTCCCCCCCCCCTTTTTTTTGAAACTACTGTTGTACTCTGAACCTCTGGGACAGCAAATACTAAGACTCCCATGTTTATTGCAGCACTTTGCACAATATCCAAGATATGGAAAACTGTTTATGATGTAAGTCTTTGAAATTTTGGTGAGTCCTTGAAGTTTGAAAAACACAAAAATAAACCAAACTAAAAGGATACACACATTCCCTTGGAGATGAATCTCTGTTTTTGAAGAAGTGGCTTGAATTAATTTTGAATTGCTTCATTTCCTATGGCCAGAATAAGTTCCCAGAAAAGATTTTTAATTGGTTCCTACAACTCATTTTTTCCTCCAATACAGTCATCAAACTCCCTTTGAAATGGAAGTTTAAGCTCACATTAGTCCAAGGCAGAACGATATAAAACAAAACAAAAATTTATGTTCACATTTTTCTTTAATCTAACTCTTTTTATTTATTGTGTAATCCCTAGTAATGAAAAATCAACATTGTTTTATTTGCTTTCTTAAGTGATGGAAAAAATCTGAGTAAATTCTTCTTAATATAAGGCAATTTGTACCTCTTAGGTGTGAGGTTAAAATATTATGGGAATGCAGGCTGGGTGCAGTGGCACAGGCCTGTAATCCCAGCATCTCGGGAGGCTGAGGCAGGAGGACCTGGAGTTCAGAGCCAGCCTCAGCAAAAAGTGAGGCACTTAACAACTCAGTGAAGACCCTGTCTCTAAATAAAATACAAAAAATAGGGCCAGGAATTTGGCTCAGTGGTTGAATGCCCCTGATTTCAATCCCCAATACCACCCCCTCCCAAAAAATTATGTGACTACAATCCAAGTGTCAATTTTAGATATGTTTAACAATGGCTTTATGGACCACTTGCCTGTTTGTCCTAAACCCACTAATTAAAACTCCTTGAAAGAAATCTGCTTAGGTGACTCCATGGATCCTAGTGAAGATGAAGTCTTCCAAGTCCCTCAGTGTTTCTCTTGCTCCCACCTTCTGTCTGAACTTCAAATCCTGGATGAATCTTTCTTTGGAACTTGGGAGGTGTACTGACCTCTTTGCTCTGGGATCTGTGAGTAATAAACTGTGTGTGATATTTCACAACATTTATTAACTTCATTTCTTTGTATCTCACCTGTCACATAACTGAACTTAACTTTTTTCCTAGTCAAGGCTGTTCTAAATATTAGCTACCTTGACAGGCATGAACTAGACAGCCAGATAAGAGCCAGGAAGACATCTTCCAGTATCAAAAAGATTCCTGTGATAGTGCCACCTCATCACGGACTGGACAGTTAAGTATTAGACTGCAGAATAAACAAGTATTGGGAAGGACACTCTGTAAACAATCATAGGATCACATCCTCTGTAGCCCCTTTGAGGCAGAGCTAGAGATTATTGTCACTCTCTAGAGAAAGAACTCAAGGCAAAATCAGAGAAAAACTATAATACTTTGTCTTAAGAGTACTAAACAGCATTGCAGTACTGAGCTTAGGAGCCATTTTAAAGACAAAATCACCAACACATAGAAATGTGAAGAGCATGACAATAAATAGCCTTTTAAGATGATATGTTGAAATGAATATGCTGAAAGAAAAAATAATAATAAAATAGAGTGTTACCTTCTTTAACCTAATCTGGAAAGATGTAAATCAGGCAACTCAAAATTTTCACTGCTCTGAGTGTGCCCCTTAATTTGGGTTTTATATAGGAGCTAGGAAAATTCTCCAATAAAGTCTCTCACAATAAGGAGGAATGAGTGCCTCTGTGTCTGTCTTTTTTTT
Source organism: Callospermophilus lateralis (assembly GCF_048772815.1). Lineage (NCBI taxonomy): Eukaryota > Metazoa > Chordata > Mammalia > Rodentia > Sciuridae > Callospermophilus > Callospermophilus lateralis. Next base: position 141,082 of record NW_027512942.1, on the reverse strand, counting down.
TCTGTTCCTGTATCTGTCTCTTTCTTACTTTATGCATACATGTGTGTATGCATACATAAACATTATATACATGCAGTGTTGCGTGTGCCCACACATGGTGTATGCATATATGTTTATATAAAATATACAATAATTGTAGACATATGTAGATACATAGATATATAAACATTTATATATCTGAATCTTTGTAATAGAGGTCCGTGGGAATATAAGAAAAAACAAGTGTGATGACAGAAGCAGTTTCAAGATAGTGCAATGCTAGAGTGTTTACCCTTTCAATTCTGGCTTTGCTGATGCAGGAGACAAGAGGTGACCAGCCAAGATTCATGAATGGCCTCCAAAGGATAGAGAAAGCAGGAAAATGCTTCTTTCTTAAAATCCTCAAAAGAATACAGCCCTGTTGATTTTAATCCAGTTGAATTTGAGATTTCTGTCCTTTAGATCAATAATTCATATATTTTTGTAACAGTAAGCTTTTGAATTTCTACAGTTAATTATATAAGCAATAGAAAGCTATCACTTCTTTCCATTCTCTGACTATTGCCGCCATACACAACACATACACACACACATACACACATGCACACACACACAAGTTATCCATACATATGTATATAAAACATGCAAATTATGTCTATATTTGATCCATAGATTAGTTATTTGTAGTTTGTACTATACATTAGACTTTTTAAAAAATCCCTGGTAAAATATTATTCCATATATATTTATATATACATATATGTCTATATATGTCTATATGTATATATATATATATATAATTGACCAGCCCCATTTTACATTTAATTTAGTGACAGGGTCTTACTGAGTTGCTTAGCACCTCACATTTGCTGAGGCTGTCTTCAAACTTGTGATTCCCCTGCCTCAGCTCCCAAGTCACTGGGATTACAGGACTGCACCACTGAACCCTCCTTGAAATTCCAAATTATACTCTATTAATACTAAACACTAGCTTTCTTTAAATCTGTACTTGTGAAACTTTATGTTTTATGTAAAAATTATTTGATTTAGTTCTATGAAAATAGGAACAAATTATGAACATCTCACATGAGCTTACAGTAGAGATTCACATTCTAGATTTTTCAGATTTATTCCCATATTATCATTGGGCGAGCTTGAAATGCTCTACCACCACCATTTTAGAAAAGCCGATGAAACTTGTGTAAGGTTGGGAGATGAATGTTCTGTCATTTAAACAACCAAGTTCAGATTTCTTCTTACAAAGGGAACTGTGTGTGGTTGAATCTTTCAATAGGTCATTTGTATCAAATGAGATCCTGAAGGTGCAATAAAAGAAAGGAAATTTAAAGAGTAGACAGAATGGCCGTACTGAATTAGAAAATATGAATTAAAGTGGAGAGATGCTAAGCAAGCCCTTTAACTATTTTGGTAGTGATATCTTACCCCTATTATGCAAATGACAGTAAGAGTGTGTGGTTTGCTTTTTTTTTTTTCAGTTGATGGGGCTTGCATTGTCTAGAAGGGAAGATGGCTGGTTGATCTCTCCTTCAGGAGTTACATATTCAAACCTCCACTGTACATGTTCCACTAACTTATAAAGGCAAATAATCTTTACTAATTTAACAAAATATGGGAAAATAATAACATTTCTACAGAAGAAATGTTTACATTCTTGAATGTTCTCTCCCCCCATACTGCTCTCCTCCACTGGTTTGCTATTATTCAAAATATTGCAATGAATTGAATCTGATAGCTCCAAAGTAAATTTTATTGCTATTTTTTGTAATTTTGTTTCATTTTGCTACTTATTCTGCATTCTTTACATATTTTATGTTTGTGATTCACAAACATGACTGAAAGTGCAATTTAAGCACTTTTAGAATTTGGTGTGGAATTCTGTGTCTAAACCTTAGACAAGCCTGAGATGTTTCATAGTGAAGAATACCTTGAACCCTGAAGCAAATAACTACCTCCATTAACAAGGGACCTCCCCACAGAAAATTCATGTTCGTGGTGAAAGCTAATTTTAAATGGGTTTTTCATGAGCTGGTAATCCAAAACCATAAAACTATTTTGGAAAAGGATGGTAAAGAACAACTTGTAAATGTGGCAATTACATAAAAAAAAAATTAAAAGTCACTAAACTCTATTTTGTAACTGAAAAATAATGAAAATTTGAAGAGAATTAAGCTTTTTTTTGCAAATTATGTTCAGTATAATTGCTTAAGAAGAAAGTCATTTAGTCACAAAACTGAAGTATACTCAGACAAAATAATTCATAGTTTGTGAGATCCTAATAATTCTAGCACACATAATTTAAAAAATGCAGGCCAATGATGTAGCTTAAAAAGTGAAAAACAATCTCATCTCCTATCTGTTGATACATTGATGATGACAGGTCTTATCTTGTGGAGATGTTCTGTGATAAAGCACCTTCAAATGCCTGAGTCTAGTCCACTACAATTTCCAAATACCTTCAAATAGTGAATTTAAAATAGGAATTTATGTCTTGCTGTTGTGAAGGCTGGGAACTCCAAGATCAAGGCTGGTTTTGTATCTGGTGGCCTTCCCACATCCCTTTGATAGTGTCCTATTTTAGCATCTTCACATTGAGAAGGGTAAGTGACATGTCACCAGAGGATAAAATATGAAGGGCAAAAGAAACTAAAGATACCCTTTAGTCTTTTCATCAGCGCACTAGTTCCACTTATGAAAGCAGAACTCTCATAACCTAATCACTCCTAAACCCCTATCACAGAATACTATTGTACTACGGAATTGAGCTTCAATAGAAATACACAAACCAGAGCACAAAATTCTTTGTCAAATCTGTCAACTGGCAGTATTTGAAACCGTTTTTAGATGATGATGAACTTCAAAAATTTAATTCTTTGTTGTAAGGATCTGGGCATAAATAACAAATAAAGTAAATTTTATATTTATAATTATAAGCCAAAGCCTGTGATTGTGATATTGTGTGGGCTTCTCTATTGACAGAGCATCACTGATAACTTCCACCAATAAAGCATAATTTTTTTATAGATTCTAGAAAATCTTGCATCTTCCCAACAGGTTGATATTTTTGCAGATAACAAAGACTTTTAAATATAAAATTTTAAAATATAATTATTACTTAGGAGTACAAGTGATTATTAAAAATAAATGCTTTTATAGAAAATGTCATAAAACCTCATTTGCAGGCAATAATAATAATAAGAAGAAGAAAACCTTTTCCATGTAGAAATTCAGAAATTTTCAACAGATTTGCTTTCTACAGGATTTTCTATGGAAAATAAAATGCATGAGTACATGTAAGAAGACAATAAGTCACATTTTGTGAGTGCATTCAATAGAAATATTTTCTGCAGAAACTAGCTAACTTAGCAGATGTTTGCCATTATATGTAAAAACTAGAGAGACTCTGGAGAAAATATTTTTATTTCAATTAATGAGGATTTTGGATTTTAAAAACGAAAATACGAAAAATCATACTATAAAAGGAAATCCAGTAAATTTCCTCTTGCTGCTTATATTAGGGGGTTGATGGAGATCACCAAATATTATATCTTATTTGGTGACAACTAGCTCTTTCTCTTCCATTAACCACAAATGTTACTAGACAGAAATTCCTTTGTATCTTCTGTTTAGTTTCAAAACTTGACTTTAACTAAAGATGAAATTTTTTGCAAGGGGAATAGGTAAATTAGTTCCTTCTAGTCCCTTACATTTTAATGCCAATAGTTTCTTAAGAATGTTATGCTTTACAATTTTCTAATGCACTGAATAATTTTTAATTGAAGTCTGCATATTTTGTGTAGCATTGAGTAGAGAATCTGGAGTCCATTATTATCCTTGAACATGCCAATTTTTTGTTGTATTTTAGTAAATAATTGATTTGATAATTTACTCAAATAACAAACTTTTGTTGTTGTTGTTATTGTTTTTCCCTGTAGTAGTTGGCAGCTAAAATTCATAACATAGTCATTCAATCTTAGCTGGCCTTTGTTAAGTTGGCCCTGGGTTCTTATAGTTCAAGTGTTTTCCATATATGTGGTTGGAATTCATATGCAAAATTAGTGGCTCCTGTTTTCTAGTGCTGTCCTTTCTAGGATTTTTTCCCTTTTAGCCACGTGGCTATGATTGCACAAATACCATCTTCTGATTTTATGAAAAAAAATGAGACTCTGAGTTTTCCTAATGAAGTTTTAACCTCATTGTAAGATGTAACTGAATTATTCTCAGGCCAAGAGTGACTGAAATGAGAAAAATCACTCTTTATTCTGTGCTTTTCCTGTTTCCACGTGTTAACCCCCATGTAACATCTGCCATTTTTCACACTGTGGAGATCACCAAATATTATATCTGTAGTGCTCTTAGGTATATTATTTAACATACTTTATTTTCAGGAAATAACATTTTTAATACCAGAGTTTGAACCAAGGGGTGCTTAACTGCTGAGACACATCCCAAAACAATTTTTTTTATTTTATTTTTTTATTTTTTATTTTGAGGAAGGATCTTACTAAGTTGCTCAGTGCCTCAGTAAGTTGCTTAGTGTGGCCTTGAACTTGCAATCCTCTTGCCTCAGCTCCCTGAGATGTGAGGATTACAGGTGTGTACCAACATGCTCCACTAAAAATATATTTCTTTATTCAATCTGAAATCACTGAAATGGGGAGAAAAAATAACACTATTTTACATATCATATATCTTAAAACATACTTAGAAGAATATTTTACAGTAGAAATTAGTTACAATATACTTAGCCATTAATAGATAAAGTACTAGACAGGACTTTTTTCCTTTTCTTCTTTTAATGAAAAAAAAAAAAAAACAGGGGAAATTTGAAGCCTAATGTTTCCTCTTTTTTCAGTAATGACTTGTATAGAATAGATATATTTCTGGGGATAGTGAATCAAACATGAAAATAAGATGATAAAATGGCAAATACGAATTTTGAGGAGAATATTCTCTACATTAAAAAAGAATTGAAAATTATTATTATATTTTTTGGTATACAAAAGTGCTAATCATTCTTATACATAGTACATTATAGATATAGATTTGTCTTCCATCATCCCCAGGGTTTGGTTTTAGGATTCAACTTTGATGTCAATATCTTCAGATGCTCAAGCCTCTTATATATAAAATAACTAACATTTGCAGGTAACTTATTAACATGTGCTGTTATACATTAAGATAACACAAGTAATTTTAATACCTAGTACAATGTAAATGCATGTAAATAGTTGATATACTAAAATTTTCTGGGACAATGACAAAAATAAAACTGGACATGTTCAGTATAGATGCGGTATTTTTTCTAATATTTTTGATCCATGGTTGGTTGAATCATGAGTACAGAATCCATGAATATGGTAGGATACCATGATGATTATTACTGTAGCGATTCCTTGGTATTTGACCAATTATCTGGGAATCTTTCCAGCATAGAAAATACTTAATTTTTAATGATTTAAAAATCACTAAAATAAGAGCCAAAGAGTACGATGGAACTTGGTAGCTACTAGAAAAAACAAACAGAAAACAATTTAATGGTAGAAGAAGGATTTTGGTACCATTGTAGATATTTTTATGAATGGGTTTCGTGGAAACTGGAAATCCAAATGCAACAAAATGAAATTAAACTCCTCTCTCACCATGCACAACACTCAACTCAAAGTGAATCAAAGACCTAGGAATTAAACCAGAGACTCTGCATCTATTAGAAGAAAAATGAATCTAATCCTACTAATCTTCATCATGTGAGATTAGGCCCCAATTTCCTTAATCAGACTCTAGTGGCATAAGAATTAAAAACAAGAATCCATAAATGGGATGCACTCAAACTAAAAAGTTTCTTCTCAGCAAAAGAAACAATCTGTAAGGTGAATAGAGAGCCTACAGAATGGGAGCAAATTTTTACCCCTCACACATCAGATAGACCACTAATCTCTAGGATATATAAAGAACTCAAAAATCCAAGTACCAAAAAAAAATACAATCAATAAATGGGCCAAGGACATGAACAGACACTTCTCAAAAGAGGATATACAACCAATCAACAAATATATATTAAAAAAAAAAACTGTTCACCGTCTCTACCAATTAGAGAAATGCAAATCAAAACTACTCTAAGATAAGTGTTGGTGAGAATGTGAGGTAAAGGCACACTCATACATTGCTGGTAGGATTGCAAATTGATGCAGCAATTTGGAAAGCAATATGGATATTACTTGGAAAACTGGGAATGGAAGCACCATTTGACCCAGCTATTCCTCTCCTCGATCTACATCCAAAGGACTTAAAAACAGCATACTACAGGGACACAGACACGTCAATGTTTATAGCAGCACAATTCACAATAGCTAAACTGTGGAGCCAACCTAGATGCCCTTTAGTAGATGAATGGATATAAAAATGTGGCATATATACACAATGGAATATTACTCAGCAATAAAAGAGAATAAAATCATGGCATTTGCAGGTAAATTGAGTTGGAGAAGATAATGCTAAGTGAAGTTAGCCAATTCCCCCCAAAAAACAAATGCCTAATGTTTTCTTTGATATAAGGAGTCTGACTCATAGTAGGGTAGGGATGGGGATTATGAGAGGAATAGAAGAATTCTAGATAGGGAAGGGGGTGGGAAAGAAGGGAGGAGACAGGGGGTTAGCAATGATGGTGGAATGTGATGGAAATCATTATCCAAAGTACATGTATGAAGACATGAATTCATGTAAACATACTTTATATACAAACAGAGATAAAAATTTGTGCTCTATATGTGTAATAAGAATTGTAATGCATTCCACTGTCATGTAGTTAAAAAATGAAATCAAGAAAGAAAGAAAGAAAGAAGGAAGGAAAGAAAGAAGGAAGGAAGGAAGGAAGGAAGGAAGGAAGGAAGGAAGGAAGGAAGGAAAGAAAGAGAAAGAAAAAAAGGACAGAAGGAAAGAAAACTGAGGACTAGTTGGTTCTTTGTTTTTTCCCAGAGTTTAGATGTGATCAATGTGGTGTTATTTTCTGTGAAAAATAATATATATATATGTTTTCACTTCTTTACCTCTTGACAAGAAGAAATCTTGATTGGATTTTAAAATTATAAACAGATGAAAATTCTAACAATGAAAATGTAGTTGTCATATTTTACCACATGTGGTTGTGTTTATTTTAACCAAATGCATTCCACTAAAAAAAATGATTGAGGGAAGAAAAGAAAAGAAAAACAAACAAAAAGAATGGGCAATGTTAATTGATGTATTCTGATTTCTTCACAAAATTCTTAGATATAATATTTTCACCCTTCCCAAATATTTAATGTGTCTTTACTTACAAGTCATGATGATAATATTGGATTGTCAATCCATAGAACATTTATGTGATGGCAAGGCAACCAGAAGTTTTCAGAGGTAATGATGCAGACTCATGAGACCAAGTTTAATTTAACCATGATTGCGATATGTTGTTTCACTTTAAGAGAGTGGTAGTGGCCTGGGGTTTTGGCTCATTGGCAGAGCACTTCCCTCACACACTGTGACGCACTGACTTTGATCCTCAGCACCACAAACAAATAAATAAATAAAGATATTGTGTCCATCTACAACTTAAAATATTTAAAAAAAAAGAATGGTGGTGATAAAGAAATAGAGAAATGTGATAGTTTACTACAACACTAATAGATATTATCTTTGAATGAATTGAAAATGTTTTGAAAATAGGAATTTTTTTAAAGGATAAAATATTGAAACCAACATTATAACAGCATTTCTTAGGTTCCTGTTGAAATAAATAGAAAATATTGTAAAATTTTCTATATTGAAGTGAATTCTCTTTCAGTGTTTGTGGATTGATATGTCAGATGGAGTAGAGCAGATTGTACTCGAGTGCAAGAACTTGATTTACTAAACTTTTCCATCCTGATTGCAATGTGTGAATAGTCATTTGAGATATATTTTCTGCAAAATGATATACTACTTTTTGTTTTACATGGGCAATATTTTAGATAGAAAACCCACATTACAAGAAATAAATATTCAGGCATGAGATAAATTTGAAAGTCACTAGTATTAGGTGTTCGATAACATATTGTAGGTAAGGGTTAAAATGAATAGTGTATTGTGTTTTTCTGACACTTCTTTGAATAGCATGAAGAACTAAAGCTTTGACCTGAACAATAATGCAATTATAACCTTTGCAAAAATGAATTAAAACATAGTCTAACCTTTTCATCATTTGACTTTTTCTTTATCTGGAGAACATTATTCAAAAGGGAAAAGAATGATTTTGCTGTGGACTCTTTCTGAGAGTTATATTTCAATTTGTCATTAAAATGAAATGTGAAGGACATAAAAAGGATGATAGAGAGACTTTGTTGCATCACAATATGTAGTTTTTCAGATGCAATACTTTTTATGGATTAAGAAACGAAGAGAACAATCCCTTTGGTTTTGATTTTTCGAGAAAGCTTGTTGATCTGTTGTTGAGGCTGTTTTTTCTTAATAAATGTATTTGAAATGTAGCAACATGTACATTTTATTTGTAAAATGTGAGGAAGGTCTTATTTTAAAGGGAACATTCACAACTTGAGAGTTTAATTAAAAAATACCAAGTGTATCACGCATGCTAGGCAAGTGCTTTACCACTGAGAGACAGCCCCAGTCTGACTCTTGAGTTCCTTTAGGTTTCCTAGTCCAGCCTATGCTTCCCAGTCTTCTCAGTTCCATTCACAGCACGATCTTAAACAACAAGACTCCCTCTGACACTTCTGTGGAAAGAATGAGGAGAAAAAAATGAGCTGGTTGCAGCAAGAAGGCTTCATGTCAGACATCAAGGAGGACTTCCAGAATGAGAGACTCCCCACAGAGGCAGCCAGGCAAGTGCACTCTGCAGTCTCCTGTACTGAAGAGCTGGAAGCCCCATGGATGGGGAAGTAACATCAGAGCTAGGTTAGGAGAGGCTGGGGTGACATTTTTCTGTTGGCTCCCAAGATTGTGGGAGTAGCAATCCACCTAATTTCCAATCTACTAGTCCGGAGAGAATGGAACCCAGGAATGTTCCCAGCCCAAGGTCGAAGTTGCCTATTTGAGGTGGAAGCCCATGGTCACTACTGATTTTTTTTTCTTCCCTCAAAACCACTCAACGGGTAGAATCCAACCGTGGCAGATGGAGCCAGGCTCACCCTCTATCTCTCCTCCAGAGAAGCCCATGAATCAATGCGGACTTGTTGGCTCAGTGTCCCATAGTGGGTAGGGGCTGGGCTGGAAGACAGAGAAGAAACTGGTGGGAGGGGATGTTGCAGGAGCCACATGTCTCCATCCCGAGGCAGGGCGAAGCGAGAAAAACACGGCCATCTCTTGGGAACTTTAAAGGGTGTTCCTAGGTACCTTATTCTCCGCTTTAAGAGTCCTGAGGGTTTAATGACACTTTTAAGGGGCATCTTATATGGGGAAGTTCCCATTGCCTACAGGCCCAGCCTGTGTCATTTCCATTCCAGCCCTTTTCCCACAGCCAAGCAGGATGTATACCCCAGTCCAGGAATCAAAGCTCGATGGCAACTGGAAGTTCCTCTTATTATCCATCCTTTATTTTTCCTGCTGTAGTACCCCACTCTCTTTCCTTCTGGCCTATCCCAAATGGAAATGAAGTCCTTTGTGGTCCCTGAAATGAACAAAGCTCAAATTAACAAATGAGCCTGCTGTTCAGGAGGTAATCCCAGCACCCTGCCACCCATCCTTCCCCACCCCTTCCATCCCCAGTGTGTCTATCCTGGGAACTGGCCTAGGCTGTGTGGATTAAAGAGAGGCCTGGGAGGAGGCAGACAGAGTGGGCCTGAGCACCTCAGGAGGAGGGGAAAGAAGTGTGGAGAGGTGGGACTGGGGGTCTTTGGGCCAAGTCGGGTAATAAACATAAACCCCTGCTGATGGAGCCCAGAGTATCGATCTTTAATCACTTGGGGACTTGCATATCTGCTAATGAGTTTCTCTCTGTTCCCAGAAGGTCCCTCCAGAGCCACCCCGCTCCAGACAGGAGGCCAAGCTGGCTGTTCCGAGGCTGGGGGAAGCTTTCTGCATCTTCCAAGCCTGTTCCTCCTACTCCCCTCTCCCCCTTGCAGCTTCCTGGGTCTCCCCACTTAGTGGGGGCGGTGGAGGTAGGGGAAGGCTTAGGAACACTGTGTGCTCCAGGTGCCCTTAGACAAGAGTGTCCAAACCCTGTAGGCTTTTGGTCCTTCATCTGTAAAAGGGGACCGTCACACCTGCCCCATGAGTTTGAGGATGAAAGAGAAATATAGAAGAGAAGCACCTGACCTAAAACCTGGCACATACTAAGTGCTCAGTTTTTCAAAGTTAGTCTCCTTCTCTGCCTGGAATATTACCCAGAGAAAGGGGCCCAGGCACTCTTGGGCCTCAAGAAGGAGTGATGAAAAATGGTCCCCTAGGGTGAGAGTTGTGGCCTAGTGGTGAACACTTGCCCCACGTGCTCAGGGGTCCTAGGTTTGGTGCCAGAGGGGGCGGGGAGGGAAAGCGATTGAAGGAACTTGATGAGAAATGAAAAGCCTCCTGTTTGCACTGCTCACATCAGCAATTCCCAGCACCACCTGCGGGGACTGCAGGAGTCAGCTGGCCCCCGAGGTGGTGGCCGTGTGGACTGACATGTCCCGCCTTAGTGTACCTTATAGCCTAAAGACAAAGGGCAGTTCCCTGGGCACAGTACTAGACTGCAGGTGGAGCCAGGCCAGTGTCTCCGGATGGCCACAGCTGTCAAAGCCCTGGCCATGGCTCTGCCTGTGCCCTCCCCATCCCCTGCCAGCTGGCCGGCCAATAGTTGTCCATGCAGACTATTCCAATGGATGCGGAGATGCAGGGACTAGAGGGAGATGCTAAAGAAAGTGGAAGAGTTTTTCTCAGAGAGCTGGCAGGACAGCAGAAGGTAGACCTAAGGGGATCATTTAAAGGACATAGTGTACTTAGGAAGGATACCCAAAAAGGCTAATCAATGCTTCCTTGCGAGCATGGACTCAGAGTCATAGCTCTAAGTTTCCTGTGCAGGACAGGCTATTTGATAATAATGCTGGAGTGAGGATTTCTGCATAGGATTCATGTTGTGCAGTGACTGCAACTTGTTTTCAAACCTATGGCTTAGAATCTTCCTCTGGTTCCTTTCTGCGGGGACATGCTAAGGTTGTATGATCATAGAGCCTTGCAGGGAAGTTCATCCTCTTATCTGACCTATACCCCATGTACCTATTTGTTCTACCTGTAATCTCCAGAGAAGCTAGACCACTACTCACCTTTGCATCCTACCTGGTGACATGGAAGTGATGGTCAATATACACTTATCCTTTCTCCTCTTCTGGCCTCAGTGTCTCTAACTGTACAATGGGAAGAATTAGATTTAACATTTTCTAGCACTCTGCCATGTTTAAGTTCCTCTTGTAAGCCAGAGGAGGGCCAGTTTCAAAGACTGACCTTGGCACAGTTACAACAGAAAGATCTTTGGAGAGGTGAGCTCAAAGATGATGACCCTGTTGCCTGGAAGTACTATGATGGTTGTCTGCAATTTTGTGGCCACTGACTAGCTGTGTGACCTTAGGGAAGTGTTTTGCCATCTCTGAGCTCAGTTTTGTCATCTATAACATGGGAGTAGAGCTGGCAGTAATCCTTTATGAGATGTTGCCCCTGTCATTATAAAGCTAAATTCAGCAACTGGTTCTGAAATGGGGTGAGGCCAACTCAGTTCTGCTCCATCCCAGCCTCAGGGGCCCTGGCCTCCTCCTTCCTGTAACTCTCCCAACAGGTGCCAAAATCCAATGCTTGCATTTCCCAGGGTGTTGATGGATGGAACCCAGACCCACAGTATGGCTCTCTAGAGCAGTGGAGCTCAGCCTAGTCCTTCTCTGGCCAGAGGCCCCACCACATCACAGCTGGATGACAGCCTAGATGAGCCTCTACCCCAGGGACACGGACTGCTGGAGGCATCTGGCGGGTCCTGCATGCCTCACACCTCCATCTCTGCCCATGGCTCTCTCCCATCAGTGGACTGATGTCTTTCAGCTCTGGAAGCTGGGGACTCCAGGACCATGGTTCTGACAGATGCAGTGTGCTGAGAACCTGCCTCCTGGTCCGGAGATGGCCTTCTTATTGTATCCTCACATGGCCGATGTCAGAGAGGAAGCAAACACCTTAGTGCAGGGTCTCTTCTTAGGAGGGTGACAATGTCATCATGAGGGCCTCACATCCAAACAGTATCACATTGGAGGTGGAGGTTTCAACACACAAATTGAGAAGAAAGGCAGAAACACCCTGTCCACAGCTCCTGCCCCCCTCCTGCCTGTGTTCATGGATATCTCGAGAACACCAGGCCTCAAAGACCACAGCCATGACAACAGAAGGTGTGAAGAGACTGAGGTGAGAGAGCTGTGGGCACTGGCCAGGTCGAGCCATTCCCACAATGAGAACAGCTGACTTCCACGGGGCCTCCCTGTGGGTGAGGTTGTGACATGCACTAGCTAAAGCAAGGCCACACACAAGGGCCAGGACCTGGAGGGCACCATTGTCTCTGTCTTATAGATGGGGAAACCAGGGGTCACAGGCAGACTGACTGGCCCACAGCCGGGCAGCTTGCAAGTGACAAAATCTGGACATGAACCTCGGATTGTCTGCCACTAAGGTTGATCCTCCCAGCTTGAGTGCTCCAGAGACTGTCTTGGATTGATTCCTACCTCTCCCCCTGGCAGCCAGAAACCAGTGCCCCTGTGCCAGAACTGACAGAGGTGTCACAGGGCTTCTAGGCTCTCCAAGTTCACATCCCTGTCTTCAGGGTAAAGGAAGGGACAAAGAAAAAAAATTTTTTTTTTTTTGGTACTGGGAATCCAACCCAGGAGCTCTTAGCCACTGAGCCACATCCCCAGCCCCTTTTAAATCTTATTTAAAGACAGGGTCTCACTAGGTTGCTTTTAGCCTCACTAAGTTGCTGAGGCTGGCTTCAAACCTGCAATCCTCCTGCCTCAGCCTCCTGAACCGCTAGGATTACGGTGTGCACCACTGTGACCGGCAGCATTTTTGTTCTTTAGTTTTCTTTTTTTTTCTGTGTATGTCTGATCTGAGAATCAGGATTTCTGCTTCAAAAAATGAATTTGGAAATGTTCTTTCCTCTTCTATTTTCTGGAAAGGGTTGCATAGAACCAGTATTAGTTTTTTATTTTGTTTTGTTTTTTTGGTACGCAGGGGTGCTTAAGCACTAAGCCATACACAGATCCACCTTATTAAAATATTTTGTTTAGAAAGAGTCTCTCTAAGGTGCTGAGGCTAGTCTCAAACTTGCAGTCCTCCTGCCTCAGCCTCCTGAGCTGCTGCAGGAATCACCAGCATGCACCACTGCACCCGGCCACAGAGCAAAGAATATGTGGAGAAATGTTTGTGGTGTATGGCATATGGAAACACCAGGGTACAAAAAGGGGTGTCCAAAAGAAAAGAAACGAATGGCCTGCAGATCTATGGGAAAGGAAACATTATTGAAAACCACCATCAGATACCTCCCTGCCCCTGTTCTGAGGGCCACCATCAAGATGAGTAAAAGATGGGCAGCACTGGGGAGGACAGGGAGAAAAGGGAGGGCTCATGAGCTGTGGCTTGGAGCGTCCAAGGATGCAGTCACCCAGAAAAAGCATGGAGGTTCCACAAAGAAAAATACAATGACCAGGTGATCCAGCAAGCATGCTTCTGGAGATTTCTCCAAACATATTGAAACCCTAGATGTGGAAACACTCTCTCTGTCTCTCTCTGTCTCTCTCTCTCTGTCTCTCTCCCCTCTTTGTTTCTTTCATTCTCTCCTTCCTTCTCTATCTCTCTCTCTTTCTCTCTCTCTCTCTGTCTCAAATGCACACATTCACAATGCAACATTATTCAACTTTAAAATAGATGGAAATTCTGTCACATGTTCCAACATGGGTTAACCTTGAGGATATAGTGTCACAAGCCACACACAGTACAAAACCTGCAGGATCCCACTCACGTGAGGAGTGTGAAATAGTCAGATTCATAGAATCAGAGAACAGGATGGCTGCAGGGACTGGCAGAGAGGGAGCATGCAGAGCTGCTGTGCAATGGGTAGAGAGTTTCAGTCCTGTAAGATGGGACATTTTAGCCAGTCGCAGTGACACTTGCCTGTCATCCCAGCAGCTCTAGAGGCTAAGGACAGAGGATCACAAGTTCAAAGCCAGCCTCAGCAACAGCCAGGCCCTAAGCAACTCAGTGAGACCCTGTCTCTAAATAAAATACAAAATAGGGCTGGGGATGTGGCTCAGTAGTCGAGTGCCCTGGGTTCCATCCCCTGTACTAAAAAAAAAAAAATTAAGCTGGGTGCATTGCCACATGCCTGTTATGACAGCTACTCCAGAGGCAGGAGGAGCACAAATCCAAGGCCAATATGGGCAACTTGGCACAGTCTTGTCTACACATGAAAAGGTCTGGGGATGTAGGTCAATGGGAGTGCACTCTTGAGTACCCAGACCAATAAAAAGAAAAAAAGTTACCACTGGCTTTCCCTGGTTAGTAGGACTCTAGATTCTGTTTTCTTGTGTGTGGTTTTCTAATCTCTATAGAAAGTGCACATTACTTTTATCATTTCCTCTGTCCCTCAAAAAAAATTGATGAAGAAACAAAAGAAAAAACCAACCAAGAAACTTGGCAGATTTGGAGCGACACAAGCAGAGGTTCTATCCTGGCTGTAGCTCTCCCTGGCTGTGTGACTGTGCACAAATCACCCTGGGCCCTGAGCGCAGTGTTTGCACCTCCATGCTGGGCACTGCACTATCACATGTGTTGGTCTTTGCTGTAGAACCAACTTTTCTTTGGGATCCTCAAGGGAGATGGAGAACCAAGGTGAAGGAACCAGCAGCCTTCTAGAAACAAAGCCTGTGGGGGGCAAGCAAGCTCTGAGTGGGGGCCCCCAGGTCAACCAGAATGACCTTCTCCTGCCAAGGATCTCTCTGTGGCCTCCATTTCTGAACCTGGAAAGTGAGAGTGTTGGATCCTCTTTCCTGGGTCAGGAGCACTCAGGGACAGCTGCTGGGTTATCCTCTAGGCCTCCTTGGCAGCAGGAAAACAGGGCTGGGGTTTAGCTGTGAGGTTCTCCCCCCTGGCCCATTCTGCCCATCACCGCCAACTCTAACCATCTTCCCTGATCCTGGTGACTGATGTCAATATGGCTAGGACAAGTGGTCAATCAGGGGGTGAAACTGTGCCCCACAGAAACTAAGCCCTAAGCCTAGAAGAAGCCTCAGCTTGTCCAGAGGGGCAGCAGATTCCCTGGCAGCAGATGCCAACCCCTTTCCAGGAACCTTGAAAAAACTTGCAAGCAGAACCAGGAACTCTGACACAAGCTTGTATTCAGGCACTCGGGAGGCTGAGGCAGGAGGATCACAAGTTTGAGGACAGCCTCAGCATTTTAGTGCAACACTTAGCAACTTACTGACATCCTGTCTCAAAAAAAAAAAAAAGAATTAAGGATGTAGTCTGGTGGTAAAGCACCCATGGGTCCAATCTCCATAGCCCCATTCCCTGCAAAAAAGCCTGCAAGTAGAGGGGTAGGGAACCTCTGCAATTGACCCTGCAGAGTCAGTCCCCTACCTGTGCCAAGCTCCATCCTCCTCCACTTTCCACCTCTGTCTTCCTTCCAGCACCCTCTCCATCTTTCACTGCAGTGGAGGGATGCAACCCCATGGCCCAGGGGCTTCTCTTGACCAGGGAGTCAGATATTTTGGAGTGTTCAACATGCCACATCTAACTTGTCACACCACCTGGCCCCACCCTGTGCAGCCCAGGCATGCTTCTCAGAACCCGTGCTCCTTGCCTGCACGTGCAGGTGAATTGGAAGGCAGAGTGTTTGGGGACCATTAGCAGCTGAGGAGACTGAGGCCCAGAGAAAAGATGAAAAGAGCAAAAGGAATCATCATCATGGCTTTCTAACTCTGTTGTCTTTTTGTTTTGTTTTGTCTTTTCTAAGAAATGGAACCCAGGGACACTTTGCCACTAAGCTACATCCCCTGCCCTTTTATTTTCTTATTTTGACACAGGCTGGAAGCTGGACTCGAACTCTTGATCCTCCTGCCTCCACCTCCCAAGTCACTGGGGTTATAGGTGAGCACATCTGTGCTGAGCTCAGCGTTTGGTTTATGGGAACATTTACACTCATGCTCGCTCCCCATGGCACAAATGACTCGAAGGAGTTCCCATCTCTCTATCTCCCTGTCTCACACACATCGGCATATGACAGTCTTCCCAATCCTTCTCTTGCCTTGACCCCTTGCTCAGTCTCCCTACTCCCCCAGTCTCTGCTTGTCTGTACACCTCATGCCATTTTTTCTCCCCACATTCACCCCCCATTTCTTTAACTTTCTCTGTCTCTCAGTGGCTGGGGCTTCTTCTCTCTTGAGCTCTGGATCTGGCCTCCTCTCCAAGTTGCCCTCCCTTGCTCTTCGTGCTGCCTGTGAGGGTCAAGAATGACCCTCACCTCGCCTCTCCCTGGGGTGAGCAGGGATATCTGGAACATGCTCCAGTGACACTTTCAGGGATTTCGACCCATGTCTGGGGGCCATGCTGAGCCACGACAGAATGGATGGTTGGCTGGTGGCACCTGGCCTGGCTCTTCTTGGGAAGTCCCCTTCCTGCTGTGCCAGATCCTTCCTGAATCTGGCCCTGGGAATAATTGTCCCAATTAAACCTTGAGGGAGGACAAAAAATGGCTCTCTATTCCCTGAGCTTCAGGAAGCCAAAGGACTTGTGGCCCAGGATATACAACTAGGCAAATGGCAGATCCAAAGAAAGGGTTAAATCTGCAGAGCAAACACCCACTGCTTTGGACTGTCTGCACTCTAGCTGCATTGGGAACCCAGGTGCTCTGGGCCAAGGAGCCTAAGGGTTGCTGCATAAAGTAAGGACTCAGTCCACAGAGAATTACTCAAGTCCCACTTCAAGGAAAAACCTGGGGAAATGCAAGGACAGACTCTAATAGACGCTCATGTCTGGAAGAGTTGCCATTTGCAAAGTCGTCTCTCCTACATCATGGCATTCGCCATCTTCCTGACAACCAATGTAAACAGTGATCCACCTCCTGCCCCCTGTGTGCTGGGGAGTGAATAGCAGGAGGAGTTAAGGTTTGCTCATCTGAGCCCTCATTCACAGTCTTCCCACCGTGTCTCTCAGGCATCAGGGACCTTAGCAGCTCAGTCCCTCTGTGACCAGGAAAGTGGGTAAAGAGCACGGGACCAACATGAGGGCCCACTCAGAGCCACCTCCCAGGGCAGCACCTCTCTTCCAAACAGGTAGAGCACCGTGGGCAGGGGAGGAACGTGTTCCGAGTTCTGAAAGTGGTCATCTTTACTTCCAGGACCCAGACACAGGGATTGGCTGGCCTAGTGTGGGCACAGGGGCTTTTGTGGGGGAAGGGCAGAGGGGCTCCCCTCTGAGAGCAATGCCCAGGAGGAGAGAAACTGGCATGACCCAGAGACGCCTGGCCTTGCTTCCTGCCATCAACCCTTACTCTGAACCCAAGGATGCTTAACCACTGAGCCACATCACCAGCCCTTCTATTTATTTATTTAGCCAAGGTCTCACTAAATTACTTAGGACCTTACTAACTTGCTGAGGCTAGCCTCCAGTTTGTCATCCTTTGGCTTCAGCCTCCTGAGACACTGGGGTTACAAGTATGCACCCCCTACCCAGATGAACTGCCTTATGAAGGAACGTGACCTGCTTCCTGTTTCTCTGTCCCCTATTATCTCAGTCCCATGAAGGCAAGAATTCTTGCATTTTGCTCACTGCTTGGTCTTTAGTTTCTTCAAAAATGCCTGACACATAGAAGATACTCGAAAAATAATTATTGTGTTCAATAAATGACAACATTATATGAGAAGCTCCAGAAGGAGGAAGAAGACAGCTTTATAGCCTAAGATTCTCCCACCTGCTTTTCCTTGGCAGAAAGAGAGAATTCCCACCTGATGCCCAATGCAGAGCACCGGGCACAGCCCTGCAAAGCCCTGACTTCTCCCAAGGGCCCTGCCAGGCCCAACAGGCAAGAAACATGGGGGCCTCCCATGTACTCCATGGAGCACAGACAATAGCACATCCTGCCCCTAAGTCATACATGTGCAGTTGACTTGGAAGGCAGAGTGCTTGTGGCCCATTAACAGCTGAGGAGACTGAGGCCCAGAGAAAAGATGAAGAGAGCAAGGTCACTCAGCAGGTCAGTGGGGAAGCTCAGCTTGGAGGCCAGGGCTCCTGCTCTCCTGCTGGGCCCAAGCTGGGAATCAGGGAAGGGAAGCCACAAAGGATACCTTCAGGACCCCCCAACCTCTGGTTCCCACATCAAGCCCACCACCTTGGCACACCTGGCATTCATTAACCACTGGGCTTACCATCCTTCTCTTCCCCATATCACTGCTGTTCCTTTCTGAAGAGGAAGCACAGGCCCAAGCAGCTGTGCCTAGGGGCCTGACACCTCTGCCTGGGCCCCAGCCTCAGGCCACTCGTCCTCAGATGGAAACTCTATCTTCACTCCCTCTTGTTCCCTTACATCTCTCTCCTCAGTTTGATAGGGGGCTGTGGCAAGAAACAATTGGGGGGGATGCTGCAGCTCAGAGACTGTCCTTCATCAGTTCTCTCTTCCCCGGGAAATGAGGGGCTGCAGCTGGCCGGTGATACAGGTGGGCTGAGCTGGCCTCTGGCTGCTGGGAAGGCCGCCCATCTGGGAGCAGGGGCGGGGGAGGGGGCTGAGATGCATCACCTGTGTGTGCTGGAGAGGCAACTGGGCATTGGGCATGCTGCCTGCCCCGCTTGAATTAGGGAGCAGTTCTGGGGCCTCCAGGTGGGGACCTGGGGACAGGCAGAGCCCCCAGAGTGGGGGGCAGGCTGTGGCAGTGCCTGGGAGAGAAAGCCCAGCCTCCCTTAAAAAGAAAAAAAAGAGCTATTTTCTAACTCAGGGCAAAACAATCTCGTTCAATAGAGCCTACCCCTCTCCACAGCACCTCCTTCTATCCACACCACAGAGCCACGTGCTAGCCACCCCTCCCAGCCATCCAGAAGCCACCTCCAGCTGGGCCTCCATCTCTCTATCCCTCTCCCCAGTTTGCAGGGGCACTTCATAATGCAGCCCAGGTCCTTGTCCATGAGCACTTGCATGTGCGTGTGCATAAACACACACACACACACACACACACACACACACACATACACACACACATTTTCTTTTTCTCAATATCTTCTCTCCACTACACACCTCCAAGGCTATCCCTGGCAACTCTTGTAGCTCTTCCACTTACTTATTGTATGGAGCCTCTCTTTTCCTCATCTGGAAGATGGAGCCAACCATTCCAAACAAGAATGTTTGGAGTTTGGGGTTTTTTTTGGGGGGGGGAGTAGTAATAGGGTTTTAACTCAGGAGCACTCGACCCTTGAGCCATATACCCAGCCCTATTTTGTATTTTATATAGAGAAAGGGTCTCACTGAGTGGCTTAGTAGCCTGCTAAGTTGCTGAGGCTGTCTTTGAACTCATGATTCTCCTGCCTCAGCCTCCAAAGATACTGGCATGCATCACCAACTGGTCACTGTTTGGAGTTTTTTAAATAGGTACCCCTTGGCCCTCAGCTCATGTTCATGGCCAAAGGCAGGTGGAACAGAAAAAACTTGGGGTTCGGAGTTCAAACAGGGATTCTGTAGCTGACTAGCTGAGTGATCTGAAAGAGGTGGCTTACTAGCTCCCTGAGCCTCAGTTTCCTCATCCAAAAAGCAGGAATGATAGGACCCGTATTGTACAAAGTGACTCAGAGACCCTGCGGGGAGAAGCCAGCCCTGTGCAAGCTGGGAAGTGTGCTGCCAGGAGGTGAGCGCCATCCTGAGGTTACCCTCCTCCCAGCCTTCCCAGCCTGAGGCCCTCCACAGGATGCACCTCCCCAGTTCCCCAGGTGCCAGGAGAGCTAGGAGGCAGCTGGGGTCAAAGATCCATGCTGAGAGTCATTAGCTGAGTCAGAATGATGCATGGCATTTTTGCCAGAACCGAGAGGTTGAGATGTGAGGCCAGCAAGCCATTGAGATGATAATGGTTATGTTAAGCTTTGTATTCAATTGTATATTAGACCCCAGCAGTCTGCCAAGGCCTGCTACTTTGGAGTTCTCACAGGAATTCCCGGAGAGTTCCCATTGGTTGGGGAAGTGTGGGAGGAGGGATTTCCGGTTGGTGTAGGGTGTCCCGGGAGAAGGCAGCGTGTGTGGTGTTCGCAGGAGTTCGGAAATAAAGTTTGTTCCTGCTTCAGTGGCTCGTGATTTGTGCCCAGCCAGACTGCAGCAGAGCCAGGTGGTCTCAATGGGGACTAAAGGTACCTTGCCTCACTGCTGGGGACAGTAGAGATAGCCCCTCCTTCCCACACCTCCTGTCCCCCTCCCACCAAGCCATTCTGCAGCCATCCGGGTCCCTTGCTCTCCAGGAGGCCACCTTCTCTCTGACATCATCTGTAGTCAATTCCCCTGAGTGCCATCCCCAATTTTCATTTCCTCTCACTGATCCTCAGACACAGCCCCTTTGCACACCAGGAACAGCCTCTGTCCCGAGCTGGCTCCACTCACCAGGTATGTGTCGCAGCTCAC
Source organism: Callospermophilus lateralis (assembly GCF_048772815.1). Lineage (NCBI taxonomy): Eukaryota > Metazoa > Chordata > Mammalia > Rodentia > Sciuridae > Callospermophilus > Callospermophilus lateralis. Next base: position 120,465 of record NW_027512942.1, on the reverse strand, counting down.
AAACCCAGGCTCTCAGCTGGGACAGGCTTGCAGAGTTAAGCATCTCCAGTCCCCTTCCTCCTCCGGGGCCTTGTGGTGGGGATGGGAGTGGGAAGAGAAGCCAGGGCCCCACCCACCAGTTCAGCACCTTTGTGCTCATTAGAAAAGGGCACCCTCTGTAGGCAAAGGCCGTCTAGACCCGGGTGCACAGGGTTGGTAAGCAGAAGGCAGGTTGGACTTCGGCCCTCATTCGCCCTTGGCCAGGAACCTTGTGCAGTTTGCAACCTGGACCACTCTCCACAGTAGCCCTGGCTGAGCCTAGGAAGGCATGCCCAGAAAACCAGGACTGGATTCCACTTGGAGTCCCTATGACAAAAAAAAAAAAAAATCCAAGAAGCTTAAAGTAAGTCCTGGAACAGCTCAGGAGGTGAAAAGTCACTAAAGGAAGGTAATCTTCAAGCTGCATCTGAAGCAAATGTGATGATGGAAAGGGCCTTCTATCTCTGGAATTCCTGTAGTTAGAGAGTGGGTCAAGGGTTGGGAACAGATTGGAGCAATGGGCAGAGATAAGGTTCACAATGAAGACCAAAGGAAGACCTGGGGCGAGGCACTGTGATGCATGCCTGTGGTTCTAGCAGCGAAGGCTGAGGGAGGATTGTGAGTTCAAAACCAACCTCAGCATTTATCAAGACCCTAAGCAACTCAGTGAAACTCTGTCTCTCAATAAAATACAAACGGGCCCCGGGGTGTGGCTCAGTGTTAAGTTCCCCTGGGTTCAATCTCTAGTACAAACAAAAACAAAAAGGAAAACTAAGGAAGACTTGCAAGTCTGTGCAGTGTGGAACTTGAGGTCACATCAGGTGGTCAGGGACCAGGATGGATAAAGGAATAGGGAAGTCAGGTGCCAAACGGCTGATGGTCCTGTCTTAAGTCCCGTCACTGCCGGAGGTGGTAGAGAATTGGGGTCTGTGTTAAAGTGCAGCCCAGCCCATGTGCCTGGTCTGGCAAGTGCCTCCTTCTGGCCCCAGGATCCCAAACTTGTAAAGAATCACTAGAATGGCAAAACACATTCCAGCTTTTCCAAGGCTGAAGGGAACCTATTTCTATCCTCTGTCATCTACACCCGACTGATCTTTCAAGTCTAGTGCAAATATCACCTCCTCTGCGAGGCCTTCCCTGAAGCCAAGCCCTGACATCTTATCCACTCTCATGACTTCTTGGACTCCAAGTGTCACCACAAAGACATGGCTTCTCTCAGTTTCTCTGACACCCCCACCAAACTAAGAGCCTCTGAGCCTGGCTCTAGAGGCGCAGACAACGGATTGGGTGGACAAGAGAAGCCAAGTGGACACATACTCACACCTGGGTATCAGAAGTACAGTAAACTGGACAACTGAGTCAAGGAGTAAAGGTTCACGGATATCCTCACAGCCAGGCCCCAGGCCATGATTTGCATCAGGGCAAGGGCTTGTCAGTGAGGGCAGGGAGGCAGGCTGGGAGGACTGGCTGTGGAAGGGGACTCCTGCCCATCCTATGCCCTCCTCCTCCCTGTTCTCCTTCCCCCTGAGTCTGATGTTAAGCTGTGGATAAGCTCCAGGAAGCCAAGGCAGAGGATATCCAAGCGACATCTGACCCATTCCTCTGATGGGCATCGTGCCCATGTTCTGTCTTGTTCACCATGGCAGAACAGTCCCAGCTGCCCCTTCTCTGGTCACCCTGGAGGGCTCTGCCTGACCCTCTAGGTATCCCAGGCCCTTTTCTGTGTATCCACCATGCCATTCCTCCCACCAACTCTGACTGGACCCAGCATGGCCAAGCCGGGAGAAGGGAAGCCAGGGAGCCTGACTTCTGGGATTCTGGCCTCAGCTTTGCCCTTAACCTGTGGGGTTCCTAGAGTGGAGTGTGTTATCCTGGCTGACCCTCAGATTGTCCTCACTGAGGACTGAAAGGCTCCCCGAAGGTGAGAGGCTCCAGAGAAGGCCAGAAGAGGACTGACTTGGGTGACGGAAGCCTGGCCCTCACCATCCTGGACCAGCGCCTGCCCATCCTCCCGCCACGGGCCTGACCTGCACCCGCCCGGCCCCAGGCTGAGGAAGCATCATCTTGCTGGGCTACTACAGACCCAGTATCTCAGCTCAGCTCTGGCTTCCTGAGCAGGCCCCAAATTAGCCCGGTGCTTTGTTCTCAAGTGCATTGGTCAGATTGCTTGGCCTGTACCTCGGGGAGGAGGGAGAGGAGGGAGGGGGGAAGGGGGAGGTGGGAGGTCAGGGGAAAGGAGGGGGAGGGGGAGGGGGAGAAGCGGGGCGGGGAGGGAGCAGGAGGAGGAACTCTACCCTAATTAAGTCTCATTAAAGAAAGAAGACGACAATGAGGAATAAGAAGAAGAAGAAAGAAAACCCGAGTGGAGAGGGAGGGAGAGGCTTGCTCAGGAAGCAGAACAGGCGCGCGCGCCAGAGAGAGAGAGAGAGAGAGAGAGAAAGAGAGAGAGACACAAGCACGCAGGCACACTCAGGCCTACAAAGACACACGAACACACACAGCTCTCCCTCCTGGCAGGCTGCGCCCCTGCTTCCTGCGCTTGGCCCTGCCCTGCCCCAGCCTGGCACCATGCAACTTAGATCCGCAAGCCTGAGCCTGCCTTCCGTTGCCCAGGGCTGTGGCACTCAGGATCAAGCCCACTCAGATTCCAGTCCTGGATCAGCTTCTCCCAAGATCTGGGCTTTGGGCTCATCTCCTCCCGGGACCTCATATATAGAAATCTCATATATATAAACTCATAGATATATGACTTTATATAGATAAACTCACATATACATATGAGTTTATATATATAAAAACTTTATATATATACATAAACTTTATATATATACATATGAATATATATGAATATATAAAATATATATATATATGACGCAGTCTCTGGCTGGGCACAAATCAGGAGCCACTCACAGCTTTGTAGATTCAAACAGCAATTCTTTATTCCCGATCTCACACCAGCCGTCTACACACACGTTCTGGGGAAATCCACGTTCTCTGCCCAAATCCACCTCCACTGGGCTTCTGTCTCCCAAATATACTCTGAATCCCGTGAGAACTCAAGAGGAACTCAGGCAGCAGGAAACGCCCTATTCTAAACCAGGAATGCCCTCGGATTATTCTAAACCGGGAACACCCTAAACATGGATCTGCCCTGGTCCTTGAGCAAGGTCACCTTACATGCAATGTCGCTGCAAAATGTCCTATTTCCACAAGTCCTTCCACTAAGCAGCATGGGGGTACACTGGCAAAGAAATTGTCATACCTACTTGGCTAATGGCTCCCAGTATATATATATATATATATATATATATATATATATATATATATATATATATATATATATATTTATCTGCCCAGCCATTGTCTTGGAACTTTCTTTAGCCATTCTCTGTTCTTAGAACTCCTGTTTCCTGCATCCCATGTTTTCTTTTTTGGATCATCCCTTAATTTAAAAATAATTTAATTTTTTTTAGTTATACTTGGACAGAATATCTTTATTTTTTTTATTTATTTTTATATGTTGCTGAGGATCGAAGCCACTGACTCACGTGTGCAAGACAAGTGCTCTGCCACTGAAACAACCCTATCCCTTCATTTTAGTAATATTGTTGGTATCTTGAGAAAACATATTTGGGACATTAGATTTGGAAATCTATATGAAAATGATTAGTTAATGGAATTTCAGGTTGAAGATCATCTGAATACATTGCTTGAATTTTTTTGGCAGTTTCAATATTATTCTGATTCTTGACTTTATATTTGTCTTGTTTTTCCTCTTTTAGAAGCTTATTATCTCTGATCTAACATTTCATGATAATATATATTTAAAAATTTTCACTTATTGTGTTATATACTGGTATTTTTTTTCTTTCAGTTTTTTTTTTAAATTATTTTCTTTTTAGTTATATATGACAGTAAAATATATTTTGACTTATTATACATATATGAAATATAACTTCCCATTCTTATGGTTGTATACAGTATGTCCAATTCATTTTATTCTATTCCCCTCCCTTCCTTTTAATCCCCTTTGCCTAATCCAATGACCTTCTGTTGTTTCCCCCACCCCCTATTGTGTGTGAGCACCCATAGAGCAGAGAACATTCAGCCTTTGGTTTTTAGGGATTGGCTCATTTCACTTAGCATAATAGTCTTCAGTTCCATCCATGTACCGACAAATGCCATAATTTCATACTTCTTTATGGTTGAATAACTGTATATTTATACCACAATTTCTTTATCCATTCATCTGTTAAAGGCACATAGGTCGGTTCCATAGCATAGCTATTGTGAGTTGAGCTGCTATAACCATTGATGTGGCCACATCACTATAGCATGCTGATTTTAAGTTCTTTGGGTATATGCCGAGGAGTGGGATTACTGGGTCAAATGGTGTTTCGATTCCAAGTTTTCTGAGAAATCTCCATGCGCCAATTTGCAGTCCAACCAGCAATATATTAGTATACCTTTCTCTCCACATCCCTGCCAACATTTGTTATTACTTGTGTTCTTGATAATTGCCATCCTGGCTGTCCTTCAGTTCTATGAATTATTTTACACATTATTTCTTTGATATTCCCCTCTTTGATTTTCCCTGGTCTCCTCTTCTGGAATGATTATAATTGGATATTAGGCTTATTTATTTATTTTAATATTTGCCATTTTTTTCCATTTTCTTTGCCTTTTGTTCTATTTATCAGGAGAATCCTTCATTTTATCTTTATTTGTTTTTTCCTCCTGTTTTGACTGTCATCATTTCAATTTCAGTGTTTTGATCTTTAAACATTTCTTCACATCCTTTTGCTTTGTGTATATGATATTATGTCTAATTTCAGTAATGAAGATAACAATAGACATTCTTTAAGAGCTGAATGAAAATTAAGAGCAGTAATGCCAGTACATTACTTAAAAAAGTCCCTGGTACACAGAAAGCACTCGGTCATGTTAGTTATTTTTTCTTTAAGGGTATCAGAGCTCTTTTGAAGTTTTGTTCTGTGTCTGTGTTTTCTGTTGAGGGTGTTTTGTTGTCTTTGTTTTTGCCTCTCTTATTGGATGGAACCTTTTCTCAAGTGTCTAAGGGGTTCAATAAGTGAACAGTTTTTTAAAGCATGACACTAAGAATGTTACACAAAGCTCTCTAGTTGTAGTTTTGGTGGATTGCCATGGAGTCTTCCCTAAAGGATGTTCAAGCCTTCACTCTTGGACAGTGTGATTTAGGGGAATTGTCTTTTTTGCAGGGAGAGCCCTTGATGTCAGTCATGTTTAAGTGCCCCCTCTTTGTACTTATTCACTTTTCCAGAACAATTATTTTCCAATTACTTTCCTTGGGAGAAGAAGTTTAGAAAATAGGTATTATTTGAACCTATGTGGATAGAAGGTTCTAGGTCTCACCCTCAAAAACCTCTTATTTATTTATTTCCTGGTGAGGTGCCTCATTCTTGTCCTATAGCATAACTGACTCTGTTAAGTTGGAGCTTCTTCCTTTCAGTTTCTTCACAGACCAAAGTCTGATGTCTCGTAGAGGGAGAATTAATAGTCCTTTAACTTCAAGGAGTAGAGAGGTAGGTTCCTTGGAGATCAGACTACTTTACCTCCTTTCATATACAAATTTTAAGACTTGTAAATACACGATTCATCTACACATTTTATATTTCTAACTTCTAAGCTTTTAAGGCACTTTGGAGAAAATATACTAGCTTGTTTTAGGAACTCCTTTGGGTTTCTGAGCTGCTGAGTTAGTGACTTTTTAAAAAATTTTTCTGGGGCTGAGGATGTGTCTCAATTGGTGCGCGCTCACCTAGAGTGTGTGAGGCACTGGGTTCGGTTCTCAGCACCACATAAATGTGAAATAAAGATACTGTGTTTACCTAAAAACTAAAGAAATAAATATTTAATTTTTTTCTTTGGTATTTCTGGGAATTAAAACCCAGGTCAGCTCTCCCACTGAGCTACATGCCCAACCATTTTTACATTTTATTTTTAGATGTGTCTCACAACGCTTGAACTTGCAACTCTATTTTAGCCTTTCTGGTAAACTAAGCCTCCAAGCCCACTTTAATGACTTTTTCTGAATTTGTTTTCAACCTTCCATAAATAGGTAGTTATCACTTGACATTTGTCTTTTTTAATATTCTCTCTTGATGTTGTGGGTTTTTTTTTAAATTAATGTTTGTTTTTGGTAAGTTTTAGGGAAGGGGCTGTTCTAGCATATTTTAAAATCTAGTATGTATTTGCTTTTATCACTCTTAATTTTCCTTTTATTTTTTACTTCCTAGGATTTTTGGATTTCCTATTTTTGTAACAGTTTTGTCATAAATCTATCAAGTTCTGTGAGTTATCCCAAAGGACTTTAAAAAAAATACACAAAATAAATAAATAAAGATATTGTGTCTATCTAAAACTAAAAAAAAAAGATTCCATGTTACCCCAGTCAGAATGGCTAGCATCAAGAATATAAAAAATAGCTGGACAGTGCATCATATGCCTGTAATCTCAGTGACTTGAGAGGCTGAGTCAGAAGGATCACAAATTTGAGGCCAGCCTCAGCAACTTACTGAGTCCTTGTCTCAAAATAAATAAAAATAATAGGGGATGTAGCTCAATGGTAAAGTGCCCCTGTGTTTAATCCCCAGTACAAACACAAAAACAAAAAATAAATGCTGGTACGGACCTGTGAGAAGAGGAACCCTTATACACAGTTGATGGTAGTGTAAACTAATACAGCCACCATGGTAATCAGTGGGGAGTTTCCTCAAAACCTAAAAATAGAAATATCATATGATCTAACTGTACTACTCCTGGGTGTATACCTGAAGGATACCTGCATACCTATGTTTATTGCAGCACATATTAGAAACCCAGTAAAACATTATTTTGTGTGTGTCTGTGAGGGTATTTCCAATGGTGATTAGTTAGAGATTCTTGAGTGGACTAGAATCAGAAGATCCAGAAGCATAGCACACTAAATGGGACAATTTAATAGGGACTTCTTTTCATGTGTAAATGAATTGTAGAAGAATTTTTTAATCAGAGCAGTACTAGTTAGAAAATGAACATGAGTGAATTTTTTGAGGAACACCATGTGCCCTAAAAGAAAAAAAGAAGCTATTTATTATGATGTAAGACTTCAAAATATAACTAAAGATCGTCAGATCTTATAGACTTCTCTTGCAGTTGCCAATTCTGTATTCTTGTGATATGTTTTTTCCTATGTCAGATTTTCTTTTTAGTTTTTTTTTTTTAAATAAATGCATTTTAAAATTATTTGCTATAGTGGGTATTTCATCTAGTATCATTTGTAATACTGGAGGTATAAATTGTGTAAAGAATTCTTTGAGTTCTAATTTGTTGTATGCATTATTTGCAGATTTAACTGTGCAAGTGCATTTTCACAACATTGACTGTATGAGAGTGTGGAACATGTAAAAATGTAAAAAATTCTTTGGTAAATGAAGAGGTGTTCTTTTTTGTACATCTGTGTTTATGAAAGAATAAATCTATCAGTATCTCCACTGTTTTTGTCATGACCCCTTGTAGGTCTTGATTGAGTTCATGAAGAAACTTAGATTATTCATCCTTGTATTTCATAGATCCATTGTTCTAATGCTGGGTACACAGAATTACCAGTTATAGTGATATGCATTTGTATATTTAGCTTGTTAACCTCTTTGAGTAGTTTGTATGCTCATACCTCATTATCTGTGCAGTTGTTGGTAGTATATTTGAGTGTGCTTGCAAAAATATATATTATTGCCTATTATAATTTGTAAAATGAAGTAATCTGACATGTTTTGTGTTTCTTGAATTCCATTATGAAAATGTAATTGCCCTTTTAAAAAAATTTTAAACAGTTTTTTTCCAGAATTATACTTTTTGGAGTTTTGTTCTTTCAGGATCTCAGCATTTAGGATTATGTCATTCCAGATTGTGTTTTCAGGATTTTGACCCAAACCCATAGGTAGGATATAAACAGATGTTTTGAATAACAAACTGTGCTAGATCCTTTTGTATACATTATAGTAATTAGTTTAATCTTTGCAGTAACATTGTGAATTTGGGAGCATTATTCCATTTTTACTAATAAGGAAATGAAAGTGTAACAAGGTTAAATAATTCACCATTAGTAAATGGCAAAATAAGCTTTAAAGTGACTAGATGTTTAGTTGACTATTTTGGAATTTGATTTCTACTTTGTTCACTATTGTGAAGAACATAAAAGATTCATAATCATAATATAGGTACATGAAAGTGCTTTGTAAGAGTGCAGAAGATAGATCTTATCATTGCCTCTTGTTAGTATATTTCAGTACGATTTATGTTAGGTATTTGGTCTGTGAAAATGGCAAAAGTGGCTTTAGAAAAAAATTACAGTAGAAAGTGTTATTTTTATTAAAAAAAGTAAACTCACTTAAAATAATAAGGTTTATAGTATTGGTTTTATTTTAGGAAATTAAAGCTTTATTCAAAAGTTTCTTGCAAAAAAAATACAGTTTACATCTAATAGATGGGCAAAGATATCTGGAATTATATTTGAGTTGGCAGACATTTATCTAGTTTAATGAACTTGATAAGGAAGAGAGAGGGCTGGGTATGTGGCTCAGTAGTAGAGCACTTGCCTAGCATGTTAAGGTTCTGGCTTCAATCCCTGAAATCTTCTCTTCAAATCTAGCAGAAGTACTTTCTGAATAGATAAGAGACAAAGGATGATTACATGAAAAATCATAAAAAGTTTCAATCAGAATCCATAAAACAGTGACAGGAAAGACAGTAATTAAAATATCAAGTAATTGTATGTTCTACAATAGTAAAAACAGTATTAATGTAGTAGTTTTAATAACTTAAGTTTGACAGCACTGGGGAAAAGATTATAGGCCACTTTATGAAAATAAATACAAATAGCAAATAACAGGTGAGCTCAAGGCTTCTTATCCATTAAGCACATGGCAAGGCTTTAAACTAGGTTGAACTGGCTGTACCTGGACTGCCTCTCAAAAGGTTTCTTAGAGAGCAGCTCAGTTGCACATGATTCCGGGATTCTTTTTTTTTTTTAAAGAGGGAGAGAGAGAGAGAGAGAGAGAGAGAGAGAGAGAGAGAGAGAGAGAGAGAGGGAGAGAGAGAATTTTTTAATATTTATTTTTCAGTTTTTCGGTGGACACAACCTCTTTATTTTATTTTTATGTGGTACTGAATATCAAACCCAGTGCCCCGTGCATGCCAGGCAAGCACGTTATTGATTGAGCCACATCCCCAGCCCAATTCCAGGATTCTTAAAATCAGCTTTCCTTAATTTCTCAAACTTTTGATTATACTATATATGTTTTTTTGAGAAAAAAATTAATCTTCACAATTCAAAATAACTTCAGGTTTGATGAAATACTCCTTGCCCTGCTCATGGCATTCAGATACATGATCACAGCCTCTTTGCTTTCCTTTGACGTGTTATTTCCATTTTTTTCTTATTTTTCTTTGTAGAACTATTTATTTGTAATGAGATTGTTTTATAGAATGTTGTTTTTATTCCTCTTGTTACTGTCAAGAGTGAATATTTCATGACCATTTCTCTCTCTCTCTCTCTCTCTCTCTCTCTCTCTCTCTCTCACACACACACACACACACACACTAATTTTTTTTATTTTTTCTTCTCTGACTTTTTTTGAGTCCTAATGTCTTTTTTTTTAATGTGGTGCTGATTTTCAAAATCAGTGCCTCACATATGCTAGACAAGCACTCTACCACATAGCTACAACCCCAGCCCAGTCCAACTGTCATGATCCGAGAATTTTAGTATGTTGGCCTGGAAAATTCTGCCATCGTAAGTCATATTCTAGGCCTTGTATACAGCAACGTAGATTATTTCAGAAGGAGAATTTTAAGACATTCTTTTTTGGGGTGGAGGGCAGGTATGGTGGACACCAGGGATTGAACCCAGAGTCATTGGGCCACTGAGCCACATCCCTAGCCCTATTTTGAATTTTTATTTAGAGACAGGGTCTTGCTGGGTTGCTTAGTGCCTCACTGTTGCTGAGGCTACCTTTGAGCTCAGGATATTCCTGAATTTTAAGACATTCTTTTAGGAAATTTGCTTATAAAATGTGATAGGTATTGTATTACAAAAAGAAAGAAAAAAGCCTTTGATCAGAATCAGAAGGCTAATTATACATTTAATAACATCAAATAAAAACAAATGTGAGATAATTTATGCTCTTGTTATATTTTTTCCTATAAAAGTTGAACAACCCATGCTTATCTGTAGCACCACCTTCCATCTTTCTTAAATACAGCATTGATAGTTTCTTATTTTCTGGGTTTCATCATCATAATGAAAGACTATTTATTAGTCTCTCCCACATATATAGTTAAGTCCTATACAATATACTGCAAAATATATAGACATACACACACATATATACACATACACACATATGATATCAATTAATTTATAGGATGGTATCTGTATTTATATAATTATTTAAAGATGGAATTTTACTACATTGCACTGGCTGGACTAGAACTCCTGGGCTGAAAGAGTTTTTCTGCCTCTGTCCTCTAAGGTGCTGGGAATGATACATCCTGCACCTGGCATGTGGGATGGTTGCAAATTACTAGTTTAGTCTCTTAATCATTGTTAACATTTCACGCAATATAGTTTGTGTTCCATAAACATGAATTTCTCCCTTCATCTCATCTAATTTTCTTACCTTTATCATTAGATAAAAGACTTTAATTTATTGCCTTGACTGGAGGAAAAAAAGAAACCCAAACAGAATTAATCCTAATGTTTAGATTTTTATAGTCATTTTATTAATATAGATTATTAAAGCAATTATATCTTTATACACCAAGGATAGCATATTTTTACTGTGAAAGGGGACAACTGGTTGCTTATACTCTTCAGAGAAAATAGAAACAAATATTTTGTCTAGATGTGAAACAAAAAAAAGACTTAAATGTCTTCATTCAAGGGATTAGGCATTATAATTTTTTAAACAAATTGTTTTCAGTCTGATTTTATTTATCATTTTGCCTTTGCCTGGATATTTAATATTTATGATTTTCATGTTCTAAAACTTTTTTTTTCTTATTTTATATTAGTAGAAGGAGCTGTAATTCACATTTTATGGTCACCTACATAGTAGATAAAAGAACTAAGAATTTGAAAAAAATTTCAAATCTTTTAAGGTGGGAAAAATGCTTTCTGGCTTATAGTACTTATTTTTTATATTTTATACACTCTGGTCTTAGTTTCTTCATTTAGTGCAATAAAATTTTATTTTTTAAATCAAATAATATTGAATATTTACAACATTGCAAGATACTATGTTTTGGGAGAGAATAGTGTATTTGTTTATAAATCTACTGAGCATAGCAGCTATATAATCTAGTACATAAAGTACAAGAATTCTGGTTTTGTATCCTCAATATAAGCCATGTTCGAAGCACTTAGTAGGAATTTAATGAATTGTTATTGAATGTATAAATGAAGATTTATGCCCATAGCTGATTTATAATCTGGTTGGGGATGAGATGAATCATAAACACTTGGAAAATTAAATGAAAGCAAGAAAATAATTACATAATAATCCTGGCTTAATGAGATTAATATATAAAGTGTTTAACAGAGTGCCTAATACATAGTAAATACTTTGAAGTGCTTATTTTCTTCCCTTTAGACTAAACACTAAAAATTCCATAAAATCATATTTACATGTAGAGATTTGTTTTGTTTTTAAATGATAATAAATGCTCTTGAGTTTCAGAGAGATTACTATGAGCTGAGTGGGCTCGAATTTGAATATTGGTAGAATATGGAAAGAAAAGGTGTTTGGGGAGGATAGCAGGAAGAGGAAAAGCAAACAGCAAGTCATGGACCTGGAAAAGTTCCGTTCTATCTGAAGATTCATTGCTTCAGTTGAAGCACAGAGTGTGTGTGTAGGGATTATGAAATGTGAGGCTAGGCAGAGTAGTTTCGGACAGATGTGGATATCCTTGTTCTGCTGGGAAGAGGCTGGTGCCGCAGTCTGGCTGGGCACAAATAACCGAGCCACCACAAAGCCTTGTAGATTCAAACAGACACTTTTTATTCCGCAACTCTCACCGGCACTGCCCACACCACATGGGAACCACCCCCCCAGGCAGCAAGAGCCGCCCTACTGCCCGAGAGTAAAGGTCAAATATACAATACAATGAATCCAGCATCACAGCAATTATATATAGCTTAACTCAAATCTTCATCTCAATGGTTCCCTGGCTTCACCTTTCAACCCTTCTGTCTGGCAAATGCCAGGCCGTGGCTCTCAACAGGCTGGACTTTATATGCCACCTGAGATTTGTAGGTTTATACTTTATACATAGAGAATGAATGCTTTAAATATAGAAAAGTAGGCCCCCTGAAGAATGCTACTTTAACGATTAATGTACATATCAAAATAATTTTATTGGTTTATCATGTGTTTAGAACCCCTTTGGAGCCATAAACAACATCATACATTATAGAAGACTTGCCATTTGCATGCATGCTTTCTGAGACCATTTCAAATCCTCATATTTTAACATTGTAAGATTTTTGTTCAAATCTTTACTTGCTCTGACTGTATTTCTATTGAGTCTTATGTTTCTTGTATATACTACTATTCTACATGTTAATATTCTTTAAAATATTAGTGAATGTTTTATTTTACTTTATGAATTATTTTTTGCTCAGGTTGGAGTATTTGGTGAATCAGTTCAATGAATTTTTTTTTAAATCTCAAACATTTGGTGGACTTGTTCACATTCATAGCTACAAGTTGTTACCAAATGTGATGATCTGTTCCTTTTCAGGTTAAGAGTTATCATTTTCTTAGTCTTTACATTTTCCCTTTTTCCAATATTGGTATTAATAGTTTGGCTTTCTTTGGTGGTGATGAGGAAGACATTCCTTATGAAGAAACTCGGGGGGGCTGGGGTTGTGTCCCACTGGTAGAGTGCTTGCCTAGCATGTGCAAGCACTGGGTTTGATCCTCAGCACCACATAAAGATAAAAAAATAAAGATAATATGTCTAACTGTTAGACCAGGACTCAAGAAAAGACCACTGACTCCAATTAATATCAAATTAAAGCAAGCTTATAATTTCGACTGGCCGGGCTGCCTCTTCCTCCCAAAATGGCAGGAACAAGACAGCAACCCCACCTTTCCTACAGCCCAGCTTTATAGCCCAGAAAGTTACACAAAAGGGTGGTTACAGATAACAGAACTCTGACAAGCATCACACAAATGGTAGTTTACTTTTTTTTTTTGTTTGCTGGCCCCAACATCAGAATTTATGAGTACCATTAGAGCCTCAGAGAGGGTCATTGTCTGGACAGGGAAGGCCAATATTTGTGAGGTGTCACTAAAGTTTCAGAGAGGGCTGCTATCTGGTCAGAGAGCCAGGCATGGGTGAGTTCAAGGCACGGCAGGCATTCCAAGCAGGTTCAGAATTTGCAGTATTTTAAAGTAAAGCCAAAATTATCTTTTCATGGCTTTGTGGCAAGATGGCTCCCAATTTTAATAAAAGATCAGGTTGGGTCTATCATAACTACAACTAAAAAATAAATATTAAAAAAAAGAAACTCAGGGTTTTAAAAAATAACATTTTTTTATTAGTTGCTCAAGACAATACAATGATTTTGACATATCATACATTTGATTCAAATAGGGTATGAATTCTGATTTTTCCACGTGTACAAATTGCAGGATCACATTGGTTATACATCCATGTGTATACATACAGCAATCCTAGTGTCAGTTGTATTCTGCTGCTCTCCCTATCCACCCCCTCCTGGCTCCTCCCCTCCCATCACCTCTCTCTACCCATTCTACTGTGACACTTGTTTCTCTCTCTCTTTTTTTTTCCTTCCCCCTCACACCTTTGGATATGTATTTTGTGTAACCATGAGGGTCTCCTTCCATCTTCCATGCAATTCCCCTTCTCCCTCCCATTCCTTCCCACTTCTTTTCCTTGTTTCATGGTAATCTTCTTCTCATGCTCTTTCTCCCTACACTGTTTTGAGTTACCTCCCTTATATCAGAGAAGACATTCAACATTTGTTTTTTAGGGATTGTCTAACTTCGCTTAGCATAATCTGCTCTAATGCCATCCATTTCCCTGCAAATGCCATGATTTTGTTATTTTTTAGTTCTGAGTAATACTCCATTGTGTATAAATGCCACATTTTTTAATCCATTCATCTGTTGAAGGGCATCTAGGTTGGTTCCACAATCTAGCTATTGTGAATTGTGCTGCTATGAACATTGATGTAGCTGTGTCCCTGTAGTATGCTCTTAGGTACACTTGTACATTGCTGGTGGGACTGCAAATTGGTGCAGCCAATTTGGAGGACAGTATGGAGATTCCTTGGAAAGCTGGAAATGGAACCACCGTTTGACCCAGCTATTCCCCTTCTCAGACTATACCCCCCAAAAAACATTTTTAGTAATTGCCTTTGAATTTTGAGATATAAATGAAAAACATTAGGCTGAACTCATGCATTTTTAGTCTTTGAATTAGACCTTAACCTCTCCATTGCCTTCACAAAGTATCTTCTGCATGGGTAACCATGAGCGTCATAGTCTGATATACTGAATATGTTTGTAGAATTCTTCCCTTGATTGATATCTTCTTTTCTCACACTTCTTTGTGTGCCTGTATCTGTGTGTGTGTAGATGTGTATACTATATGCATCTGGTTTTGTATTTTTTTAATGAACTTTCTAGCCTCTTGAGCAAACATCAGGAACATTTGTAAAGATTTAATATTTAAGAGAGTAAAATGTGCTGTGGGAACTGATTGGTTGGGAACCTAAGTGAACCTTTATGAGATTGTAGAAACCTACTGCTGGGTGGTTATTTATATTCTGTCATAAGGCAATGATATGGATATAATTAAATTAGTGGTTTGGGTAGTTGAGGGTTTTCTGTATGGGAAAACCAGTATTTGTTATCAGACATTTGGCGATGACTTTGTGAAAGAATGCACCACTCTTTCCTATAGCATTTCAGAGGTAATATGTCATCTAAAAACTTCCTACTCTTTTTTGAAAAGGAATGATAGACAAATAAATGTAAACAGTAAAGGAATTTTTCTATGCTAGTTACAGAATAAATACCAGGTCAAAAGTTTTTTAAAAGAGCAACAATTCTATATTTGTCTCCAAAATTAAATAGATGTCCCATTGTATTTTATTTGTGTTTGTTTTTATATTCACTGCTTTTGCCTGTAACTGTTTCTATTATAAGTACGTCTATCATATGGCATTTGTACTCATGGTGTATATGACATGTTACATCTACTGGACTGTGAACTGTTTTATTTCTATTGTTAGTCTTTTAATCCCAATGCCAGGAACTGTGCCTAGTACAGAGTAGATGCTTGATTAATATTGAGTTGAATGAATGTGAATATTTGACTGTATCATTTGAATTATCATTTATTAGAAGACTGTACTATCTTATCTTAGCTTTTCTTGTGGACTGGTCATGTACTCTAACCAGATTGGAAATGTGTTATGAGTAGGAACTTGATTTTGTCTTTCCTAAATTCTTCTTTATAACACTTTGGGCTGTAGTGGGTAATAGGTATTCTCAAACATGTGATTGAACTGAAATATGTTGGTAGTTTTTATTTCCTTATCAGGAGATTCCTAAAAACACAGTTATTAATAAGAAATTTGGAAGAGATTCCAAAAACCAGTATATATACTTGTCTGTCAGCTTGTGGGCTTGTGTAAGACTCCATACTTTCATGGAGTAAAGAGTTATGGTTCTGGGTCCTTGCTTTTGAGTGGCCTACTTGCTTTATTTTGGACTTCTACTTGTGTCACAGATGATGTAAGTCAGTGGCTCTTCAAATGTGGTGTCAGATTAGAACATCACCTAGGTACTTGCTAAAAATGCAGATTTTCCTGCCCCCTCCAGATCTACTAAATCAGAAACTCTGAAGGTGGAGCCCAATCTGTGTTTTAATTAGTCCTCTAGGTAATTTTGATGGTGAGGTCTGATGTCACCATGTGATGTAACTATCTTTAAGAGAGAGGGCTCAAGGCAATGCTTACATGCTAGAGAAAACCCAACTAGCAGCCTAGATTAAAGAGCATAAGTAATTAAAAGGTTTTTAGAGGAAGTTAGGTGTAGTTTACAAGAAGGCATTAAGATGTAAAGCAGGTGCTGGGATTGTGGCTCAGTGGTAGCGTGCTTGTCTAGCACATGTCAGGCAATGGGTTTGATCTTCAGCACCACATACAATAAATAAAGGTATTATGTTTGTGTATAACTAAAAATATATTTTAAGAAAGATGTAAAGCAAATTCCTGAAACTTCATTGTATGCTATTTTTTAGATTAAGTAAACCAGATTATGGATTTTTCAAGTATTTCTCTTTTTATGTGTGATTTTGTGTCCAAATTAAAAGATGAGAACTTTAGTTAAGTTTTCTGTACATTATTTTGGATTTTTATAGGGGCAAATGTTCTTTGTCTCCCATAGCAGATGACTGAGAAACAACTGAAAAGTATTCAACACAACTGGCACTTTGTGTGTTTTCTTTTTGAGTATGCTTTTTTTCAATGATGTCGTTGATTTTGAATTCAAATCCTTTTAAAAACATTTTTATTTGCTCTAATTAGTTAAATATGACAGCAGAATGCTTTTTAACTCATTGTACACAAATGGAGTACAGCTTCTCTTTTCTCTGACTGTACACGATGTAGAGTCACACTGTTCGTGTAATCATACATGTACATAGGGTAATAATGTCCCTCTCCTTCTACCATTCTTCCCACTCCCATACTCCCTCCCCTTCCCTACCTCCCCTCTACCCAATCCAAAGTTCCTCCATTCTTCCCTATCCCAACTTCATTATAAATCATCATCTGCATAACAGAAAACATTTGGCCTTTGGTTTTTAGGGATTGGCTTATTTTGCTTAGCATGATATTTTCCAACCTCATCCATTAATCCACAAATGCCATAATTTCATTCTCCTTTAAGGCTGAGTAATATTCCATTATGTATATAAACCACATTTTCTTTATCCATTCATCAGTTAATGGCACTGATGTTGGTTCCAAAGGTTGTCTATTGTGAGTTGAGCTGCTATAAACATTGATGTGGCTGTGTCACTGTAGTATGCTGATTTTAAGTCCTTTGGGTTTTGGTATAATTTAATTCAAATGCTTTTTAATTTTAGATTACAAGGTAGTTAAAAATTGTGTCAAGTACATTTAAAATATTTTAGTTTATTACATACAATGCATGCAGATAAGCCTGCTTACATATGGAAGATTTCTATTCCTTTTACAAGTTGAGTATCCCTTATCTGAATACTTGGGACCAAAAATATTTCAAATTTCAAAATTTTTGATTATGGAATATTTTCATAGACTTTACTGGTTCAACTGTTCTAATAGGAAAATCCAAAGTCCAAAATGTAACATGGAGTGCAAAAGTTTTCAGATTTTTGAGCACTTTGAATTTCATATTTTTGGATTAGGGATGGTCAACCTATATATATTCTTTTGACAAATAATAATTTTTAAAAAATAGATCTGGCATGATGGTGCACACTTATAATCCTGGTGTGGGAAGCGGAGGAAGGAGGATCGCAAGTTTGAAGTCATCCTCAGCAACTTAGAGGTGCTATAAGCAACCTAAGTGAAACTCTGTCTCAAAATTAAAAATAAAAATAAAAAAATAAAGAGGGCTGGGGATGTGGCTCAGTGGTTTAGTGTCCTTGGGCACAATCCCCAGTACCAAAAAAAAAATTAAATTAAAAATTAGTTTCCTATTTACCATGTAGACTAAATGGTAAAATACCTACATAATATTGTTTGTCTTTTTTCTAGTGGTTGGGAAATGGAAGAGCTAATCTTAGATACACTATGTTAAAAAAAAACTTATAAAGCATCCCAGAATTTTTTTTCAAATATTTATTTAGTTGTAAATGAACACACATTATCTTTATTTATTTTTATGTGGTGCTAAGGATTGAACCCAGTGCCTCACACATGAGAGGCAAGCACTTTACCACTGAGCTACAGCCTCAGCCCCCATCCTGGAAGTTTAACACTTAATTTTGTTGAATATAATTCCAGAATTTTTTTTTTTCAAAATATGTTATTATCATTAGCTGTACTCATACACATAAATGGCAGTATGATGACTTGTGCCTGCTTTTTATTTAAACTCTGGGAAGTTCAGGGGAGAACACGTTTAAAAATATTGAGGTGACATTAGAGCAGCCAGAAGTGAGATTTCTGAAAAAGTAGTCAAAATATAACAATGATATGTCAAGAATTTTACCTTTAAAAAAAGTAGCTGAAGTCATCACTTCTGTACTACTCAGTAAGTTTGGAGACCACTTACTCTCTTATTAGAGGTCTCTGTTCTGGAAGAAACTTTATTGTGAAGATGAGAAGGGAGAACTTTGAAGGAACCTTGCAAGCTATTGCATTTTCTTGTAACCTTATATATTAGGTGTATGCCGTAAGCTTTTATTGTGATAGTTTACTGAGGTCTTGGACCATCACCTTACTTCATTTGTGAGAATGCTATTCCCTTTAGGGATATAATCCAACTAATCTCTTGGTACTTCTTTTTATTTCTTTCTAAAACTAATGAGTGTAGACAGAAACATCCAAGACAGTCTACAGATTGGTGGGCTTATGAGACTGAATCTGATGAATGAGAATTGTTTGGTTGTAATAGGTTTCAGTTACAACACTCTGCCTATGATGGTACAGCCTTGACAAGGTTGAAGAGGATTATGCATGTAAAGGTAGGTTTAACTCCAGTTTCTTTGTCTCTCAGTTACCTCGTTACCTATGGAAACATTCATAGTTACTATATACTTGTAGATTTTTCTAGAGATAATACCTACATGCAGAGACATATGACGTGTTTACCTTTTTCCTTCTATTTTAGAAAGACACCTGAATGGTTTTAAACATTGCTCTATGTCTGGCTTTTTTTCATGTACTCTATCATGGGTATTATCCCACCTCAGTGTATATAGAGCCATCTCCTTTGTAATAACTACCTAGTGGGTTTTTTTGATATCCTATTTTTTCATTATCCTACTTCATTTCTTTTTTTTCTTTAAGTTTTTTCTTCCATTTCCTTCTCTCCCCTGCCTTTTCAATTAAATAATCCAATACAGACAACAATATAGTGTCATTTATGGAGACGTGTTAGCTGGGATTTAATCTTTATTTTGAAAGGGATTTATATTCACACCAATTACTATGTTTTGGGCACAGGCTATTTTTTCATAAGAAATAGCTTCCTTGTATAGGAAAATGTATTTTAAGACTTTTGTTTTTAATTTTCCAGATGTGAAAAACATAAGAGGGTGACATTATTCTTAAAGAGTCTTCTCTATTCTCACAGGTCTTAGTTCAGGTCCTAATTTTCTTCCAGTTGTACTCTCATAATCTGTTTAACCAGTTACCCATAGATGGGCATTTGGATTCTACATAATTTTGTCTTTTTTCATTATATCATTTCATACTTTTGCAAATATATTTGAAAAAAACCACATTCTTTCAAAATTATTGGGTTAAAGAATGTATAAACTTACAGATTTAATGGATATTGTCCACTATAAAGTGAAACTGATACCAGCCCCAGCAATTTAATGAGGCCTAAACAACTCAGTGAGACCCTGTCTCTAAATAAAATATTAAAAGGGCTGGGAATGTGGCTCAGTGGTTAAGCACCCTGCTACCAATACAACCACTGGTACCACTTCAATCCCTGGTACCAATTCAATCCCTGGTACCAATACAAACAAACAAAAAGACACCCAACATTTCATAAGAATTTATATAAGCATGCACAAGGCTGGTTTCAATGCCTAGCCCCACACATACAAAAACAAAATATGTAAAGAACTGTTGAATCATGCTCTCTCTACTGACTTGTTAAATTCACGAAGTAATGTTTTACAAAACCCTCCTTAAGCCTAATAATATACTTTTGAAGCCAATGTTAAAATATACTTCCTCACTCATATTGCTTCCCATTGTTTTAATACTTCAAGCTCATTGTTGTAGCAAAGTATCTTCACTATACTCTGACTACAGGATAAAGCAGATTTCATGTCTAACAACTCATATTTGAAAAAAGAGTCAGGTTCCCCCTAATTGGCACTCATTGAAAAAACATTGTTTGATAACTATAATAAACTAAAGATGTTTCATTCTAGTTTTGTTGTTAAAGTCTGTTATAATAATGTGCTGGAAATAAAACATAGTATACCCAATATCATCTTAAATGTTGATGCTAAAATAGTGACTAATTTCAATTAACTATTACTGAGTTCCTACAACGTGCAAGGTAGTGTGCTGAGTGCTGGGAATAACCTGTTGCTTGCAGTCAGGTAGGGATGGAATTAAGAAGGTGCCTAAGGGACAGGAATGTAAATAACTACAGCACACTATGATAAGAACTTACAAGGGTTATATCAAGTGTTACAGGAATATAGATAAGGGATTATCTGATTCTATAAAAGGTCATGTCAAATAAAGCTATCAAAAAGAAGATAATGATTTCACCTAAGCCTCAAAAGAACAGTAAGAATTTTCTAGTCAGACAAATGAATTAATAGAGGGGTTATTTCTGTCAAAAGCAGTGCCATAAAAGTGAATTAGAAAAATAGACAGTGGGTCCAACAGCAGTTTTGCAGTGTATTTAGTATTAGAAGGAATGGAGTTCTGTGAAGGGACTAGAGAAAGAACCTAGTTGCAAAATAACCTTGAAATCAGCTAGATATTTTTATGTAGGGCTATAACATAACTATTCCATTTGTGTTTCAGAAAGTGAGTCCTGTGGATAAGGAAAATGGACTAGGAAATGTAAATATTAGAGACAAAGAAGACAGGTAAATTCTACATTAATTCAGATAAAAAAAATTGGCAGTGAATGGAGAAAAACAACACTGGAAAAATGTTTCAGAACTGTATTTTATATAGTATTTGAAGTTCCTCAGAATGAATGTTTCTGAATAAATCTTGGATTATATACTTTGTATTCTTGAAAAACTAACTGTAAATTTGCTTATTTTATAACTTTTATTACACTTTAAAGAATACTTTAATAAATTCATTGCTATAATGATAAAGATTCCGTTTTCAAACAATTTTTTAAGAGAGAGAATTTTTAAAAAATATTTATTTATTTATTTATTTTAGTTTTCCACAGACACGACATCTTTGTTTGTATGTGGTGCTGAGGATTGAACCCGGGCCGCATGAATGCCAGGCAAGCGCACTACCACTTGAGCCACATCCCCAGACCTCAAATAATTTTTATATTAAAGTGGGACTACATAGAAAATCTACACAGCAACACAACATTGCATGCCTTAGCTCTTAGGTATTTATAGGCAAAAATGACAAGATGTCTGGAATGCACTCTTATATAGACCACACTAAAACAAGAATGACAAACATTATCTGTTAAATTTTGGAGATGTACATAAAAGGTACCAGTCTTTCTATTGTTGGGTCTCAAATTTTCCTCAATCAAAAACATTTTCTTTTTAATTCTTGGCATTTAAGCATTAGGAAAACAATTTTAGAATGGAAAACACTGGAAATATTCTAGAGCTCCAGATCTTGAAGAAATGTTTTTTTATTCCTTAATTTATTATACTTAAATGTGCTGTTAGTTGAAGATCATTTGGGAATAAAAAGTACCTGAAAATTTTCCATGTTTCTTATCACATGTAAGGTAAAAGTCTGAACTCCTTAGGTAGCTCTTCTTCAGTATTCTAAACTCCATGATCTGACTTGGACCTCCCCTACCATGTTATCAGTGGTGAAATCACAACTAACACCCTACTCTTTACACGCATTGACTACAATTTTCTGAATACACCAAAAGGCTTTGTTCCAGGTCAAACATGTTCTACTTCCTGCACCTTACCTAACTTGCAAGCACCTTCTTATTATCTATGTTGCTATTGAAACCTCACCTCCTCTAATTATGCCCTCCTTACTACTTCAAGATAATATCCAGTCCCTTCTTTGTGACCCCTTGTATAGCCTAGACATACATCTACTATAGAAACCATCACACTTCATACACTTTAGTGATTCACAAGTCTGAATACACTCCCATGCACCTACCCTGGTTACTTCAGTATTTGTATATTTCAGTTCTCCTACCTTGCAAGACAGTATAATATACTGGTAAACAATACAGCTTTTAGAACCAATCCTGAGGGACCTAACTCAGCTCTACTATAACTCTGCTTCTCTATACAAATTACTTAATTATAAGTCTTTAGGGCCTAGAACACAGTAGTTATTAAAAAAATTACCATTATTAATGCTAATATTCTTTCTTTGGTTAAACCTACAATTTAGAAATCTTAAGATGTCAAAAACTCCCAGATTACATACTTCAAACAAATGTTTTACTTTTTATCTCTCCAACTTTCAACCAAGCTCTCAAAGTATGAAAAAAAAAACAACTATTTTCTTTTACTAACAGATAAAAAGGTCTGGTACTATATAATGATCTTATATGAAGATTAACACAAGTTCTAATAAAAATATTTATGTCTTAATATTCATAATACTATCTAAGTGATATTTTATGGCAGCTTAAGAAATAGTCCATTTACCAACTTAAAAAAATAAATGATTTACAAATCAAAGAAAAAACTGACAATAAAGAATTTCAATATCAACTACCAAATACTTAATTACCTAAAGCAATGAACTGCCTTAGATTTTGCATAAACGCACACACACACACACACACACACACACACACACACACACAAAATCAAAGACCATCCACTGAAGTGGATGAAGACAATATTCCAACATTTTGGTCCTCCTCATTAGATCCTTCAAATTTTCTTGACCTTTTCTTTCCCCCTGAACAAAAGCGATCTGGGCCTTTGGAGGGAACAAGAAGACAAAACTCAATTTAGACCAAATACTTATTTTTAAAAATTCAGTATAACAAAGAATCTTTGGAAAATAGGATAATTATATATGATTTTTTTTCCATATCTGTCACAAAGTATATAAAAATAAAGAAAAGCACAGACTGCAAGGAGACAAAAGATTAAAAAAAAAGACACATATATGCAGTTTAATTCAGACTGGATGTTACAACTCATAGTCCAGATCCTCTAAGAGCTGATCATCTAAAACAGCCAATGCAAGCAAGTGCAAGGTGTACAGTAGTTTGCTCAGGGTTTTTCTCTTAAACTTTTGAGATGGTTTCTTTATTTCATAAAGAGTAAAGGGATAGGGGGAGCAAAATCACATGAACTATTATGATATTCTTTCAAATTAAAAGTCTCAGTTGAACCATATATTGAAATTTTACAAGGAATTCTTTGTCTTGAGTGATTTTATCCTAGCCCTTCCCTACAAATAACAAAACTTCCCAACCTCTCAAATCTGTTTTAGGCTTTGTTATATGCAGGAGGAAAGTAAGTGAAGGGCAATAAAAGAAAACCAGAGACATCTGCCTTTTCCTGTTTCCCACCGAAGAATTACTTACAGGAAATAAACCATAAAAAAACCTTTTATCTTCAGTAAAACAGAGAGACTAAGAAAGAGCCAGAGTTTTTTAAGTAGAATAAAATAAGTAGAAATAAAATAATTTAATTAGAAATAAAATAATTTCCATTTAAGGAATTAAAACTATGTAGTAAACATTAAGTCATTCAAGTAATTTATGTTAACTGTAAGTGAGGGAGGAGCTCTATTTAAGTTTCCTCAAGGAACGCTATCATTATTCATTCTCATATAGTTCCGTATTCCTCCAATTTCGTTTATATGAATCCACTAAAACAGAAAACAATGTTTTTCCACAATGTTTTCCACTTGCTTTTCCAAGTAAACAAAAACTTTACATTTATAGATGACCTTACCACATCCCTAAAGATTTAGGAGAATCATCCAACTAAAGTTTAATGAGTAAACCATTAAATTCTGTTTATTTTAAAGGACTCATTTCTATTAGTACCACAATAATATAAAATCTAATTTAGCAATCTGCTCATAATCTTCCAGATGTAGGTACAGTAATGTTTTCATTTTCATTCCAATGAGCTCTTAAAATTGATATTTCAATTGATTGAATTACATGTGTCTTATGGAAATGATTAAAAGTAATATGAAAGCAATTATATACACAAAGGAAAAGGCATTAAATATCCACAGTATCTATTTCTACTTCAATGATGCTTAAGTTTTTTGGAATTACATATTCTACAATGAGATAATTATTTTACCTAAGTAGAATAGTGACACGGGCACTTAAAGCTGAAAAAATTAAATCGTAGTCTAAAGTAAATATTAGCATGAATTTGTATGCTTTGCCATAGAATTTTATACTCTTAAAATGGCTTTAATAAATGCAATAATCTACTCAGTTCAATCAATCAAAATAATGATAACATTAAATATCAATTTTATCTTCTCTATATGCTTTGATTAGTTCTGTATTTACGCTATCATTACAGATCTTGGATGATTCTGAAATGTCAGCCTATAAAACTCTACAATACTGGGACTCAGTCTCCAATCCACTAACAACTCCCCTAATTTCCACATATACCTGCTTCCTATTCTCCTACCAATTCATACTAGGTTATTTAAATATTTAATCAAAAGAAAAGTCCCAGAATTATCAAAGAGAATGACTACAGAGAAGACGGGAGTATGCGGAAAAGACATAAGTTTTCTCCTTATAAAATTATAATTCTAACTACTTTGTAGGGTTTTGGGGAGAATTAAACATGATTCTGACAGCAAGTATATAGCTCAGTACCTCCATAAATTACCTGCTATTAAAGAAAACAGATAAGTTTAGATGAAATTCCCTGTACTGCCATCTCTTGGAGATAACCTTGGGCCAAGGTGTAGGACTCAGAGCCTGGAAGCTTCGCCTATGTCTGCCGCTGGGGTCTGGGGAGAAGTGAGCTGAGTGTTAAAACTCAAAAGACATTGAGTCTGTTTGCTAACATTCTCCTCCAAGGCTGATGATAGTTTTTACCCATGGATGCACATTAAAACCACCTGGATAACAGTTTAAAAACTAACGATTCTCAGTACTTACCCTATACCCTGAAATCAGGATCTATTGAAATGTGCCTAGATTTTTTTTAAGGTCCCACTGTGATTCTAATGCACAGATAGGCTTCAGAACCACTGAACCATGGCACAAAAAGCAGGAGGCCTATCCAGCAAGACTCATGAAGAGGTCTACATTCTTTCTCTTTTTTAATTATAGATGGACACAATACATTTATTTCTTTGTGTATTATTATATGGTGCTGGGGATTGAACTCAGTGCCTCATGCATGCTAGGCAAGCGCTCTGCTCACTGAGCCACAATCCCGCACCCGAGCTCTACATTCTTAAAACAAGCAGCTTAGGAAGCTTCACAACTCAGAAATTCCTTGTTCATCTAGCAGAAAATACTGTTCTAAACATGCCTGCCCTGCGGTTACAACAGTTGCATATTTAGAAAAATATGAAGACAAATGTTTATGGAATGTGTTTGTGTTTTTTACAATACTGGGGATTGAATCCATGGTTGTTCCACCACTGAGCTACCCCTGTAGACCCTTTCTTAACTGTTTATTTTAAAACCAAGTCTCATTAAGTTGCTGAGGCTGGCCTCAAATTCAAAACCCTGCTTCAGCAGGGTTTAAATTCTACCCTTTTGACCTTGACATGACCTGTGAGTCAGGTTCACAGTAGCTGGGATTACATGGGTGCACCAACACACTCCATGGAATACGGTATTTCTTAAAATGTGTTCCCATGGGGGTTATTTTAAATACCAGTTCAGGTGCATTTACATAGATTCAGGAATAATAATTTTTAAACTTCAAAACATCACTGAATTTAGCAATACCATACTGAGTATACAAGAAATAACAGGTAAGGCTATTTGTATTTTATACTGAGGTAACTTTAAATTGCTGTAGTAAAGTCCTAAGCTTTCTACTTAAAAATGGCAAAATCAACAATAGTTTTGCATGAAATGTAAAGCAACATTCTTAAAACAACACTCATATATAAGTTAACTTCCACTACAATTTGGCTAATATTTATTAAACTACAGTAACATATCTAGGATGGCAAAAAAAAAAAAAACCCACTAGTCGTTCAAGCAATTTTATGTCAATAAATAAAATGTTATTGTAATTCTTAAGTAATCTAATATGCAAATTAACTCAGAATACTTAAGTTTAAAAAACATTGTTAAGCACAATTTAGGCAGAGAGATAACTAATTTTGGAAAGGGGTCTTTTTTAAGGACAGGTCCATATTTTTTCATGTCACTAAATTAGAATTCTGTTTGTATTTAAATGTAAATTTAGATGTGCTCTACTTATTTTAGCATGATTTTTTTAAGGAAAGAATATATTTGGATCACATAAACAAACCAAAAAAAAAAAAATTACATAAGAAAACATAATGTAACAATTTTTGTAGGTACCTAACATGAGCATGTGCTTAACATCTAAAAACAAAAGGTACAATATTGGTACATTGGAGATATATATATATCTGACAAGTGTGCATTAGAGAAGTCTCTAATATAAAACATTTAAACCATGGAGAATACTTGATTTTAAAATACAGAAAATAAATGTTAAGATAGGCACACCCACAATTCTTACAAAAACATGCTTGAAAAGATAAAATTCATCTGAGCACTCATTTCTCAGACATACAAAAGCTATGAAATCAATCAATGGATATTGCCTCCTGCTTTTGCACTGTTTCACCATTGATTGGTATGAATTCTGAATACACAATTACTGTTGCTTTTCATCTTTCTTCCATGTTATATATAGAATGCATCTACCTAAAATGAGTAGAACTTAAAACATCAACATTATTTGTATTACAGTCACTTCCTTATGTTATTTTTAAAAGGCACTATATTTAAAAAATAATATTACAACAAATAGTGCTTTGGAAGATCTGAAATTCCAAATCAATGTGTTCCATCAATCATAAGTAGAGTTAAGAAGCCCTAACTATATATATATATATATATATATATATATATATATATATATATATATATATATATATATATATAAAGTTGATGAATTTGAAGATTATAAAATTGGTTTATTGTAAAAGCAATTCAAGAATAACCAGTTAAAATCTTATCCCCCTACTACCCAAACAAGAACATAAAATAAGAAAGACCACATCAAAGCTATGATTCAAACTCAAAAAGAGAAAGGACTCTTAAATCTCTTCCAGGTCACTACAATGGTATGATAAGATCAAAGCACTAGGTCAGGTACACAGCACTGCTACAACACTGAGGTATAAGTGGGCAAATTAAATTTGGGAGAAAATGAAGACTATGTATGTGCAATCCTGTATGTGCCCTGATGTGTCCTATAAAGAATGGATCTTTTCTGTCCCAAATTAGACTTTGTATAGTGAAAAAAAAAAAGAGAAAACAATAGAGGAAGGGGAAATCCTACCAACATCTTCAAGGGATACTATAGCATTAACTATATACTGACTATCAGAAAATAAATTAAATACAGAATTTTTAAACATCACAAAATCTTGTAATACTGCATTAAGCTCTACCTTTTGAGCTGATTGTTTGGGTACTGAAAATGTAAAAGTTTGATCAGGGGTAACTACTACTGCTGTAACATTTTTTAATCCATCAGTGAATATATTTGGAGCATTCATGATAGGTGTTTTTCTTGTCATTTTTGGAAAAACTATAGGATGTGAAGACCAAAAAGACAATAAAGGATTAGATGGTAAGGGGTTATCAAATAAAATATTAGATTTACAAATGATTATTGCCCAAGTATTTCACTCATTAGCTAACTCAACAATTTGATCCATAGTATATGGAGTAATAATTTTATTGGGAGAAATTCCAAACACTCTCTTTGTTGCTTTTTATTCCTTTGAGTATTAATTGTCCTACAGCCTCAGGATACCTAATAAGAATAGTGTTAGGAGAATAAGATAAACATATCCACAATAATGGACCTTCTTTCCAAAATACTCCTGTAGGAATTTTTTTGTTGTTGGTGTTACAATAAATAATAAAGGCAAACTTATATCAATTCTATCCAAATGCATATTTTTCATATATGTTTCAATGATTTTTAATGCCTTTCTTGCTTCAGGCGTTAACATGCAGGGTGAATTTGGATCTGATGGACCTTTTAGGATAGCAAATAAAGGTCCCAACTCTCCCGTTGGTATGCCTAAATAATGTCTTATTCAATTTATGTCTTCTAATAATTTTTGAAAGTCGTTCAGTGATTTGAGTTGATCTACTTGTATTTGAATTTTTGGTGAATGCACGATGGTTGAAGATAATAAAACTCCTAAATAATTAATTGGAAATTTATTTGTACTTTATCTATTGCTATCTCTAGATTATATTTTTTTTTACTAAATTTGTAAGTATGGCATAATATTCTAGCAATGTGTTTTTAAGTTTATGTGCTAATAATAAATCATCCATATAGTGAAATATTTGTAGTTCAGGATTTTGATTTCTAAGTGGCTGGATTGCTTTGCTAACAAAAATTTGACACATAGTTGGGGTGTTAGCCATCCCTTGAGGGAGTATTTTCCATTCATATCTCTGATCAGGAACTTCATGATTTAGTGCAGGGATAGTAAATGCAAAACGTGGACTATCCTTAGGATGAATTGGAATTAAAAAAAATAATCTTTAATATCTATAGCTAAAACATACCAGGTTTTTGGCAAAGCAGACTATTGGGGAATCCCTGATTGAGCAGGTCCCATAATAAGCATCTCATTATTAATGGCTCTTAAATCTTGCAATAATCTCCATTTACCAGATTTCTTTTTAATGACAAAAATGGGAGTATTATAGGGAGATATGGAAGGTTGCATATGTCCCTCCGTTAATTGTTGTTTGACCAGGTCATGGGCTGCTTGTATCTTTTCTTTACTCAGGGGCCACTGAGAAACCCATACTGGTCTTTCTGATTTCCAAGTAATTTTTATTGTCTCAGTGACCCCTTCTGAAAACCCAATCCATGTCTATTTATTCCTTGATCTATTTGAATTGGTGCTGCTATACTTTGTTCTTGTTCTCCTAACCTTTTTTCTTTCCTAAAATCTTGTCTATCCCTAATAGTGGGCGCACTTGGATTGCTATTATTTGTTAATTGCAAACCTAATTGATCTAGGACATCTCGTTCCCATAAATTTATAGGAAGATGATCCAATAACTATGGCTGTATAGTTCCTTCACATCCTTCAGGATCCTTCCAATCTAACACCATTGCATTTCTATGGGGATTAGTTACCACTCCTAGGCCTCAAAGTGTTTGACTGGCTTGTTGTAATGGTCAATGTTTTGACCATTCTTGATGAGATATGATGCTAAGGTCTGCATGTGACCAGTAGCCCATTAAATTCATATCCTTGAATATTTAGTTTTAGCATTGGGAGAGAATCTAAATTTAAAGACAGCAGAGACCAATCTACAACTGTGGAGCCTAATCCCCTGGAACTATTCTATTGTACTACTGAAAAATTTATCATGTAGGCTAGGTATTATTACTAACTGTGCTATTCTGTCTCCTGGTGAAATTACTGATATACCCTTTTGAGAACTAGCTATAATTTTTATTTCACCTTCATAATTGGGATCAATTACCCCAGGACTTATCATAAGTCCTTTTGTAGTAGAAGAACTGTGTCCCAATAATAAGCCTACTGTTCCTTGGGGAAGAGGTCCTTTTACTCCTGTGGGAATAATTTGAACTCCCAACTCTGGTGTTAGTACTGTGCTGGTGGAGGTGCAGATGTCCAACCCTGTGCTCCCTCTGGTTCGTCTGATGAGAGATCTGATGGATAATGTGTTTTGGGCACTACCCTGATGGTGTTGCTGGGTTCCTCCATGGAGTTTCTGGGTTCCTCCAGTGACCTGTATATTTGAGGTTGTGGGCTATGTACTTTATAAAGAAAAGAGGTTTATATATTACAGTTTGGGAAGCTGAAAAAATCAAAATCAGACGTTCTTATTAATTCAGCCTCTGATGAGGGTAACTTCTTTGGCTATATAACATCATGGCAGATCGAATTGTTGCAGGAATACAAGCGAAAAGGAGAGATCACATGATGAGCTAGGAAGCCAGAGACTGGGAGAAGTCTTACTTTTTCATAATGACTCTCAAGATGCAAGAACTAACCAGAGTCTCTTCTAAGGGCAGCATCTTCAGGTCTCCCTTTCTGAGGGCAGTGTCCTCAGTGAACTACCACTAGCTCCACCTCTTCAAGGTTCCACCATCCCCCATATCACCACACTCAGGAGCAAGCTTCCAACACAGGAACTCTGGGTGGACAAACCACAGCTAAACTAAGCACTTGGTAACTGAAGCTTTGCACTCAACGCACAAAACTGTCACAGTGGGGAGAAAAATCTGGAACTCCTGCAGAAGCCCAGCAGATTGGAGAGGAATCAATGTCCTATAACCATCAAGGAAGTACAAAGGGAAATAATTAAGCTTTAAGATGATAATAGTAGTTCTCAATTAATTTATTTGGCAATGATAACCAAACACCTTGCTGTCTTAACTTTTACAGAGGAGCAGGGGAGTTTTCCTGCCTGTACATGGTTCCAAAAAAAGGAAAACATTAATGATAAAGAGGGAGAGCAACCAAACACATCAGAAATGAGTGCTTTTCTTTTTTAAGATCATATTTTAGCTTTGATTTCAGTGAACCCTAAACAATGATCCAAGACATTACCTCTGTTCATCCTGATAAGAGCTGACAAGAGTCAGGGAGACCACTTGAAGCCCTCTGCCTTCCTGTTCCACTCTGACCCAGGTTGCTGACATGGAGATCTGCAAATGGATACAGGTCCTAAATGGCAGTCATCAAGCAGGGTGCCAGGACACAGAATAGAACCCTTCCCTCCAGGAGGCTACTGGAAGTGACAAAATGCAATTGATGACTTACACCCAATGGGACACTGCTTCACAGAATGCCATAGAGCTCAGGAACATATCCAGCCATACTATCTAGACCCTCCCTGCATGTCCAGGTAATGCAGTACACTGGCCACAACCAGAGACTGTGTCACAATACTGCAGTTCAAATCTTAGCTCTGCCATTTACCATCTGGGTAATCTGGGAGGCTCCTCAATCTATCCACATCTCAGTTCCCCATCTGTAAGAAATGGGGAGTGATGATGTCTACCCTCTGAGATTATAGTGGGAAGTAAAAGAATTTGTATATACAAAAGTAGCTCATATTGTGCCCTGGATATGTAACCACATTCATCAATCTAACGCAATTAGCCCAATGTACAAAAGCACATTCATCTTTGCCCCATTTATCCTATCTCCAGCCAAAAGAAACGTTATGAAAATGAACTTTTCCCTCAAATTTTTTCTGCCAACTGAGTGAAACAAACCTTTAACTTCCACCTCCGAAGGGATGGCTGGTCTGAGATCTTTCCATCACTATGTGGATTTCTATTCACAGAGTTTCCTTACAACCTCTTAGGGAGGTGTGATCCCTGCTAGAAGCCTCATGGTCCTGATAATAAAATTAAAAGGTCATCACTCTGGACAGCTCTGGTGGGCAACAACAGGCTGCTTTTGTGGATGAATCAGCCACTGTCCACAGGAAAACAGCTGCCCCACATCCACCTGCACCCAAATGTCCTACCTAGCACACCGCCCAACAATTCCCTGCAAATCTGTCTGACCATGCAGAGAAGAAGTGTAAATGGGAATCTCAGCACAAATGAAGAGTCAGTCACAACAAGGCACTTGGGGAAATAGATATCAATAAGGATGTTAGGAGATCAGGCAAAGTACAAAAAGAGTGATAAGATCAGGGATAATTTCCACAGGGGGATAGTTGAACACACTATCATTGAAAGAATCAAGTGTATACTCACCATAGGATTGAAATTTGAAAACAATAGGCAATGCAGATGTAGATGATTTTAGTAATCCATGCTCTCTTTAAAATGAGGCTTTGGGAGAAGAATAAGATAAGTGTGAGTTTTGCATTTTGTGTCCAGAAAATGATGTGATAAAGGAATACATGGAGCAGGTGACATGCGTATTTCTTCCACCATTTCTGGGAGCATGTTTTGAAACCCTACAATTTAGACTTTGGGGGTAAAAATAGGTGTACCCTGGGTTTATGTGTATAGAGATGATGCATGAATAGACCATATGGTGAATAAAAAATATAACAGGTTACTATTTTAAATAATGGATTGAATTGATATTTTAAAAAATACAT
Source organism: Callospermophilus lateralis (assembly GCF_048772815.1). Lineage (NCBI taxonomy): Eukaryota > Metazoa > Chordata > Mammalia > Rodentia > Sciuridae > Callospermophilus > Callospermophilus lateralis. Next base: position 88,141 of record NW_027512942.1, on the reverse strand, counting down.
GAAATCTGGTATTCACATACAAACATTCAATCCAAGTAGTTATACATGTAGTGGTAATATTAGGGTTACTAATTATAACAAACTGTGTTTGAGTTTTGCTTTGAAAATGATGATGGAATTCAAAAGTTATGTGATATAAAAGAAATCTCATGAAAAAGCAAGTAAAGCAACATGGAGAAATGCATGGGATCTGATTCAAGAAGTGAATGAAAGTGAATCATATGCATATCAATTTGTGAATTGTGGATGAAATGATACATCCTATGATGTATATATACTGAAGAAATAGGAATATAACAATTTTGAATAAGAATTTAATTAAAAATACACATCATGTCTCATATGAATATACTTTTATTGATGTTAAACTGGGTCTCTTACTGTAGAAATATTAGGGTTAGTACTCAATATTCACTGAAGTTCATTTTGAGTATTCTGAAATGAATATGTATATCAAGAAATTGAATATTTCTGAAAAATATCTCCTGAAAAGTTGATTATAAATCCACACAGATGGACATGAAAGAATCAAGGTAGTATAAGTATATGACACACATAGTTCATGTTTGCAAATTCATACTAAATATATATATATATATATATATATATATATATATATTTAATACATTAAAATATAATAGTATGTATGCCAATCGAAATTCATAAGGGGATATATATATATCCTTCACATATGTACTCCAAATATTCATTTTCCTCTACATTGTTTCATGTCTAAACTTGTTGAAGTATAAAGCTCACGACAGCTTGAATTTTCAGTTACCTCAGTGTATTGGGGGGCAGTGATCTCTTCATGAAATTTGTATTTACCAAAGTGAGAATACTCTCAAAAATATAACTGTGATGGCAGTAGGATTATATATATGTATATAAAAATATACATTGTGACCCAGGCGACAGAGACAGGGAGTCAGGAAGTTACATATTTGTTGACTTTGAAAATTCTTGGAGAAGTAAAAGGAGAAAAATGTGTCACAGGTTTTATAATATGTATCTCTGATGAAGCAAAAGGCAAGGCCAAGTATACACCATGCCTCCTATCAAATGCCTCTACTTCTATTCCTTTAGGATTATTTTTATTGATGTTAGGGTAAGTAGTCAGAGCCTAGAAAGTTATGGGTTAGTGTCAGAGATTCAATATTTCAAATGGCAAAATGGAAAATGAGTCTAATACATATGGGAACACGTGGCACATAAAAATCTTCCACTGTCATCCACCACAATGTCTGGACATTACTATCACCCTAAAGAAGACACAATGAGAAAAGAAGAGGAAAAAAATCTGTGAATACATATCTGGAATTGGAAATTCTGAGGAGCTCACAAACCTGGGTGTGGCAGAAGAGATCTCAAAAGTTGAGGACAGGGTAAACATTCCACAAACATGTAACCCTGCTGGCCTAATGACTTCTTGATTATCTGCCTCTGACATTCGTTTACTAGAAATATAGCTTTCTTTTAGATTCCTTTGTAGTGAGATCATGAAAGCCTGGTCTGAAGCTATGTGAAGAGGAGGACATGGGTTCATATTTTCCAATAGGAACAGGAGGCAGCAGAGCTGAATCCTCTCTATGCAAGTGACTGTGGCCATTGTGGTATGAATGTCTCCCTGGGTGCATTGTGAAGCCTTTGGCTCACTGCCCAGTTTTAATGGCATATCTTACAGCTTCCCTGGAAAATTGGTGTTTGTTTTTGAAATACAAAAAGGTCAACCAGGACACAGTGCTGGAGGGAGATCTGCCACATGGTGTGAGTCAGGGTCTGAAGGCAAAAACACAAACTGGGCTGCTACCCCATATATCTTTCCCACTTGAGCGTAGCAACTTATTTCTGAGAATCGCACCAAATCCTCTCCCCACAACAACATGCCTTTATATTTTCGGGTCTCCTGGCTGCACCTTGTCAGTCACATGTCATTTGGAAGCCAATGACAGAAGCCCAGGGGCCCACCACAGATTTTGGACCACACACCTGCACCCCATTGCTCCTGGCGCAGTTCCCTGCAGGCTCCTACTCACTGGCCTCTCTGTTCTTCACCAAGGTCATGAATTCCACTCAGTCAAAAATGGCACTCGCTGGTTCAGTCATGATGAGCAACCAGAGATCTAAAGGTTCTCCAGGGATTTCTGGTCTTGGGATTCTCAAAAACTTCATGGTATTGGCCTAGCCATATTTCAAGAATGAAGAAGTTGACACTGTGGGTTTTACTTCATTCAGGAGCCATTGAGTGTTGAGGAATCTCCTTTCAGTAAAAGCTCTGGAGATCGCATGCAGGCAAGGTTCCCAAAGAGTGGCGAAAGGTCACAGGAATCCAGGCCCATTGGGGTCTAAAACATGAGGTTCCTGTGAGTTTTGGCTCTCAACTATAGCTGAGAAGGCTTTCACAGCAAAATCATGTGAAATCCTGGCTGAGATTCCCAGTGCTGTGGAGAAAGCCACCCTCGGCCTAGATCTCAGTTTCCAAAGGCTCCCCTAATGCCTGGCCTTCTAAAATCCCAACACAATTCATGGCAATAGTTCTCTGAGATCAGTTCCAGTACTCAGTCTCTAATGGCATCACACCAGAATTCAAGCTGAGGTGGACCCAGTCATTTTTTCCAACCACCACACAAAAGACCACTATTCTAACAAAAACACTCCCACATGGCCCTCATCTTCTTCCATACAGACACTCATCATAACATTCTGGCTGGGGGTTTCTATAGGGTGAGCAGTCTTAGATGGTGTGAAAAGAAAGCTCTCATGCCCATCATATGCCAAATGTCATGGTGGCCTGGACACCCTTCCTGAGAAACAGGATAGATAAAATGGGCCTGTAGTTATAACTGCTTTTCTTCTCGAATTAGAGGCCTCCTGCCTGCCAGGGGTAGATTCTTTATGTGTACTGGACTCATGAAAAAACCCAAACTCCTGTGTGCTAGTTACTGGAGGGCTTGCAACAACTCATTTGACCCAGAGGATCCCTGTTCTGACTTCATAGGGGTCAGGAGCCTGACCAGAGGAAGGCAAGAGACTTCATCCAATAGTACACTTCTTTTTCATTCTTTTAGATTGGGATGGACACATGGGATTTTTCTTGGGTTTCCTGGGGTGCTGAGAATGTAATTCACAGCCACACACAGGGCCAAGAGTCTGATTCAGCCACAGCTTTTACAAAGCACTTTACTTCAAAGGCACAGATTAGGCCTCTTCATTTCCATTTGAAACCATTTTCTTGAGAAGTCCCAAAGGAGTGCCCAAAGGCAAACACCTCTCTGACCTTCAGGGGACAGAACAATAAGGAATAAAGAAGCCTGGAGAAAAACTTTTCTTTAATTGAACACTGTGGCATTGACAGCTCCTGATCATGCAACTTGGGTTACTATCTATCAGTTTGGGATACTCTGGGTTTTCATATAAAAATTCATAGAAGAAATCTCATGTCTCTGAAGAAAAGTAGCAAAACTAATCCAGGTCTCCATAACTTGATTCTATGAAAAAAGAGCCAAAGAATATATGTTTAACTTTGAGAAATAGCATCTGGGAATAATCCTTGTATTACATATAGACACTTTGATGGTTAGCAGGTGAAATATGGTTAGTGGTGGATCTCTAGTTATGAATAAGCACAAATACACTAGAAGAAATAGGCATCCTACTGTTGGAATATTTTAAACAATATTTTTTCTTTAATACTGGATCAAATCATTCTTTTGAGATCCCTTCTAGCTGTACTTTGAAACTTGGAGACTATGGAATTACTAAAATAAAGTTATTACATTTCTGAGCAGTCATTTGTACATTTTATATAAATGAAAAAATTTTTAATAGGCTGTACTTTTCTTTTGCCAGTATCTAAGAAGCTTGCTATATATTTGTAAACACACCAAATGTAATTCAAGAAGTTTGCATAAAATGAAAACCATTTATCACTAGAAGACATTCTTCATATGCGGTATCTGTTTCTACATGGTTTAAACGTATTCTCTGGTGGATGAAAAAATAAAGCACTTTAGGTAATTGTCTTTGCATTTACATAGCACCTTCACTTAAGACACCTGGGTGTGTCCTACTACTGATATCTATGTCTTGTTTTACTTTATCTGATCTTAGTATATATTAAAATCCATGGTTATCATTAGTAACTTTGAATTTCAGGATTGATTAATACAGGATGATCTTTAATTTTGCCAATTTCTGTTAAAGCAATTTTTCTTCATATTTTATTCAATTATTAATTCAAAAAGCATGTCTTATATTTTCAAATTAATGTGTGTTTTAAATCCAGGCTTAATTTGTGCCGCAGTCTGGCTGGGCACAAAATCACGAGCCACTCAAACAGGAACAAACTTTATTTTGAAACTCCTGCCAATGCCCTGTATGCTTCCCTGGAAATATGTCGACCCCCACACGCAGCGTTCTCCTGGGCCCACACCAATAGCAAATCCCTTCTCTGGAATTCCCTCCTACCGCACTTCCCCAACAAATGGGAATTCTCCAGGAGTCCCAAAGCAGGCTAGGGTGGACAGCAGGGGTCTAATATCCATTTGAATGCACATCTTAACATAATCATATCATCTCAATGGCTTCCTGGCGTCACCTTTCAACCAAAAATGCCATGCATCATTACTACTTGGCTATGGCTCTTAGCATCTCCCCCCTTCTGTTTAATTAAGCAACAAGCAATGTGGCTTAGGGACCGTGTCTCTGTCTGTTAGGTTGTCCAATTCAACATACGGTACTTTCCCGTCATCAGATGAACTGACCTCTAGGCGTCAGCCTCCTGTCTTAGGTTGGTACCACTGCAATTGGATCATACCCATCACTGACTACTGGTCCAGCATATAGCCATACTTGTGGATAGGCCTATGCACCAGTGTGTGTGGGGGGTGAGATTCTTTGCCTCACCTCTGTTGGCCCCCAAATCCTTGGTGCCAGGTATCCTCAATGACTGCACAGCCAAAGCATCTTGCCAAAAGCATACACCATCTTGGCATTCTTTCCCAATCATAAGGAATATTGAAATATTCTGTAAAATAATCAATGGAGAGATCAAGTCTGTGGAAGAGCTTCTGGAAGCTGAAGTTCTCAAAGTTGCTAATAAGGAGAAAACTGTTCAGGATTTGAAACAGGAAATAGAGACTCTAAAAGAAGAAATAGGAAATATCCAGCTTGAAAAGGCTCCCACTCCTGATACAGTATGTTTGTGTGTTGTTTTGTCTTGAAATGTTGTATTGTCTTTGTGACGAAAATATGGAAGAGGTGTTAAGTAAATTGTTGAAAAAAGGAGGCACCCCAATGGAACCAAGAATAGTTAGGGCATGTGTTGATAAAAGCCCAGAAACTCTAGTCAGAAAAAAGAAAGTTCAGAAGAAGAAGGATTATCAGGAAAAAAGTTGCAGCAAAGGCTATTACTGAATACTTTTCGTTATAGGACGGGAGCAAATCTGCTCGTCCCTGTTCGTCACCCCTCTGTTATTTTGCTGCAGCCGGACTGCGGCAAATTTGTTGGGGTTATGGGAGTAGGAGGGAAGTTGTTTTCTTGTTGTTATCTATATAATTTTACTTTGAACCTTTCAAGATATGGCTAGATAGACCACCAACTCTTAACAATTTCACCAGTCCCAGGAGAAGGATAGAAGTGGCATAGGTTTATTCTTGGAATAGTGCTTCATTCACATCACAAAATGTCTGATATGAAGGAAGTCTCCTTTTAAAATATTAAATACTAAAATTCACACAAATGTTCATGAGCTTGGTAAATAGTAAATGTCTTTTGGAACTTTTGAGATCACAGTGTCATTGACCTTTGCTTTTCTTTACAAATAGCCTCTGCTAGAATCTCAATCCAAGATTGTATTCACCCCAAATTTCTCCCTTCTGGCATGCCAAGCAGATTACCACTTCTCAACTGGTTTTTCCAAATCTGAACATCATATCTTATTAAGATGATTGATGGGAGATTCACCCTTCTTTGAAAGCAGTTTTGATTATAAATAACAGAAATGAAAGAAAACCTGTTATATTTGTTCCTACCAAAATTCAAATACTTAATGAGACATCTTTGGAAGCTTTAAGTGGTTGTTTTATTTTAAGGAGCCATTTCTATGTTCATTCACACAAACTTGTTGGTGGGAGAGATTTGTTCAACCCCCACTTTCTAACTGGCACCTTTCCCACTCATGTCTTTGCAAGAAGGAAAAGAAACAAACAAAACACTTGTGTTGTTGTTGTTGTTTTGTTTCTTCCTCTATAGAATTGGAAGCTATATGTTACTTTCTAAATTATTTATGTTTATATAAATGTATGAATGTCTCTCTTAAGAAGGCATATCTTCCCTGAGAATTTCAAATGATGTTTTGAGCTCTTATTATCTCTGTCAATTAAATGTATCTGAGACTTATTAAAATAAGAAATCTGTTATAGATAATACATTTTAAATATTAACTCCTAAAAATGTTATGTAGTGAAAAATAGGACCACATTATTAACATTGCTTATTATTATTTATATGCAATCTATTTCAAAGGAATTTTTCAATATTTTTCCAATTTTAGATTTTTCTTTTTAACTTTTTCTACTTATGAACTGGCTTTTAAAAAAGAAAACAAGGATTAAGAAATATTTTAGGTAACATTACAAAATGATGGACAAATGATTAGTTTATTTTGCCTACAAATTGAACTTGAACAGATGTGTAATGCAGGTGTAGATCATCAACACTTTATGATATGCCTGCTTTTAATTTTCATCGAATGCCTTGATCGCTTACGAGTTAGTCATGTGTGGTGTTAGAAATTTTTGAATTACGGCTTAATCAGTTGTTAAGAATAAATCGGGCTGGGGTTGTAGCTCAGTGGTAGAGCGCTTGCCTTGCATGCAAGAGGCACTGAGTTCGATCTTTAGCACCACATAAAAATAAATAAATAAAATAAAGATCTTTAAAAATAAATAAATAAATAATAAAATTGTGATCGTGATTTTATCACTATATTTAATGGTTTGTTGCATACTTTGCAGGATAATAAATTTCATTTCCTTGCATTATCCTATAAATAACCTTAAACTTTTAAATTAGGATAATCATAGTTGCTTTCTTAACCTTGCAAACATGTACTGCTCCATGAATTTAAGAATTGGAATATATATCTAACTCGAACTACATCAAATATGACATATCCATATGTATGCATTCAAACTGTTTACTCAGAAAGACATACTTCAGACCTCTTAGATAATGGTTTCTTTTACTTGTGTTCACTATTAACCTTTTGTCTCCATATTGCTAGAGATGCCTTTTTATAGCTCCATGAATTTTTATCAATTCATTTAAATGGATATACTTAACAATGATTTTTTAAATAAAGCAAAAACTTGAGCTTATATATGACATTCATTGACAGCTGCTCTAGAGATGTATACAGTTTTCACTGATAGTTATGTTTGAGAAGTTTTTTTTGGTTTTTATTTTCTTTATTGGCCTTGGTAAATATACTGAACCTTTGAAACATGCACATACACTTAAAAATTTTTTTTGAAGATTACCTGAGAATGTACAAAACACTCATCTGCAAAACTTGACAAAACATTAACCTAAATCAAGCAGGCACAATTGAAATTGAGTATTTGGCAATTAAAGTAGAAATATATTTTTTATATTACATCATGACCTTATGACCTTTCATAATCATTTAACTTGTTATGTGGTAACCGGAGCTCAGGCTTTCCAGAATATAATGTTCCTATCAGTCCAAAGAAATGAAACCACTTGGTAAAACTGACAGATTTTAAGTCAAGGAGATTTTTCTTTTTATGTCATACATTATTTGGATGGGTAACTAATAATCACCAAGGATGTTAGTATTGATATAATAAATAGAAGCATATATTCTTGCTACTTGTTGTTGCCATGGGAAACACACTATGATTATTGTTTTAGTTTTTAAATTTCAATTATTTTATTTATACATGTAATAATAAAATATCTCTATAGTAATAAAATTGAAATTAAAATAATAAATCCATTCCTTATATATTAACTAAATATATATTGACGTTCACTGTAGGCAATTTAGTCTGTCCTTTAATTTACTTTTTCCATTTTTAAAATTAGACTTAGAATGTCCCCTTCTTTCTGATAAATTTTGAAAACCTAGCATGCTGTTTTTTTTCCTAAAACTTCAAGTTTTTCATATTGTTATGAATTTTTTGAATCATTTGTTGTTTTTCTTTTTTTGAAGTAAAGCATGGTCCTTTTTGTTTTTACTTAATGACTAACTAGCTAACTGAGGCTGCAACATAAAATAATACTGGTGTTTTTCCAAATGATTAGAGATACCCTTTTATATAATCTAAATATTTGAGCCTCTATACTATTCTACTCTGCTCCATGACCTATTTGTCTCTTTCTTCATTACTATAATGATTTTCTTTCATGGTAGTATTTTAAGACAATTTTGTTTTATATTATATTTTAATAACTCTTACATGAACTCACACACCAAATAACAGTTTTTATTGCACAATTATCATAATATACTGACCTCTTTACCTACCTTATATGAACACAAATTTTTAAAAAGTCACTATACATACATATGTACATGTATATTTGTATATATATATATATATATATATATATATATATATATATATATATATAAAATAAATTTATCACACTAACCATTAAATTAATAAATATTGAGTATACATATGACAAATAATAATTTTGAAGAAATGTCAAGAAAATAATTTCCTAGGCCTCAGTATATAAACATAAACATTTTATAGTTAACAAAATGCTTAACTATGATAATACAATAATCTATATATTAAAAATTAAAAGATTAAATTTATTGAGTTTTATGGTATTATGTGAAAATCAGAATTTTCAGGGCATCTTAAGTTCATTTAATAGGGTTATAGTTAATTCCTCAAAGACAGTGGGATTAGAGACCATGAGTTTTAGGGCTAGGTTTAATGGTAAACTTTACATCAAATTCAGAAACATTTATCCAAGATGTCCATTCCCACTCTGTTAAGGGGAAAATAGTTATTAAAATCTAGCATATTCTTGAGTTCTATTCCAGAAATAAGTTTCTTTCCTGACAGGCAGGTCTGCCTAGGCATATCAGGACTAACCCTGACCATTTAGCAAATAGTACCATATTAATACAAATTTATTACTGTTACGTCTTGGAATTCAATTGTAAAACTAAAGCAATAATAAACTACTGTCCAATTGAAATTAATTTAATGCCTTTCAAAATATCAAAGTAAGGGACTCTAATCCTCATCTGATGTTTTGACTGCTTTATTTGGTATGCATATTTCCTGGGAAATCTAATTTTATTTTTGCATTGCTAATCCATTTCATTTCAAGCTGTGTTTTGATTTTTCATACCAGCAAACTTTCACATAGGTATCTAAATTTCTCATTTAGATGAATAACTATAAAATAAATCCTAATTCAAATATTCCTGAGCAAACCTTATTTTAGAATGCATCAAAATAGGAAGCAGTATTCCTGAAAGACTTAACTGCTGTGTTTTAGGAAAGGAAAGATTGTTCTGTGCACACCTTGGGGCAGGTCAGCCAGTTACAAACCTCTTGGCTTTGCTGAAAGTTAGTGAAACAGATATTGATTCACCTTCTTTATTTCTGTCAAATATAATATTGCCAATTTATTATTCATATATTCTTTTGGGAAGAGACCGTTCACATCTTTTATACCTTCCAAACATTTGCCAAATGAGAATACTCTAGTGATTTCCATGCATTTTAATCCATCTATGTGAAGCCTGAAAACATCTAGAACAAGGGAATTGAACTCACCCAGTTAATCAAAATTCATTGTTGAGGGCTTCCAGATTCTTTCTACTAACCTCTAACTCCTTGTGAAGGGATTTTATTGTCAGTAGTTAATATTTTATGGGAATGCTGTCAGCTTCTTACAGAGCCCAAAGGAGTTATATATTTTTTCTGACATAATCATAATTCCAATCAGTATGGTTAATGTCAGCATCTGTAGGATTCCTTTGATTTTTAAGGAGAAAAAACATAAAGAATTCCAGACTCGTCAAATAAGAATAACTGTGAATGCTTCAGGAAATTCCTATTTCTCTGGGTGAATGCTTGGGGACAAGAGGGACAGATATGCAATGGATGCCTCTCAGTGGTTTACAGGTTAACCTGTTTTTTTCTTTGCCTGTTGAACTGTGCCAGGAAAGAGAATTTCATGTGATAGCTTTGCACACAAAGACAAGTAATTTAAACTAAGGCAGAATGACACACGCACACATGCACAACTATTGTGGATAATGGGTGTTCAGAAAATTATCCCACTAATAATATAATCTCTGCAAAATACTATACATGTCTCAAAACACAAGACCGTGAAAGAGTCTTGGAATATGTTCTTTGTGACAGGCTTTACATCAACTGGAATCTCATCAGTTTGTTTTGCTAAGTACCACTTCTATTTTATTCTTGTTGCTGAGAACTGTGAAAAGAAGCATGAAAATGACCTGTAAAGGCAAAGGGGCATTTGGGTTGATAATTAATCTTTACAAATGACAAGCAACTGATTTAATAATGAAAAATTATTCAGTTAACTAATATGACTGACCTTTTAGCAAAATTGAATGAATCATCCAGTTTTGGCTTCAAACAAACTCAAGCACTAAGCATATAGCAAATGTTTGATCTATTGTTGATTTTGCTATGAGAAATGTATGCTGGACCCTATTCAGCTTTGAAGATCTTAACAAATGTTTTCTTCTAAAAAGCATATGAACTCTTCACTTATCCGAAACTTCCTCCATCATCAGGTGTTTTTATGTCAATCACTTGTCTATGTTTTATTAGAATCAGGTTTAAAGAGAAGTTCTGTAATTGGTATTTGTTTCCCAGATAGAATATTGAAAATTTAAGATCTCACTATGAAGTTGAGATATGGTCAGGGGGGTTATTAAATTTGACTTTCTAATGTAGGAACTTTGCAGTAGCCATTATCTCTATCTATACAGAGGATCTTTTATTTCTTGCATGATAAAGGCCTTATTCATTATAAGATAAATGTTTGGCAGAGCAACTTTATTTTTCTATTTTTCTATGTAAAAATTATTGATACTTTACATCATAGGATAGCATGTTCTATATTGATTCTTTTGAAACAAATTATCTATTTCCTTAGAAAGGCATTACAGGCCATGAAGATAAAGTTGAAAAAAAAAGATAAAATTTTAAAGTAGTTATTTCAGATATCTGGGAATAGTCTGCTTCTTTGATGAATTTAACAACTTTCCTAAGCCAAAGTCAATACCATAATTAAGATTTTAGAAAATGAATTATAACTTGGTTATGAAAAGTCAAAGGCATTGTAAAAGAAAAAAAAACTTCCACATTTAACATTCTGACAAAGTAAATAGACATGACATGATTAAGAAGGGACATCTTCATATTCATGGACATTTAAGTTATACACTAAATAAAACTTGAAATGATCAGCTGAAAAAAAGTTTTAAATTAATGAGAAAATTTAGTTGGGAGGTATATATAAAATATTGTAAGATGGAACAATTAAAACAGCAGTTTTAATACAAAAACAATGGCCAGATCAGTATACTAAAACTTCCAAATTATGTTTGGGCTAGAGCTTGAACCCAGGACCACATATCTATAAACTGTTTTATTATTTAAATATATTGCATATTATGAAATATTTTAGATTATTCCAAGTGATAATATGATTTTATTATTGTAAATAATTAGTATAAATAACTGCATTGGTGGATTTTTCTGACATTAAATAATTGTGAAGTAAATTCTACTTAAATATATCATATTTTAATACACTGTTGGTTTAGTTAATAAAAATTTAGGATTTTTATAATTATATTCATAAACCAAATAGAAATATAATTTTTCTTTCTGCTATTGCCTACAATGGTTTAGTTCTGTACATGGTGTAGATTAAAAGGTAGAAAATCCCCCATCTTTTAAAAATGAAAAAAACTTCTAATACACAGTTTACTTAAATGTAGGCATAACCTATTCCAAAAATGTTAGTAAAACACATCTAAAAGTTCTTGAGAATTTTTTTAAAAATTTGGGGTGGGTGGAGTTCTGATTACCATTTCAAATTCTTATATGATTAAAATTTTATTTTCATACTCTATTTCTTGTAATCTACTTATATATTATTTTTTAAAGTTTTAGCTAGAATTTTAAACATAATAATGCATTGTTGCTAGTTTTATTCTTTAACAAAATATACTTTTTGCAACATCTACAGATATTTTTTGTTTTCCTTTCTATATTTTTTCATCTCCTCATCTCTTTGTCTTTCAATTTATGACAGGAATGTGTCTTCTCAAAGCTTATGGGTTTGTTATTAATTTTTTTCTGTTTATTAACTTCATGTCCACCTCCTTCTTGCTTTAAAAAAACCTGTTTGCTTTTGCAATATTTTCCACCTCTATCCTTTTTAGTATATTTATAATATTTGCTTTATATTCATTTTCCTTTTACTGCATTAATGTTGCTTCTTCTGTCATATGATTTTATATTCATTGCCTTTCATTTTTAAAATGTCTGCCTTTCTTCCTACATTTTGTTCATGAAGATTCACCCTTGACTAGAAATGCCTGCTTTCTGGAGGTCCAGAATCCTGGGGCTAATTTTATTTCTTACTCAGAACTTCAAATGGAGTGGGTATCCTATGGAAGGAAAGCCTCAAGGACTGAAAACCTGCCTCAACCACTCTCTGCACATGCTCCCTTATATACTTAATAATATACATTAATATTTTCATAAATATTAACCTTCTTGGAAAGATAAATAACTATCATAGGAAGATAAATAATTTAGTACTATTGTCAAAATCAACTAGAAGCTTCATTGATATGTCCAAAGAACATAACATGTTCTTTTTTTGAATATTTTCTTTCCACTTTTAAAATAATATTACTTCCATATCATTTTGTTAGGCTTAGGTAAGCATCGCCATTGCATTTCAATTTCAAAGTCCTGTGTGTCCTACCTATGAAATAGACTAATAAAGATGAGCAAAAACTCTAACTTGTTGATTCCTACCAAATATAGATGACCCTCAAACATTTATTGAAGAATCATGAATTGAATTAACTTATCTCTCTTAAAAAATTTACCCATTCCCAGTTCCAGATTCCATTAAAATAAAGAAATAATTAACATGTGGTGAGAAAAAAAATATTCTTTATTCTATATGTTCCCTCCTTATTAGAGTTTTATGTTCTTATTTAACCCTAATCTCATATGTGTTAATTTCAAATAATGCATTTGGCTTATTATAAACTACTACAGGAAAAGAGATTCTTTTCCTTATAGGGAAACGAGATTATGGTATTATATTGATGAATTCAATACTTCTTTATATCTAAAAGAGAACCATGAAGATAAAAGATTATTAAAATACCCATTAGTGATTTTTTCACTTGTCCTGGAATTGTTGATTATAACAATGCTGAGTTGTTTCTAGGGCATTTTTTTGTCATAGATTAATGAAGTTTACCTAATTTTGAAGATATTGAAGACAATATTTAAATGGAGTAAGAGGAATTAAGTTGCACTTAATTGACAAAAAATCAATTCAAGAAGTTAACAAAGTACCCAATAGGTGGGAGTCATACATGAAGAAATTCTTGAAATCCCAACCACACTGGAATAAGAATCCGTATCTATATCAACATAGAATCTCGGTGCTTTAGAATGTTGTCTCTTTGGTATTAATCTTTGATTAAAGATTTCTAATAAGAAAAGCATTAACTTTTATCAACATTTAGCACTTTATTAAATATTAGAATTTCCAATTTATGATGATCTTTCTTTATTATATAACTTTATAGCAGTTTGATACAATGAGTATTTTTCCCACAAAGTGTTCCAAAACAAAAAACTCTCAGTATAAATTTTCTTTTTATTGTAATCATTGAAACTTGGTATAGAAAACTGGGAGTATTTTAAGGTTAGAAATAAACAAGTTTGCTCATAAATGTATTTATCTGAAAAATCTTTATTCCACCCCTGCCATATACCAGATAATGTTTTGAGTGCTGACTTATTTTCAGTGAAATAACAGAAAATGTCTGGCTATTATAAGCATCAGTGTATTAGTAAAGAACATAGCCACGCAAAAATTATACCCTGAATTATTTAATTTGAATATTGATACTAGTAAAAATGATAAAGCAGAGAGCACTATAAAAACATATGAATGGAGAGTGAGAGAAATTTACTAGCTGTACTCAGGCAGGAGACGTCCTCTTAAAAAACGTACACATTAAACCTGGGTCTGAAGGATGAGGGAGGGTAGCCAGAGTTAGGGGGAAAGCAAACAGAAGAAGAAGTTTTTAATTCTCCCACTCTCCTTGTCTATACCCCTAACTACACCCCTAATTGATTCTCAGTAAGACTCAGATCTAAGGGAGGTTCTTAGCTTTTCTTCCTGGCTCCAGGTTTTCCTTGCCAATCATGAGTCCAAGTAAAATGGGAAGATGTGACCAAATGGCATTTAATGTAGTCTACAAAGAATTAATGAATAAAAGCCCTAGGATCCTTTTGTATTGGTGGATGTCAATTATCTTCCTGCCAGGAGATGTTACTGTTTTCTGGGTAAAGTATTTGCTGAGAAAATGAGGTTAAGAACATACATTCATAATCTGTAGCCTTCCCACTCATACTGACTGACTGTCTCAGCATAGAGGCCAATGATTAAAAGGACATGGAAATTTACAGCTTCCAAGCAAGAGAAGGTCCCTTGCAATAATTTACAGCACCATGGAATATGCTTTGCCTTCTTGTTAAACCCTTATATTTAGAAATAATACCTTCTCCAGTCTATTACTTCTGAAGGGTATATTAATTTAATAATTATAAAAAAGTAATATATAGAAGAAAATATTTGCAAGTTTTATTATTATGATTGGCATAGGTTATTTTTAGTCATTCAAGCTAACACTTTGCAATCAAGTATAGCATAAATAAGCTGTACCCTTGTGTTGTATTATATTCTTACTCAGGGTACAACTGAGTTTGTGATCATGCATTTAATTAAAATGTAGACATTAGCCTTGGCATTATCTTGTGTACAAGCTGGTTAAACTATTTCTAAAAGCTTCATTGGAATTACAGAGTGACCCCTTTAAATTAATAAAATGCAGGACAGCAACATTCTATAATACTGATGGATTATATATATCCAAGTCCTTGCTTATCAATGTGTTAAATGCTTGCTTCATTTCAGAGGATTGATTTCTAAAAGTTACTGTACTATCTTTACCATAGGTGTTATTAATAATGATATTTCAAGCACATTTATAAATATAGCCAAGATATCATGTGCAAAATATTCATTGAACAGAAGAAGAAAACAATTATTAAGGAGCTAAGTATTTTGTTGTTGTTGTTCTAATGTTGTTCTAATGACAGTAGAATTCACTGTGATGATATTTCTATCTACAAGTTCAAATAGTACAAGAATGTTAAAGAAGCTATGGATGTCATTATCCCTCTCAATTTAAAACTGAATACATATTTTAATTATTACTCTTAAACTGTCATGTTAGTTGCTCAATGATTTGCATTTGATATTTCTGAGATTTTACCTGAAATATCAACTGAAGCATTTACTTTAAGCATTTAACATATTGTAACATTTAGCAAAATGTGATCAATATCATTGATCAGAATTAATTGTTTACTAGGACTTTCAGTTCTAAGTATGTTAGGTAGATTTTTAAACTAAGATACATATAACAAACAGAAAACATTTATTTGTAAAATATTTTAACTTTAATAACACATGCTTCTCTGTCAGATTTTTTTTCATTATCTACCCATTTATGCATCTACTCATGTATTTATTAACCACTACTGTGTTACAAAATATTTATTAACTGCTTATTGGGTGATAAGTTGTGAGGATAAATAAAATAGATAATGATAAGCATTAATGCTTAATAATATACATCTTGTATCATGATCTTCTTTAACTATTTTATGTATAATAATACATATGATCCATCAATACCTGTAAAAGGGCTGGGCATGGTGGGGCATACCTATAATCTCAGCAGCTTGGGAGGCTGAGGCAAGAGGATCATGAGTTCAAAGCCAGCCTTGGAAACTTAGTGAGGACCTGAGCAACTCAGTGAGGCCCTGCCTCTAAATAAAATACAAAAAGGACTGGGGATGTGGCTCAGTGGTTAAGTACTCCTGATTTCAATCCCTAGTACTAAACAAACAAACAAACAAACAAAAACTGTATAAGACGGGTATCATAATTAACCCCATTTGTGCTGAGAAAACTCAAGGAAAGGCACATGAAAGAACTTTTCCATACCAATATTAATTAAAGTGAGTAAGATTCAGATCAACTAGTTGAAAAGTTATACAATTAATATATTAAAAAATTCTGAGTAAGAATGCTCTTAATTCATTAAGTTCTTGTTTCTCTAAGATGAACAAATCTCCATTTTTTTTAAATCTGAAGTATAACATAAGCTTTTAAATTAATCTGGTAGTAAATATGAACACATAAGTAGATGATTAGAATTCACCATAATAACATCTATTATAATTAAGTTCTAGAAGTATAGCAGGGTGCAAAAGAGAAACTGGGTATCCTTCAGAGAATATGATCTCATACAACAGAGATTCTCTCTGCCAAAAATTACAGTCATCCAATTACCAACCAAATCCTAAAACACTAAAAATAAAGTAACGGAAACCTAAATCATTTTACAGATATCTTATTACAGGGATACATATCTTAGTTTTAGATATTCTGCCAGGATTTTTTTTACTCTTTGATGCTGGATCAGTAAAAAATGAATATATACTAATATTCAAATTTGAATTATTAATCCTTTGAGATTGGCTATTTCACATACACATATATTTGTCACTGTGGCTTCATAATTTAGTATATTTTAGTTATTATATTATATAATATTTTTAACAGATAACACTCTTGCTACAACTATGTGAGGAAATTGAATATGTTACCAATCTATCTTGTTTTTCAAGAGCATCATTACTTGTAGAGATCACCCATGAGTTGAATTGGTTTGGTAATTACTCATTGAATTCCACTTAAGGCTGAATAAACTTTTGGTTGTTGTTTAATGCTACAGTACACTGTGCTATGTAAAATGTTCATTAATTCTTCTTTCAAGGAAAATAAAGAAAACTTTAAAAGTATTGTCTAAAAAGGCAGAAAGCAGTGATTACACACAGAAATAAAAGATGGGAATGGGGATCCATTTATCTGGTAAATTTAGGCAACTAGTTATTCTAATATCCTCACACTCAAAAGGGGAACTATAATTTTGTATATTTTTTTCAAATTTAATACTCAATTTTGCAAATATAGATACGCATTTCTATGGTGTAACAAATGAGAAGCTGATAAAACTTGAATTACATATGTCTTTTAGAAATTTATGTTTATTAAATAAAAAGTCATTTTTTTCTAAATTTAAGGATTAAATAAAATTCTACCTATTTTAAAATTTAGTTAAATTTGTATATGGTCATAAGAGTTATCACTCACTAAAACTTTCCAATTTTGATTAAGGCATGCAATTACACAATTATGACAAACCCTTAGTCCAACTAGAACTATTTCTAAAATTTCTTTGAAAAAAAAACCCACTAATTTTAAACAAAACTACATTAGCCTGGATAAAATACTGTAAGACAACTAAGCTACTTTGTTCAGAGAAGTATTAAAGCTAAGCCATATATATACCTCATAACTGGGAGAAATATTTTACCTGTGGTTAGAATCCAGTTTAATCTCTGGAAGAGAGAAAAAAATAATTCACCAACTTTCTCCTTCAGATGCATTGGGATCAGTATTTCTTTAAAAATAAGGTATTACAGGCACTTGTCATTGGGAAATATGATTCTATAGGGACACACATATGTGATTGCAGCACTGACCAGATAAAGCAATCTTCCTAAGAAATTTCCTGACCTCTGCTGCAGGGTATATATTAAATCTCAGACATTGCATTTGAAGTCATAGATTAAACATTCACAATGAAACCAGACACAATACTGTGTATTAGTTCTCCCTGTGCCTAGAAAATTTTGTTCTTAGATAACCCTTTGGCTAAGAAAATCTTATTCTTTAAATCTTTATAAATTTTCACTTTGTCTGCCCACCTACCATAACCCACCCCATTTCTCGAATCCTGTTTTATTTTTTACTTAACTGTTTTTCTATAGTATATGTCAAGATGTTGCTAGATTAAGCAAATAAAAGTAGAGTATATCCACTTAAATTTGAGTGTCAGATAAATAATAGATAAAATACATATTATATACATATACTTATAAATTTGATATATTTTCATATATTAATTTACACATATATGCAATATTAGGACAACTTTATAGTAAAAAAATTATTTTATTTGCCTATCTGAAATTTAATTTTTAAATAAATCTGGTAGTTTTATATTTTAACTGGCAGCCCTAACTTACCACCTTCTTAAATAGGATAGAATTAACTTATTGTGGTTATTTTTTATTTTTTATCTTCAGTGAGAACAAGGATCTCTGACTATTTTTATTACTTATCTATTACCTAAGACAGTGCTAGGTTTGAAGTAGTTACTCAATAAATACTTAGAGAATAAAATTATTTTTATAAAGAGGATTTTTATATTTTTCCCAAATATAACTGCAATGAAAGAAATGTGTACACACATAGCTAATTCAATTTTTACTCATTAATTAGTAAATCATATTTATCTTTACTTAATCATTTAGTATAAAATGTATTCATTCATTGAATAACATATTTGTTTGATTGTACCTGAGTTGATAAGTGAATGGTACATTCTAAGCATCAGCAGCTCTTGTTAGAAGACATAAAAACTCATTCCAGAATCAATAATTTATTTTTTTTTAACAAATGCTGGGAAGGCACATACTTGTAGATTATTGTAATATTAAATTATTAAAGTCCTTCATTTAGATATATTTCATTAATTAATTGTAGTAAACAATTGATCTGCTAAGTCAGGGTGCATCTGTTGTGACTCTGTGTTCAGTTAATTGGGCTATTTGCTGAGTAGGATTGAGCAATGGAATTACTTTTTACTACTTAGTATCTATAGGGAATTATTCAGGTTAATTTATGGTGACTGGCTTCAACATTAGACTCCTAATAAAATGTAAAGTTTTTAAACATCTCAAATGTAATTTTAAATAACCTACGATATGATTCCTCTCAGTGTTTGGGCTGCATTTACAATATGTGTGTACAATCAGTGATCCATGTTTGTGCGTTTATATATGAAAAGTAAGTCACACATGTTGGGGAACATTAATTTACAATTGATAGAAGCATTAATCATTTTTTCTTGTTTGACTGGCATTCCCATTATAAAAAGGTACATGTTAGCAATCATCCTTTCCGTTTATCTACAGTCTCTTTTTCAACAAAATTGAATGGATTCAGGCATTGAGGAAATGTAACTCAGACCTCTTTTAAATCTAGTAAAAATAACATGAATATCTATTCAGGACTTAAAACATCTTTGCAAAAATATAATACATTCTGTCTAGCAACTTAAGTATATAAAGAAAAAAAAAACCAAAAGCAATCAATAATTTTTTTTTGTCCAAACAAGAATTGCAACCCTTACATTTCAGTAGTTCTCCTTAAGCACTATTTTAGTCAGCTATCTTGAAACTGTGACCAAAAGATGTGATAAGAACAATTAGAGGAGGAAAAATTTATTTGGGTGTACCGGGTTTAAGAGTTCTCGGTCCTTAGACTGCCAGCTTCATTGCCCAGGCTCAATATGTGGCAGAATGTCATGATAGAAGAGTGTTTTGAAGGAAAGCAGGTCAGGACATGGACACCAAGAGGCAGAGAAAGAGAGCTCCCCTCACCAAGGACAAAATATAAACCTAAGGCACACTCTTATGGACTTGCTTTCTCCAGCCACACACTACCTGCCTACAAGTTACCACCCAGTTAATTCCTATCAGTGGATTTGTGTACTGATTAGGTTAAGACTCTCATAACCTCATAATCTCTCCTCTGAACTTCTTGCATTGTCTCCCAAGCTTTGGGGGAACACTTCATATCTAAACCAAAGCTAGCACTCAATGGGCCAAATTACTCAATTTCATAAATTTTTGAAGTTGTAACAAAATATTTCAGAGGGCTGGGGTTGTGGCTCAGTGGTAGAGTGTTCACCTAACAAAATATTCCTAGCTGAAAAAGGAAAGACCGAATGCTAATACAAATTTTTCCATCATTTTTCTCACCCACTCCAATTAAAGTTTCCTTTCTATATGCTTTAGAAGAGTCCAATTCAGCTCAAATGTAACACTTTTACTGTCCTAGAAAGTGAATGGATTTCTAAATGAATCTAGCCTGCCTTAAAACATATTTTCTCCACTAAGAGAGCAAATAAGTGAAATTCATCCTGAAAGGTTACAATGTGTATATCAATGCTCAATTATCAAGTCATTCAGGCATGCTAAATCATTCAACCAAAATGCTGAGAAAAGTACTCCATACAAGCATCACTGAGAATGTATGTGAGAAATCAAATGTCCAAATATGATGACTATGAAGGGAGATGTATTTAAGGTTGTGCTTATCACTGATTCCCTAATTTTTTCCTCCCAAATGTCAAAAGTAAACCAGACTTATCATTATTCAATAGAGTGATGTGGGAGGAACCAGGATGGAAGTAACCTCATGCTGAGATGGAAGACATGAGGGTGAGACCTTGGGAAATAAATCAATGAGAATAATCACAACTTCTATCAAGTACCCAGGTTTAATGCAGTGCTCTCATAGTCATAAGTCAGCTGGGTCATGTTGGTGCTACTTCCTTAACACTGCATTTTGTTGAAAACTCCACTGATAATATTTTATTCGATATATCTATGTTTTCACTAGGCAGTGATGTAGCTTAGATTGTAGTTAGAATACCTTTGAATTTCTCTATC
The DNA here is from genome assembly GCF_048772815.1 of Callospermophilus lateralis. Taxonomy (NCBI): domain Eukaryota; kingdom Metazoa; phylum Chordata; class Mammalia; order Rodentia; family Sciuridae; genus Callospermophilus; species Callospermophilus lateralis. The sequence continues at coordinate 67,120 of NW_027512942.1, read as the reverse complement.
TTCCACTCCTAATACAAGATCTGAGAGGTGGTAGGTACCAAAGGAATGCATTTAGTAAGTAAATATGAGATGTGAAACTCTGGGGGACAAGTCACCCTCTTTGTTTTCCTAAACTCATGAGAATCTTCTTGAGTCAGCTTTTGTTCCTATTCCCTACTTTGTCCTCTGTGTTTCAGTTCTTCTTGGCAGTATTTAAAACTGCATATTCTGAGTTTGATGGAAAATAATTGATTTCTTAGCTGCATTTTAATCAAAGATCATTCAGGTTAATATGTTTGTGGGATTTAATTGTCCAGTACTACAAAAATTAATTCTCAGCTTATCCATCTAGTCTCTTCATTCACCCTGCTTTCCATCCACCCTCCATCCCTTCATCTACACATCGATCTATCCATTCTATACTCATGCAGACAGCAGTACTTGGCTTCCATTACTATGTACAGAGCATGGTAGGAAGTACTCCAGGAGATGCAAAGATGAAAGAAAAAAAATTCTGTTTCTGCAAAGAACTTTGTTTTGTGGCCTCAACTGATCTGTGTTCACAAAGGCAACATTATTATAGAAATGTTAAGACAATCAATCAGTGTTTCCACTCATTTTTTAAGGTCAAGGACACTTTAATATAATTATGACAGTTAAAATTTTTCTCAAAATGATATATTTTGCATATGTACATTTTTGCATTTTTTCCACAGGGTTTATAGAAAAACACAATGGTGGAAGGATAAGAAAGATCCTCTAATGTTGGTCTAACAAACAGATAGTATAAAGATTGAAAAAGGACAATTGAAAAGTAAGGTGTCTGCCCATCACTACTAATTTTTTTTTGTTTTTTTTTTTGATGAAATTTATAAATTCACCTTAATATATCTCTTCTTGCTGTACCTTACTGTTTCTTGAATAGCACTTGCTACTTTTCCCTGCCAGTCCATTTCCTGGGATATTCTCCAGATATTCTGATCATCTAAATGTGTTTGTCTTTTCCAGTCCTTCACAAATGCTGAGCAATGTCAACATCAACTTCATTTCTCTGAATCCTCCAACACTCCCACCACCCCAAAATAATGAGTTGTTGAAAATGCAAGAGCATCTTTCTCCCTTTCAAGTTTAATTTACTTACATAAAATTATTTATTTTATGGTAAATCACTGAGAACAAATATATGTTCATGTGTTCAAATTAGAATAAGCTAATTTTTGATATATCACTTAAGTAATTGGCCCAAATGCACAATTAATTACAAAGATTTAAAAATAAGACCCAAACTTTCTATTCTTAAATATATACATTTCTAACAAATTTCACCAAAAAAGCTTAGTTATTTTTCTTATAGAATATACTTGATCTTGAGATATCCATGTTCAGCACAAATACATACTAATTAAGATAGTAGCATGGAGAAATAGTGTTAACTATTAGTGTCATGTGTGACAGTAATATAAAATTAATTGATATATGAGTTACACAATTATACTGCAGGTTATTGCTTGAAGGCCTAAATGGTGATCCCAAGCTTCCATTAGGTGACAGTTTTAATATTTGCCAGTTATGCTAATTTTATCTGTAGCAGCTGCGGGATCCTTCCTGCTTAGAAGAAGGATTTAAAAAACATAAGAAAACATGAACCCTTACAAAGAATTCAGAAAAAATATAACAAGAGTATATAAATTTTATTGCATGAATTTATTTAACAGATATATCCATTTCACATTTTCTCCCTGTTTATATGCCTGAAAAATTAAATGCTTTCAATTACAATTAACAATGAACCTATACAAGTGTTTCCAAGTAGTTTTAAACTTGAATTTAATGCCACATATAATCATCCTAATAAATACCAAATTAAAGCAGTGTAAATTAAATCAGTGCATATAAATAGTTGTAATATTTTTACTTATCCTCTTACAAACATTTCAATTCAATTTGCCTTTGGATTTAAGTCATTCTAGTTTCTCAAAAGGTAAATATATATAGAGGATTCTTTTCCCAAATACAAACACTTTTTAGGCAGGTATTTCATAGTGTATGCATAGGATTTGTTCCATTGTATTGTGTCTCTGGAAGAAAAAAAAATATTCATTCTTTTGATTTTTTATCAGATATTCAACACATATCTAGTATTAAAAATGTTCATAAAAATTTTTCACTCTGGTAAAATAATTTGGACAATAATTTATCAACTGAGATATGGTCTCTCATTTTTTATAAACTCTTAAAATAATAGATATCACAGCCCTGTGTTGTCTCATGTAAAGAAATAGCCAGAATATTTGTACTAGAAACCTATGATAATTAGTAAAAAAAATTCATTGCATAAAACAGAACAAGTCATACTAACATCCCATCCTTTCCTCCATGATTTCCACAAAACTTTCATTCTTTCCTCTTTATTCTACTAATTCTTGAATTTTACTTTTGCCTCCTTCACTCATCTGCTGAGTCTGTTCTGTGTTTAATCTGATTGTTTTCCAAAGTAAATCAATTTCACTATTCTTTCAATTCTGCATATCCTATCATTCTCATTACTAGCAAAAACAAAGCAAGATATACAAACAGCTAGCTCTTAGACAAGTAGGGCAGGAGAGGATGAGGCATCAGCAAACACTGAATAGTGAAATGATGATATTTTGTCTGGAGGAAATATTACCTTATAAAAATATTGGTCATCCTAATTTCTCAAGAGGGTGAGGCAGGAGGATCTAGCATTCAAAGTCAGCCTCAGCAATGGAGGGGCACTAAGAAACTCAGTGAGTCCCTGTCTCTAAATAAAACACACACACATACACACACACACACACACACATACACACACACACACACACACACACACACACACACACATACACACACAATAGGTCCTGGGGATGTGGCTCAGAGTTTGAGTGCCTCTGAGTTTAATCCCTGGTACACCTACCCCCCTCCCCCAAAAAATATTGGCCAAGAGTTTATAGTTGTAAAATCCTCTATATTTTACATATACTTTTTTATTCAGTTGATACAATATATATATTCTTAGAATGCCTAATGAAGAGAAAACAAGGTATTTTAAAGGCATAGAACATGTACATAGAGGAACAAGCATCTAAACATGGATCCTACTGACTTCTTAAGATCCATGCCAAGCTACATGAATCAATGATACTGACCTTCTTCAAGCAATGATATCAATGATAATATATTTGGTGTTAGAATAATTTCCTCTAGGATAGACAATAGCTAGTGATACCCAAAACCCTATAAAAGTAGAAAAAGTTAGAAGAAGAAATAAATACTTTGATAGGAGTCTGAAGACAAGGGTAATGATGTTGTTCAAATCTTGGGAGAGAATTGTTAGTTTACTGAATGCTACTTTAGAAATATTAATTTAACCACAAAAACAAATGTTATTACTGAACCAGAATTGAGTTATTTAAGAACACTGCCTAATTCTCAGTTTCAAAAATATTTTAAACAAGAGCTGTTACAACGTTTTACCCTGTTACGCTTCTACCCCAATTCCACTTACCCTACAGTCAAAATAATCAAATAAATCCTTCAATTCTCTTCCACTCTACCACCGTTTTTATAACATACTTTAACTTCTTATTAAAATGTTCTTCTGTTTTCCAAAAACCATTTTTATAGATTACCTTTTTAACATTTTACTCTAATCTTATATCTGTTAACTCCATTATGAGATTTCTCTGTAAAACATCTATTATGTAACCTTGGTTTTATATCCTAAGTGTAAGATCTATTTCCATGTTTATTTTCTAGAAAAAAAAGAAAGAAAGAAAGAAATATAACAAGTAAGCCAGAATATTCCCTCCAGCCTGAAGTCAATTTTATTCACCTGTATGTTCTTTTTTATTTTGGAAATATCATTCTACAGTTACTTTCTCATCTGCACCTCCTCAGGCTACTATAAGTAGGGTTTTTCTTTTTCATCATCGTAGTTATTTGAAGGTTTCCTAGTTTTCTCCTTTCCAAACGTGCATCATCAGTTGGTTCCAATCCTCCTTGCTCCATCTGTGAAATTTCAGACTGAACCACGCAAACAGAACTCATGATCTTTCCTACTTGTTTGTTCCTTTCACTTCCTGGCTCATTTAATGGTTCACCCACTCAGAAAAACACTGACATTACAAAAACTTGCTTTTCTGTTATGTTTTCCTACAGGTCCATATGGTGCCACCAGTTTTACTTCTGAAATGACCACTTTGTTTTCTCCTCTCCTATTTTAACTACCTTGGTTTAGACCCTTCCTTGGGGAGGTATTGAAATACCTTCTTAAGGAGCTTATTGTCATGAAGAGTTTTTTTTTTTTTTTGATTTATTTTTCCAAACTGCTCACCAAGTTATTTTGTAACATAGCCAGATGCTTCTTTAAAACACTGTTTTTAAATACTCAGTCTTTCTTTTCTATTGATGAAATAAAATCCAATCTAGTTAAGCATACCAAGCACTGTGCTTTATAACTAGGACACCATTGTCTTGCCACATCTCAGAGCTTTGTCAAGCTCACTACACACATAATTCTGGACCCCTACCTGGAGAGAGTGTGTAGTCTGTATTTCTGTAACTTTGTTTCAACTATTTCTTCTTCATGAAATATCTCTGATTTTTTTCAGTCTTTTCCCAGGGGTAGATTTTACCTCTTGTGCCATTCCTGTCTAGGCATGAGAAATCCAGCTTCATCCTTCCTGTCCAGGCCATTTGTATTTCATTCTGCCTTTCTTCACCCTTGAAAGAAACAATGTGTACCCTCCTCTCAACACCCTAACCCTTTATAAATACTTCTATTAAAATGGCCATTTATGTATCTTTTTCTACCACTATTTATTGAATTCTTTTTATGTCCTAGGTGATGGAAATATGATAGTGATACTTCTACTCTATTGGCTTGCTTCTGGAATCTCATATTGCTACTTTTATTTGGTGTTCATTCTCATTGCTAAATTGTTCTTGTCTAAGGGTTATTAGGGTTAGTGTGAACTTAGGGAAGGATTTGACTCTAAGAAGCTATACAAATGTTATTTAATTGGTAATATAGAATTTCTCTGTCACTGTTTTACTTTACAATATGTTTGATGAGTCTTTCCCTCTAATATTCATGATACATTTGGAATTACTTTCTCATCATGCCTGAAAATACATATTCAGTCCATTTTTTTTGTGTTGTTGATGAGAGTTCTGTGAGAAAAAGTAGGCTCACAACTAATGGACTGTATTTCAGACGCGCTTTAATTTTCATGGCATTAGGCTCTTTCTGTGACTTTGATTCTGCTCAAGAATCTTGTGATCACAGATTGATTCAACTGAATGCATTGTCAAAATAGTCATCAAAATTATTTAAACTTAACAAAACAGTACAATCTTTTGAAACTCACAAAAAGACAGTTTGGAAGAGAGGAAAAGGGTATTTTTGTGAAAGACTATATTGCCATCCACTTGCCTTGATTTAAATAGTATTGTTTTTATTTGCCAGTTATTCATTATTTGTTCTGTTTATTTAACAAATGTGCATGTATGTGAGAATAAAATTGCACCATTATTATAAGTCAATTTCAAAGTCAGATTTTGATTATAAACTAGAATTTTGCAAAGGGATTAGTTCTTAAGGAAATGATAAATAAGCTGGGGATAGGGGATGTTTAAGAAATGTATAGTAATCATTCTAATTACCCTATCACCAAAAGCTACTATTTCTTATAAAAATAATGTGAAGAAGAAAGCTGATTAGAATAGAATAGCATATAGGAGTAGAAAAGACCATCACAGTATTAGTGTAAGGATGGGACTTCAGTACTTGTCAAGCTACCCATACCATCAAAGTGACCATTGGCCAGGATTTCCAGGGTAGAAAGACAAGGAACTGAAGTGAGGTACCAAGGGAGGGAGCAGGAAAAGATTAGAATTTCTTAAGCAGTGGTTGGAAATTGAAATTATGAATGTATTCTCAGCTAGCCAAAGTTAATGTACTTTCAAGAACTGAGGAGATAAAGCTATTTTTTTATCTTGTAATAAGTATTAATAATATCCTTTCGTTTTGCAACCTCACAGTTTGAATGCCACAGACTATGATGATTCATATGTAATGTTTTATAATTTTCAAAATACAACCAGGAAGTACATATTATTATTCATGTTTCATGCATAAGAAAACCAAATTATAGATAATTTAAAGAATTTACTGAATTCAGAAAAAATGCCCCAACATATTGATTCCATTAGATTTTTTTTTCATTTCAGTTTTCTTATTCCTGTAAGTACTTGTGCATTTATATATGTAATGCAGCATGATTAACAAAACATAATTCCTGCTTTCGTTTAGGCTTATGTTCTAGGAAGCAAAGTAGGTAATTAAGACAATTGATCAAGTGTGCAAGAGTGAGCTGTGATGGGGCTTATGAGTCACATTCCGCAGAATGGAGCTACAAGGTAGATCTGGTATGAAAGTGGAAAGGAGGGTGGTCTAAGCAAAACATATAAAATCCAAAACACTGAGATGAGGAAATGCTTGAAGTAATGAAAGACCACAAATAAGACAGGTTGGACTAGACTGCTGAGTTTGCAAAAGGAAAAGGGAGATAGTAGGCAAGGGCTCAGATTAGAGGTCCTTGCTCTTTGTTAACACATATTGGACATTTTAAAATTCTGAGTTTATGAAGAATTTAAGCAGAGAAGTGAAATGGTCAGTGGTGAATTACATTCTGCAGAAGAATATTAAGAGAAAGAAATAGAACCAAGACTGAACTGTATTGCCTATTACTTAGAAAGGTGAGAATACAAATGAGAATGAGTCAGAGATGAGAATTACTATGGACATTTTGGGAGTCTTATTTGAGGGAAATAAGGAAATAACATGTTTAAATTGTGTTTAGTGAAATAATTATGTGACCCTGTGTATACTTCAGTTTTTCACCACTACTATGTAATATGCATGTAGCAAGCAGATGGTTAGCTTCTACTCACTGGGTGGATTCTCCTAATATTTCAGCATGCAGGTAAAGAGCCAGAGGGCAGGTCACAATATGAATTATCTTAGTGGCACTTTATGGAGGTAGTGAAAAAGGAACAATATTTGAAAAGTAGAGTTAGAAGTTAATTTGTGGAAAATTCTTTCAAATCTTGCAGTTATAAGAGAGGTTTTCAAAAATTTGATAATCATGTACTTTCCATGGTCTTTCAATAACATGTGATGAGATTTAAGGAAACTTTTCTAAGTCAAAGATGATAATAAAAATGTGATCAAATATTCAAGAGAAAAGACTAGATTAAATTTCTAATCTCTTCGCAGCAAACATGATTAATAGACAATTAAAGTCACTTTAGGTAAAATAAATATGGGGAAAATTTTTTATAGAGCTATATCCGTGATTTAATTCATAAAAACATTATGTTCATTTTTAAAATATTTATTTATTTTTAAGTTTTAGGTGGACACAATATCTTTATTTTACATTTATGTGGTGCTGAGGATAGAACCCAGTGCCTTGTGCATGCTAGGTGAGCGCTCTACCACTGAGCCACAACCCCAGCCCTGTGTTCATTTTTTAATTAATTGTTTTTTTATGTAATATGATTTAAATTTTCTAATGTATTGTAATCTTTTCACATTTAAATAACTGTTTTTATACTTAATTTTTCATTTGAGGTCTTATATCCTTTCCCTTAAAGAATGCCCAAGTAACAGTAATAAATCAGAGCCCACTACACTTGGGTCTGTTTCTGTAGGAACTGATGCAATCTGTAAAGGAAAACATGGAAGAAGAGTCAATGGCAAGATACTAGACATTTTCCTCAATAGCACAATTGGGCTTTAGTGTCAATAATTGGGGTCTTTTATTAACAAAAGAGATCTAGTTGTTTTAGTTCAAGGATACTCTGAGTCATGTATTGAATTGCTTTAAATGTAATGAAGATAAATTTTTTTTTAGAATAATGTCTGAATTATATAAACACATGATTTAATATTAACAGAGGAACATAGACACTGTGCATTAGAGATCCCCAAATTTTAATGTGCCTAAAGATTGCATGAAGACCTATATCAAATTTTGGTTTCTGTATCTTAACAGCAAGAGATGCTAACCAACAACCAAAAATTGCTTACTTAATCCACATTCCAGTGATTTTGATGCAGAGGATCTGAAAATCAAATCAGTGAGGAAGTACATGTATCCTGCTTGGCATATCTCTCTTCAAAATTTTTTCCCTCTCATTTGAGGAACTGAAGGAAGATGCCAAGTAAAACATCTTCATCATATTGTTAATAAGTAAATGTATTTAAAGTCAAAATAATAGAATAATATGTGATTTAACACCAGAAACAATAACAAGGTTGTTATACATAAGTATATAAATTTGTAACATGCCAACATAAAAGGTTTTTACTTAAAAATCTCTGGAATTAGTAGTGGTACTAAAAAAAGAGAAAGAAAATCACTGCCTGATTTAAATTTTATATATATATATATATATATATATATATATATATATATATATATATATATATAATAGATGTATTCTAGGTTTGAATAATCATTTCAGCCAGGCTTCATCTCTTAATCCCAAATTAAATCTCTTTATCAGAAATTTTTAAAAGCATGTTACAATGAATATTTTAAAATTGAATTAAGAAACTTTGTCATATTTTTTAGTCAACTTTACTAAGGTATGATTTATATTGCCAGAATACTTGAATATATAAAGCGGTAGATGTGTTTTAATCCTTGAATTTGCAATTTAGTTCTTTGAAATTAAAAAAGTAAACAAATTAGAAAATAGATAAATAAAGTAGAAGTAATTTGTTCAAACACAAGAAAAGAGCATTAAGTATGAATTTAATGTATCTTAAGGAAACTAAAATTCTCTACAGAAAATTTTGAAAGAAAAAGTCAAACCTTTCATAATTATTCAGTGTATATGTATATACAGAACTGTATTTAAAATATATTAGCACTGGGAAGATTTTAGAGATGCCCTTGGCTTATGTTCAAGTTTTTTTAATAACTTTATTTTATTTCTTTAACATGGTGCTGAGGATTGAACCTAGATCCTCGTATGTACCAGGCAAGTGCTCTACCACTTAGCTACAGTCCCAGCCTCTGATGTTCACTTTTGTAGATGAGGAAAATGAGGACAGAGCCCTGAGCCACTTGCCCAGAAGAAAGCCTGGGAGACTAGTTTGGAACCTAGTGTCCCACCCTCTCATTTATAAAACTTTTTTCTTTTTTTAAGTTACATGAAACTTTTGTGACATGGGTTGTATTAATCTGTTGATTTTCACATTTGTATCAATGTGAAAATCCACTGAGTTCACACTTTTCATACTTACATAAACTAACGAATACTAGTGCAGGTGTTTTATACACTTAAATTATAGTCCCACCAAAGGAGCTGTTTGAGACATCAGGATGAGAGAAAGGTTTTTAGCTTTATTTTCCACTGTAAATCACTGAAATAGACAAATATTAAGGAGATGTTAAAACTCTTTCTGTAATTATGTGCTTACAACACATAGCATGCATTCTGAACTGGGTGACTGTTTGGGATATTGTGGAAATGAGGCAAGGAAAAGACCACAGGTTATTAGAACTCTGGATGTCCCTGGAACTGGTGCTTTTTCTTGAATTAGAGTTTCAGCTATATATATTTCTTGAGTAGCCAACTTAGGTTTGTAGAAATTTCCACGGTTAAAATTTTCATCAGAGAAGGAATACTTACAGTTTATCATATCAATTAAGTATATAATTTGAATGTAAATAAACAATACATAAGTCAAGTGAAATGTGAATTTTAGTTTAAAATGTGGACTTTTATTCTTCCCTTCACACCTTCACATAACTACCCAATATTTTTTTTGCCATTGACAGTAGTGTCATTTTCATTCTGTTTATTATAGGGCATTTGCATAAATTTGCAAACATTTGGCCCAACCCAAAAATTTCTCAAAATGAAATAATTTTCTTTATCTTTGGAACTATAGAGAATATTTAAAATCAAATTGATGAAAGTTTTTAATAATTAGTTTGGGCATAAGCAAGGTCTCACACATACATTGAAAATATTTTTATTGAAAACTTTCTTTTAAATAGTATGAACTAAGTCAAAAAGTAAGATCTAAATATCTCTCAATCCAGTTCCTTCTTTATATCATAGCAGAAGGACAAAAAAGACTGCTATACTCAAGTGTGTACCTTGTCAGAGAAACAGAGCAGTGGAATGCAGCTTCTGATAAATCACTTTTTCAATTATTTTCCTTGTAATTCTTATTTATGTTACACACTCTTAAGAACAGCAACAACAATAAAGTGTATTTCTTACTTGAGTTAATTCAAGTACATGTGGGAAAAGAGAAATCAAAATCTTGTATTTGCAGCTAGAACTTACAGATACTCAGGAACAATTAGAAAGTCAGATTTGATAGAAACACAGGAATGTCTAAACACCCTGTTAACTCAGGTAATAGAAAGCAGTTGGGTGACAAAAATGTCATTACATATCTAATAGGAGTAATAATAATACTAGCTAACATATATTGCCTATTTGATTAGCCAGGTAGTAATATTTTATACTTTATATACATTTTTCATCAATTTGAAAAATTTTTATAGGTTTCCAACTAAAATTTCCCCTGACATAGCTGAACCAAAATGATATAGCTAGTAAATAACTGACTCATGCTCATTTGATCCCAACTCTATATTTATTATTTGTTTTGTTGGTTTTGTTTCAATCTCATAGCTTCTGATCTAGTTTACAACTTTAAAAAATCTCTCTTTAGTATTCTGGTTAACTCCTTATCTTCCTACAACAGGGAGTATACTAGACAGTGGGAATTACTTTCTGTCATCCTTATTAGGTAGATTTTGAATTAGACTACATCTCTATCTTAGGTCATATGCCTCTCTGTTCCACTCACCTTTAACTACAGTGAGGCATCATGTGAAAACTGTGACAACACCTTATTGGGACCCAGGTAGAAATCAAGAGAAGGTGGGAGTTCTTTAAAGTATGCCATGATTTTAACAGATATCTTGTGTCTGAGCTCTTGGGAATATTAGATATTCAATATTTTTTCCCAATATTTATAGAAACACCAATTTCCATAACATCTGTTCCACACCTCTTCAGTTTCTTATGTAATATTTTATTGAGTAAAATTTTAGTTAGATTGTATATAGTGATATTTAGTGCATTCTCATTGCACATCAAGAAATTAAAATGTATTTTGTCTAAAAATATTTGAATTTCTAAAGTGAATTACCACATTGCTATCATTTAAATGAGACAGAAATGTGTTTCCTTATTAGATTTTAATCATTTTTATCATGATTAATTAAAATGTTTGTTGAAGAATGTCTAAAATAGATAATATTTACATAATTGTGTTTATAGTTCCACATCAAAGAAGTGATAAATGTCCTTGGGAAACAAGAATATAAACATATATAATGAATAATAATTAATAAGTTAGATAATTAAAGACATAATGAGGTATTTTGTTAACTTACTGATTTTTAATTTGCAAGAATTAAAATTAGTCTTTTTAAATATAGATTATGGTTTGGGGAGTTCATAAATTTAACAAATATATATAACATGGCACTTATAAATTTTTTTAAAGAGAGAGAGAGAGAGAGAGAGAGAATTTTAATATTTACTTTTTAGTTTTCAGCGGACACAACATCTTTGTATGTGGTGCTGAGGATTGAACTCAGGCCACATGATGCCAGGCAAGCGCGCTACAGCTTGAGCCACATCCCCAGCCCCAAACACTTATAAATTTTTTATTTAATTTTTATTATTTAAATGTTAACTTTCCTTATCTCTCATTAAGTACTTTTTAAATATATTTTAAAATAGTTAAACATTTAAAGTACTTCAGAAATTATACTTAATTATAGTGGAAGATACTCACTTTTATCATATAGAAGTTAGGCATTATTAATAGGTAATATAAATCAAAGCATAGAATCTTCAAAAATTTGCTTTTGCTCTCATATTTGCTCTCATACATTATTATCTTCCTAGTCATCTGCTAATAATCCCTCAAAAGATAACTATTGTAGAATCCAATTTCCATTTTGTTTTATAATCACATCCATAGTGCTTGCTATACTTTGTTCTGCTGAGCACAGATTTTGTCATTCGCTGATTGGTACTTGACAACAAGCCAATGGATTTCTAAACTATACCCATTTATTCCTCAATCACCGAGAAGAACATGTAATTCACAAGTCACTTCCAAATTTGGCTTATTTTAATAAAAAAAAAGCCCAATTTTTTATGGTATTCAGATGATTTTAGGAATGATTTCTTTTTTTTTTTTTTACAACTTGCTGAACTCTGAATGGAGAAAAAAAATAAAACATAAATGTTGAAATCAAAAGAGGATCCAAATCCTACACTTTGAAAGATTGAACTGACTAGAAGTTTTTGGCACATAGTGTTATATATAACTGAAAAAAAGAAAGTCTTCATTACTCAGAATGAAGAGAATTTTGATGTTACATTTGCATGTATACATATATAATATATATTTTTACATATCTTTAAGGATTCATAAATATATTTATCACATAAAAATGTAGATGTATGAATGATTTATAATTGTATGATTTATAATTCATAAAGATAAACAGCATATATACACGTGTACTTTTTAATCAGTACTTTGTGCCTCTGTGTATGCATGCATGATTTTAAGGAAAGTATGATCAATATTACAAAGAAATTTAGCTTTAAGATATGCCAAAAGTTGCTATAACTCATTACTCTGAATGAGATTTCACTTTAAGTATGTTAATTGTAACGTAATAGAAGTTTCACAATATCAAATGAAAAAAAAACACCACTTCTTTAATTCTTTAGTCTTCTATCAGAGTTGATGCTCAAACAAGATCTGAATATTGTCTGTATTTCAGTCCACCCTCTGTTGAAAGGGTCTTTCATTGTCAGCTCTCTTGTGTTCCCTGAATAGCACTTCTCCTTTGTGACATTAGGCACCTGATGCTACAGATATTACCTAGGGCTTTACAATGGCCTTATACTGGAGGCTGGGTGGCAGAGCTAGGGGCCTAGCTTTCCCCAAACAGGGGAAGTATTTTGAGTGCTCCTCCCTTAAAAAAAACAAAACAAAACAAAACAAAAAACATTAAAAGGTGTTTTTTGTTAGTTTTTTGATAAACTCTCTGGAAATGGTTCTAAAAGGAGAGACAAAGATAATTATGAACTATTTGACCTCAGTTTAAAGATAAGAAAGCCCTGTTCTGTCACACAAATTACCTCCATTTACTTTTGAAATGAGCAAACCCACTCACCTTAATTGATTTAAACTTTTAATGTGGATGGCCTGGAGAGGTAGGACCAATTTTTGTCTATTTTGTGGAGTATGGTGTGTGTGTGTGTGTGTGTGTGTGTGTGTATGTATGTGTTTGTGTGTATGCACAAACTTGTGTGTGATAGTGATGCTCAGAACTTAGTGAACACGGAGATAAATTTTTCTTTTCTTTTTATTCTCCTGTGTGTGGGCTGAAGAGATTAGGTCCAGCAAAGGCAAGAAAAGCTATATCCCTATTTATATGACCTCTTCCAATGGATTTTTAAGCCTTTTTATTTTTTTAAAGATAATTGGAAACATTTTCCCCTTGTAAAAACATCTTATATTGTATCTCAAAATATAGAATAAGATTAAATGGATCTTCTCTGGTAGAACAGGGGTGGAGATTCACTCTTCCTTCACCTTGGCCTCTCTTCTCCTTGCCCTCTACAACCCTGCAGATGCCTAAACCCCAAGATCACTTTCTCAGGCCCAATACTCTAATTCAGAAAATAAATTCTAGAACATTGCTTTGTTCACACTTTCTGATAGCCCTTTATTTCAAAGGAGGAAGGAATCCATAAACATAGGGAACAAAGCAGATTTTTTTTCTCTCTTAATAACCAAAGGAGTGGGGAGAGGCATTAGTAAGACACAGTGAGAGAAAAGAGAAAATGCTTTGTTCAGATAAATTATAATGGCTATATCACTGATATAAAATAAAGCTCAAACAGAGTCGTGTAACCTTGAATTCACTCTCTAAACAACCAAAATTGCTATGTTACCAAAATAGCTCCACTAGAAAGAAAGTATATTTTCATTCCTTAATATGAGAAAACAAGGCAAGTTAGGTTCATAAAATAAACAACACACTCTCTATAAATCTCAGGATACCTGAGACATCTACTTGATTTTGGTAAGAAAGCCAGTGAGGTGTGAAGCAAACAAATGCTGTCTTTAGAAATAGTTCAACAAGCCATTACAAGTATGAGCCCATCATTATCCAAATCCTCAACTTCGACCAGCAGGACTAGCGAGGGGAGCATGAGGGATCATGTCCAGCAATGCAAAGAATAGATATTTCAGCAGAAAGCAAATCAGCAAGCAGCAGGGGAAAGCTATCCACACCTCAGCTTTGTTGCCTCAGACCCATTCCAAGTGCTGGGTACTCTGCAGTCATCTTGAAGCCCAGAACTCAATTCCTTTGTGTCTTCTCTTTCTATAGTATCTGTTGCCTCTCTCACTTATAAAAAGGCTCGTTAAATAAACATTATGTCATTCATATATATAAGGCAATAGAATAAATAGACCAAATAAAATAGTGCTCTGGGAAACTAAGGAAAGAAACAATAGTACCTGCCAGACTAAACAGGTAAAAGGATTTAAAATAAAAGCCAAACTCAGACCACAACACAGCCTTTCTCACAGAACTGATAATGCAGCAGAAGAGGCAGCTTTCTCAATTTGGTCTCCAAGAAATTGTAAAACTTTTGGCAATTCTGATGGCTTTGATGTGAAAGTCTGTACTTATTCTAGTGAACACAGAATGCTTTAGTATCATCAAATTAACACCAAATTAAACTAATATCAAAGGTAATTTTTAGGGCAATTGCTATGTAATTAAGATAAATAGTTGAGAATTAAGTAGCATTCTGGTGGGACTGCAAATTGTTGAAGCCAACATGGAAAGCACTATGGAGATTCCTTGTAAAACTGGGAATGGAACCACCATTTGACCTCACTATCCCCCTCGGTTTATACCCCAAAGATTTAAAAACAGCATACTACAGGGACACAGCCACATAAATATTTATAGCAGCACAATTCACAATAGTTAAAATGTGAAGCCAATCTAGATGCCCTTCATTGGATGAACGAATAAAAAATGTGGTATATATACATAATGGAATATTATTCAGCAATTAAAGAGAATAGAATCATGGCATTTGCAGGTAAATGGATGATGTTAGAAAAGAATGCTAAGTGAAGTTAGCCAATCCAAAAAACAAACAAACAAAAAAAAAATGTTTTCTCTGATATAAGAAGCACAGTGATTTTTTGAAGTTCAAGGCTTGTATTGAGATGTCTATAGACAACTGAAGGCAAATCAAGATTATATTACATTGAGTTTTCAAGTAGAATTTCCACTGGAATATGTTATACAGGTTGAACCTAACTAATGAAAAAATCTGAAGTGCTCCAAAATAAGGTTTTGAGTGCCAACATGACACAATTGGAAAATTCCACATGTGATCTCCTGTGATGAAACACAGTCAAAATGAATGTGTGCTGGGCATGGTGGCACATGCCTATAATCCCAGCAGTTCAGGAGGCTGAGGCAGGAGGATCTTGAGTTCAAGTCCAGCCTCAGCAATTTAGTGAGGCCCTAAGCAATACAGTAAGACAATCTCTTAAAAAATATAAAACAGGCTGGGGATATGGCTCAGTAGTTAAGCACCATTGGGTTAAATCCCAAATCCCTCCCAAAACAAGAGGTGTATAAAAATATTGCATAAGATTACTTATCAGGTGCTTGGGATGTAGCTCAGGGAAGACTGCTTGCCTAGCATTTGTGAGATCCTCAGTTCAAGCCCCAGAACAAAAACAAAATAATAATAATAATAATAATAATAATAATAACAATAATAATAAAATGATTCCCACCATCCCACAATACCTATCAGACTACATTTATAAGGTGTATATGAAATATAAACCAGTTTCATGTTGAGACTTGGCTACCCACACCCACAATATCTTATTATATATTGAAAATATTACAAAATCTGAAAATCTAAAACATTCCCAGTACCAAACATTTTTGCTAAGGGATACTTAAGCCATAGTACAAGTTAGCATCATACGTATTTACATGGTAAGAGTTTAAGTAACCAAGTGACAATAGCAATAGAAGTTGGATATTAAAGATCTTTAATATGCTGGGAGATATGCAATAAGCCTGGTCTGGAAGTACTGCTACCAGGTAATCTGGTGCTATAAAAGTGTTAGCATAAGATTATGTAGCACCAAAGTTTGGCACAAGCCCTCCATTGTAGTTCTGTTTCCAAACCAAAAGAAGTCAAGGGGAGGCTATGTTGGTATTTCAAACTGAATAACATTTATTGGAGGAGGAGTCAAAACCAACACAGTTTAGTGCCTTTGTTATGTCCATAATGAGGTAAATTCATTTGTTAATATTAATATTGTGTCCCTACCCAAAGTCAAGTGCCCTTCTAATCCAATAATCCTACCATTATATGTTAATAATTTTCAGAAGGACTAAAATTTATTTTTATGTAAATTTTATACAGAAATAAAGAGTCCCATCAACAACATATAGGACTGTTTTGATATGTTATGACACTAACAGTTTTGGCTATTATTGTATGCAGAGAGCATGGAGAAATATATTTCCAGCTGAACATTCCCCATTCTTCCCTTAATAGACTAAATTACAAATCATGCACAAAATGGGATTTTTCTAAATGGAAGCAAAGTTCATCAGCTTCACTTTTGTGTGCTAAGGTATCACTCATTTGGTTCCATCAGAGCTGGTGAAACACCTTTCTCACTCCCTATGTGGGAGGCAGCTGATCAAGCCTGCATAAAATATTCAGAAGCCAGCTCAGCATTCACTTTTATCTGCAGTCTCCGAAGGCTTATTGCTGTCAGGTTTGATTGTGAGAGTACTGATCAGCTGCAGTTTCTGTCATAGCTTGGATACCTGAGAAAATGGACTATCTTCCTTCTGCCCAAAACAAAGATCAAGGAAGATTTAATGTATAATTCAGACCACACTTGAGTCTCCACTAAGTTTTCTGACCATAAGAAAGTTCCCTCTAAAGGCACTGAAGAAATGAATGAAGAAATATCAGGGATACCTGTGTTGTTCAGTGTTGATGTGTGTCTATCTGGATTTGAGGCTAGAACATTAAGGTAACATTATGCTCCAGGTGATTTGTTTGGCTATGAACATTTGGCTGATGGGAGAGGGCATGCAAGGTCAGTGGTAAAAAAAAATGGAACCTTTCTCAGGTACATGTTTGACACCTTTTTCCTAAATGAGGAGGATATTGGTTTTTAGGAGCTAGATCACTCTAACTAAATATCTGTCCTAAGTATCTCACGCAGCCTCATGAACAGACTACTTGAGGCAAATATTTATGCTCATAACACTCTAAAGAACCCTCCAAAACAATAACAACAACACCTGAACAAAAACAAACCATTAGTATGCCCCATACTTCCCTCTGTTCTCCCTGCAATCAACTGATGGCAACAATTGTCAGAAACCTAAAGGAGCTATAATAGTTCTAATTCAGTCTTATTTGCTTAAATCTTTTTAAAAAAATTTACCCTACATTTGTTTTATTCCCAGGATGATCTACAATGGCACAAAAAATAAATTTAATTATGAAAAGGGAGACAATGTGTGCCTTCTATAATGCAATTTTCTAACTGCTTATGCTTTTGTGGAGAGGCCTGTACTCAGGAGCATTAGAACATCAGTTAACCTCTTATTTCTTTCATTCAATATGTATTGATTTTTCTCTCTTCTATTGCTACTTCTTCATTAATAGTTACTGTACAGAAGGTCACTCTATTTAGGGAGCTCCAATATGAATACATGTAAAGAAAACAAGGTATTAAATGATTGAAGAATGGTAAGAACAAATTGTATCTGGTTAGGATCCTTAGATTAGTTAGGAAATGGGACAGGTACATGGAGATGACAGTTAAAAATGTAAAGGGTGTGAAAATCAAGTCAAGAATTTTAGGCAAAAGTATATTCTTGGTGTTGTGGTGTGTATTTTATGTTAAATTGTGAAAAACTGCTGAAACCCCTACTATCTAGTAGTAACCAACTCTTACCATTTTGTACTCAACACTTACTATCTAGCTTTTAAATTTGCTTATTCTCTAAGTGAGGTTTAAAAAAATTGTCAGAGGCAGAAAATTCAATAAGAGCCCAGCTTACAGTTCTTGAAAATGTTAAATATATGACTTTAGATGATATCAAAATGCAAAGGATAAAATTAAGATGAAAAGCATTACATCAAAAAATGTCTGCACTATGGTTCTACTCCAAGTTCACTACCTCTGAACCTCATATCCTCTGAACTTCTCAAATGCAAGGTGCATCTCAGATGACATTGTAGTATTTGAGTAACCATCTCCCTGGTTTTTCCTTTATCTTAGAAAAGGACTTATAATATTAAACAACACAGTAGGTTACTCAGTTTTCTTATATGTAAAATAAGGGACTGGTCTCAGCGACCTCATAAGTTGAGGTGGTCTTACCTGATCTGTTTTAAATGGATTTCCTGACATTATATGAAAAATATTCCTTCAAATATACAGAGAAAAGTAACTATGAATCTGAGAGTCAAATCCAGGCTTAAAGAAATAGCAAAAGACAGCCAGATTTGGTGGCCCATGCCTGAAATCCTAGTAGGTCAGGAGCCTGAGGCAAGAGGATGCAGAGTTCAAAGCCAGCCTCAGCAACTTAGTGAGGCACTAAGTTACTTGGTGAGACCCTGACTCTAAATAAAATACCAAAAAGAGCTAGGGATGTGGCTCAGTGGTTGAGTACCCCTGGATTCACTCCCATTACTCGCCAATCCCCAGAGAAGAAATAGCAAAAGATTTGGGGTAAGTGTCTCTTTACTGCTCCTGCTTTATGACTTAGAAAGATCAACAAGACCTCCTTTGAAAGTATGTGCTGGAACTTCCTACCGTTATTATCACTGGTAACAATGAAATTGTCATCTCCTCCAAAAACTTCTGGTAAGGCCTTCACAGACAACCTTACCCCTCCACATTTCCCTTTCCAAATCTGGTCTAGCACTTTTGTGCTCTTGACATCATAGACCTAATGAAAAAACTAAGAGACATGGAATAAGCCTATTCCAAAAGTGCAGCCTCTCAAATATTCTGGAAAACTGTTCTCAGAAGTGATAGAATACCATATAGGTACAAATAAAGCATAGCACAACACAAAACATTTCACAATAGATTTGAAAAGACTTACCATGCTGGAGGTCAGGTTTGCTGTATTTTATACCTCACCAGAGCAACCACATTGCTTTCTATCAGGTTGATTCTCTCAGTGAGATTACTGAGTGTCTCATTCATACTCTGTCCCTGGTATGCCAGAAGGACACTATTTACCTCCTCTGAAGATTTATGAAGGTATAAGATATCCTGCAATGGAAACAAATTAAGTTGTAGAATTCAGCTAAAGATGAATATTATGCATAGCAGAGGAGCAGCAGCAAATAACCATTGTTATGTAAAGTAACGGAAGTAAACTCCTTTTCCTGGTTGTGACCACCAGTTGTCTATTTCTGCTCTGTACTTCCCACTCTAAATCGTTCCTAGTTTACTGACTCTGGAATTGTTCCATCTCAGCTCAACAGGAGGGGAAGGAAAAGATAGCTGCCTACGTAATTCATTCTCTCCTCCTAGAAAGCGGAGCATTTGAGAATTAATATTCCAATGTTTAATATCACCTTATGGCAGGAAAAACAGCTGGTGTATTAAATGAAAAGTTCCATGAACTTAATTTATCTGTATAAAAATACCTTAGGAACCATACCGATTATTGAATTGACTTTTAATGAAACCATAGCGGGTAGTGCATTATTTTATACAAGATTCAATTATTTTTATTGAACTCCTCTAGAACTGATTGCTATTTAAAACATTGATTACTGTAGGATTTAAAGGGCATTAAAAGCAGGACAGAAATTCTTCTTAGTGAAGATTTCCTTTATTCTCTTTAATGTAATTCCAAAGTCAATATCCCTTTTTCTGTTATCTTGCCTTCCATCTTCAGACTATAGAAACATTCTAATTTTCAAGCGTATGCTTCCTAAAAGTCTTAAAACACTGTGGCTTAAAACAGCCATTACTGTGGATTAATCTGCTATCCTTCCATCCTTGATTTGCCTACATTGCTATTTTTCATGGTTTCAGGATAATCTAGTTATTCATGTCTTTCAAGATGTGAAAAGGAATTTATTCCATTGACTGACATGCAGGAGAAAGAGCAGAGTGCTCAAGAAGAGACCAGGCACATTCTGGATCTCAAGATTTCAACATGCATTCTTCTCTGCTTAGCTCTCTGGCAAGTGAAAATAGGTTTGATGTGCCTTCTAAGGTACTTGAACCCAGGACCAAATTCCAGGCCTTCAACACAGCCCATTGTAGTCCAGAGATAAAAAGCACTTGTTTAAAATTATCACTGTAGGATAATTATCAAATTCTGATTTAGCTTAGGTGATGGAATGATTTGGTTGCTTCCATTGGTCCTCTTTGAAAAGTGCTAAATCTGTTAACACAAATAGAGGGTAGTGTAGGCAATAATTACTAGTTCTACTTAACTATCTGGAAATGTCTTTTAACATTCTATCCTTTCCAAGAGTTTACCCACAGAAACTGTTCATATTTAAAATGGTTTAATTATTTTGACATAAATAGAACAATAAAACTTTTACCACAACAAAATCAAAATACATTTATCATTCCCAGAAGTTTCTTCATGCCCTTCTGTAATTCCTCCTATTTTTAGTTTTTTTCCTAATAGCACATACAATATCTATGTTTGAGGGCCATCCCTCAAAAATAAAAAATATTCTCTCCTGAGCTCTCTCATAGATCTATGGTCCTATTCCCTTCCCACTGCTGTAGTCTTTGTGCAGAGACTGAAGTATACATACTTATATATTTTTTTCCTGTTAGCGGGAAAAACTGAGCATGTATAATTTCCTATAGATATATGAAGTCAACATTTTTTCTCAGTTTAAAGAACTTTTGCAAGATGAAAATAAAATATTTTCTAATAAAAGCTATTGGTTTACAAATGTGGGACCCACAGATTAGATTCTTCCATAACTGCATCTGTCAAGACATGCTGTGAGTAGTCAAATGGTCATGTACTAAAGCATGAACTGCAGCGAGGCCAGAGAAAATGATGACTTTTGAGCCAAAATAACTGTGAAAAAAATTTAGGTCTGAGAAACCCAGCATTGCACAGATGAAAGAAAAACTCCATTTCTGTAGAATCCTGTCAGCAACTTTTGGCAGAATAGAATACAGGAAGTAACTTATTTTGCTTTCTTAAACCTAAGGAACCCAAGTGTACTGGGGACATGATTCAGAAGCCATTTTTTTGAAGTGCTGTCTTAAGGCCACAGCCACAGAATGTTACTATTTAGTGGGTTCTGATATTTTATTTTAAAAATGCTGGTGATTTATAGTATCAGATTAGTATTTTTGACCAAGGTAATATTTTATCATACTGATATACAAGAATCAAAGAGAATGAGACAATTTCAGCATTAAACAATCACATACATACATTGAAGTTGGGTATTTGAGATTACTTTTAACACATCAAAACTGGGCCATTTGTAATAAAAAGCAGTGTCTAGCATTATCAATACAAGGGACTGCAAAGAGACAAGAGTAGAAGTCTCTAAGTTGGAATGCTATGTAAGGTCTGTTGTTACAAAAACTACAGGCATTCAAAGACACCTACTGTTAGAGAGTCCTTACTGGCTGGATGAGCCTAGCAAGATGCCTGAAGATAGTAAGCTCTTAAGAGATCTTTTTAAAAGAAGGCACCTAATAGAACCATATAAACTTTGAAATGTAACTCTGAAACTAGCATCATCATCAACTGCAAAGGGCCTGGTACACACTAGAGAAAGCTGCACAAATATTTGTTGAATTCTGAATGTAAAAATAACATTCTTACACTTTTTTGGTGAAAGAATGCCAGAGTTGCTTCTGTACAAATGCCTACAAAGGCATTTTTTTCTACTTGGCCCTTGGGAATAATGGCAAGAATCTGGCTTCATAAAAGTTGTCCCTAATTTTGTTTTTTCCCCTAATGTTTAAAGTAGATCACAGGGGCTGTGGTTGTGGTTCAGTGGTAGAGTGCTTGCCTAGCATGCATGAGGCATTGTGTTCGATCCCCAGCACCACATAAAAAAATAAAAAATAAAGTAGACCACCAAAACAGACAAGAAGCAAACTAAAGAATGAACACATGCTAATGCTGTGACTATAAAATTCCAAGTTTTATTTATTTATTTATTTATTTATTTATTTATTTAGTGGCACAGGAATTTCTTACTCTGTTAATGAAACAACTTAAAGATTAATAAATAAACACTGGCATATACCTAAATCAAACTTATCACATATGAACTTTTAAAGGTTAATGATCCTAGATTTAATACTCACTATTTGGGATATTCATATTCCTGAATAATTTCTTTTTTTTCCTGCTACAGGGATAGGTTTCTTATGTTCAGTTAGGTATATTCTTTCCCCTTTCAACACAAATCCAGTTCTCAGGATTCCTGAGCATCAAACATCTGGTTGGTTCATGCCTCCTACTCTAGGCTTGAATCCTAGGAATAAAGTAATGAGAATTTCTGAACTATTTGCTCACCTAGCCCCTAGAATATGAATATATACTTACAAGTGAACTACTAGAAGATGTGTATTCTTACCTTTATAACATGTCAAACTATTTCCCAAAGTGATTTTTTTTTCAATTGAAATTTTCAGCAGAAGTTTGCTTCACAAACTTAGCAATAGTTGTTCCTTAAATTATTACTTTTTGCTTTCACTTAGAACTTTTTTCAGGAAAAAAATGTAAATTAAACAACTCTTAACCATCTTTCCCTCTGGAGATGTCCCTAATTTTCCTTTGGGTGTGTATCTGATTTCTGAAATACATATGTCTGTGTCCCTGGAAACCAAAAGAAAAAACAAACTCTTTTTAAACCATGGAAAAATAGCAGAGATTTAGGCCAACATTTATGTACAAATGGTTGGCTTTTATAAAGACAATATGAAAGTAAAATTGAAAAGGAAGTATTGAAAAGCAAGACCATATAAGGTTACATTAGAGTCCTGGCAGAGTAAATCTAGAACTCCAGAAGACAAAACAAAAATGTGTGAACCCTATAAACCATCCTTAAAGTAGTGTGTTGCAAATTAAAGGTCCAATTAACCAGACCAAAACAAAGTTTTCTGAACTCTGTAGAACACAAGGCCAACATTCTATCATTGCCTTCTCTTAACAGCTGATTTTAAATACCAGACACTTAAGAAGCTATAATTCCAGCAGTAGATTAATATCTGTATCCATATTAAAGTACTTACTTCTGAAGTTTCTCTACAGTGGTATGCAGGCTAATTAAGTCTGCAGCTGCCTTAACAATGGCTTGAAGGTGGTTTGCTGAAGAATTCAACAGAGAAATCTTGAAGGAAAAGGAAAAACAAACAATCAAAACAGAACTTGTAGACAGGGTTCCCTTCACAAACTACATGGCTGATGAAGTCAAGATAACCTTTCATTTCACAGGTTTAAGGAAATTAAGGTACCTTGGATAGAGTTGAGATTCAGGAGGCAGCAATAATATGCCTCTTTCCCTGCCCAATTAAAATTAGTGTCAAAGAGGGAAAGAGAAGTTATTATTATTTAGTCTAGTCCTGGCAGTTATAAGATCTAAAATCTTAAGTTACCCAAAAGATGCAGTGATTACAAACAATCCTTCAACAGTCAGACAAGAAGGAAGCTGATGACCAAGGACCACTTCAAGTTTTCTGTTTGGTAAAATATTAACATCCTCAGTTATTTAACTAACTTTTTTTCCCACTCCACGTGTGAACATATTTTAGAAAATAAAAGCCATCATTACAAAATATAATCTATAGGAATTATTTGAACAATTTGAACAGCACTTTCAACTACTTAGGGATTTGGGTTCATTCAATAATGTTTTCTATTATTTTATATGACATTTTAAATGGAATTACTAAAGTTTATTTTTGAATTGGTCATCACTGATACATTCAGACAAAATAATTTTACCTTGACTTATACATTCTGATTTTGTGGAATATGCTTGTTCTTGTCAATTTTCTTGTGAACTCTTAGAGAACTGTGATGTGTAGGATCAGGTCCTTTGAAAGTAAAGATGGTCTGGCTCTTCCTCTCAGACTTGGGTGCCTTTAATGTGATTATTGTCTAATTACTCTAGCTAGAATTTTAAGTTCAATGGTAAATATCAGTGGTAAAAGTAGGTATCTTTGACCTGCTGCTGATTATGTGGAAGGTTTTAAGGCTTTTGTGTCAGTGAAATGTATACTTAAAATTGATTCAAAGGATAAATATTAAGAACATTTCACCACAAAAATATTTAATGATCAAACAGAACACATTATAAATGTAGTAGTAAATATAGATCCAAAGAAGTCAAATAATGTTGCCACATGAAAAAAGATAAAGGAGAAGTTTCCTGGCCTCAAAAATGCACCAGAGAATTAACATGCAATTATATAGTTCATTTTTTAAGACCCATTTACAAATGAACTATTTCACATTGATTAGGTTGTTGTTAATTAGAAAATAAGGCTCTGCATTTTAATTTCATTTAGTTTTTATTCCTTTCCCTCCTTTATCCACTAGGAAATACATCTACCAGCAACATAGTCTATGCTTTAATCAACAACCTCCATCTACTCTATCCCTCTATATATACAAAGGAAGCTCTATAGGTATTTCTTCAACACCACAAATGTACTGCCAGTTATTCTACATTATCCTGGTTCATTCCTGAGTTCCTCCACCATCCTGGTGGAGGAGTTTGAAAGTGAAAATGCAGCAGATGTGTCCCAGGGTATTACAATGTATGTATGATTGATTTTGTTGCATCATTCTTTTTCAAACAACTTCAGACATGAAAATTGGGCCATGAACATTTTAGATTATCTAAACAATTTCCTTTGTGAAAGAATATGGCCTTCTTCTCAACCAGCTTTTGCTTTGAGTTCTTCATCTTAGTGCAGTGATTGAGCAAAGGTCTTATTGAAAGACTAGATTTTTAAAACAGAAAAAAGTGTCATAGTATGTGGTAAAATTTTACGTAGCACCAACAAGATGTGAAGAAGTATTGATTGCATATTCTAAGTTATTCTTCCCAAATTCAAGACCTAGTAATTGTTCTTATGTATTGTTGAGAAACATCATGTGTACACACACACACACACACACACACACACACACACATGCATCCACACACACACACACACACACACACATCAAAGGACTGAATTACACACATATACAGCTGGACATATGATCTTGATATACTCAGTCTGATGTTGTCTAATCAAAATTTTATGTCATGGATACTGTTCTAGGTCACCACATTTAGATCTACACATTTCTACTTAGCAGGTATATATGAATCTTCTGAATAGCAAGCATAATTTATTAAATCTTTTGATCATATGAGAAATATTAACACATTATTAATTCATTTTGTAATATCAGGGCAAAGGCTGAAATTCTTGCTTTACAATTTATTGATTAGTCAAATTATCATCAGTCATGAGATTCTGTTTCTTATTCTGTAAGATAAAGGCTATTGTAGTATTACTCAATTTATAATAGGGACATGAAACACAGATGGTACACAATAAATTGTATCCCTTATTTTTATAGGATAGTATTAAGTATTAATTACATCAGACATTTTGAGCAGTAAGTTCAAAAAATAAAAGAATACATAAATAAATGTTCATAAACAAAAAGTCTTTTATTTTTACCTACCTTTTCCCCTTTATATTTTTTCATTTTTTTCTATAGATCTAAGAATCATAATTTCCCTTTAGCTTAAATCATTTCATCCAGTATTTGTTTAGTACAAGTTGGATCTCAAAAAGCATCTTAGATTTTTTTTTTTGCCTGAAAGTGTTTTATTTATTTCTCATGGATATTTCCTCCTAGATGTAGAATTCTAGGTTGATGTGTACATTCAGCACTTTGAAAATGTGGTTCTATTGTTTTTTGGCCTTGCTGTATCTGATGTGAAGATGGTTGTCTTCTTATCTGTGTTCCATTGCAGATCATGTGTCTTTCCTTTTCTAGTTGTCTTTAAGATTTTGTTCTAATACTTGCCTCCAGACTTTGAATACAATGCACATAAGCATAATTTTCTTCAGATTTACTTGTTGGGGTTCATTGAGATTTTTGGATCTGTAGATTTCAGTTTTTGTTTAATGAGGTTAAAATGGGTCTTTATTTTTTTTAATACTTATTCTGATTCATTTTATCTCTTGCTTCCTATAGAGATTACAGTTGCACCATTATCAGATGCCTGATATTGCTCCATAGTCTTTAGGTATTCTACTTTCTTCACTTTATTCCTCATTTATTTTTCATTTTAGGAAATTTTTATTTACCTACCATCAACTTTACTGGTTCTTTCCTTTTATACTTGTCTTGAAGATTTAATTCCTAGGTGCTGCATCTATTCTGCTATTAAAATAATGGGAAGAATTCTTTATATCTTATATCATATTTTCCAAGCACATATTTCATTTAGGTTATTTTTTAGTCTCTGCTGTTCTGCTAAAGTTCCAATGTGCTGATTCACAATTGTCTACATTTTCAACCAGGTCTTTCAGCATATTTATAATTTTTAAGAGAGACAAGGAGAGAGAGAGAGAGAGAGAGAGAGAGAGAGAGAGAGAGAGAGAGAGAGAGAGAATTTTTTAATATTCATTTTTAGTTATTGGTGGGCACAACATCTTTGTTTGTATGTGGTGCTGAGAATCAAACCCGGGCCGCACGCATGCCAGGTGAGTGTGCTACCGCTTGAGCCACATCCCCAGCCCCCAAACCACGAAACTTTTTACAGAGTTTAACAACAATATATTTGTGCTAAACTCAAGTTTCCAGACAAGGATTTAAAAAAAAATAATTAAATAGAGTTGACAGTTGCAAACCATTTTTATTCTATTGTAAAGGATGGATTTGTTAATTGAAGAGCTACAGAGAATTAAGATCTGTTCTCTCACAAAAATAATTCATTCAATAAATACTGAGTATTTATTATGAAACAAGAAAACGTTCACTAAGAGATCTGGGCAAACATCATTTTAATAATAAATATGTTCCAAATGGAGAAGTTTAACATGTGAATATTAAATCAGACCCATCTGTAATTCTAATTCTTCTTTTCAGCAGAGAATATGCATGTTGTCCAAGATCTGAGCTGAGTTTCCCTCTTGCCTCTTCTGGACTTTTGTTTCTATTTCTCTTTTCTGTGTAATTTATTTCCAGAAACAACCTTCTACACTTTTTGCTTATGTCTAAACATAACTGGATATGCCTCTAAATTCCTGCCCCAATAGAGAAATTATTCCTGACATTTACATACTATTTTCTTAAATTTGCTAACCTGATTCCACAACTTGATAAAAGGCAAGTTGACTGTCTGTAGGTCCTGTTGTAACTTTCTGGAACAGACGGTCTGACCCTGTATTTTATATGTGGCCAGTCCATACCACTCAGTTTCAAGGAAGGCCCTAGGCTGTAATAACATGCAATAACTATTATAGATCATGGTAAGCTGGGGAGGCTTGAATTCAAAGGAACTTCACCAATCTGTACCATTTAGAGATCAATAATTTTTAAATATTTATTTTTTTAGTTGTACACAATACCTTTATTTTGTTTATTCTTATGTGGTGCTGAGTATCAAAACCAAGGTCTTGCTCATGCTAGGTGAGTTCTCTATCTCTGAGCCACAAAACCAGCCCTAGAGATGAATTTTTAGTAGCCTATTGATTGGTTGCATTCTCCATTATTATTAAAAAAACTACCAAATAATTAAAATTGTTCAATGAGCCCAGTTTTCTTCTCCTTTGACTCTATTTCAATTGTGGCCTTCTTCATCGTTGCACAGTTTCCAGTGTCCAAGGTCCAGAACCATATACCAGCAGTCCAAAGAACTGACCACTGTACCCCCATACTCTCTCCCCCTTGATTACTGTCTTCATAAGTACCCAAATTTTTTACATTACTTCTCCTTCCTCAACTCCAGTTTCCTAGGAGTGATGAACTACAAAAACTATGAAATATGAGTGTTATTATTAAGATTGTCAGCAGAGTTATTTGGACACAGGTGTGAGGAGAGAGTTACTATTTAGAACTGACCTTATTGGGTAATCCAAATGTTCAGTCTAATGTATACCTCAAGACCATTTTTCAAAATTGCATTTTTAGTGACCAGACCTATAGGAACAGTGGAATCTCTGACCAACCTAGGTTATAGGGTACCTTTTCTGCCATGACTCAGCTGAACCTGCAGATATTGACACTCAATATGTTGGAGACACTGCCACAGCTATTGCAGAAATCAGCTAGGAATCCAGGCCCAACTTAGATAGCTATTTATGAGAGGGTCCCTGTAGTATGACCATGAAGGACATTACAGCTGAGAACACACCTCAGTTCCTCATGTAACATGCTTTATTCCAGAGTCCCTAATATGTCTTGATTTTGTTTTCTATTCTTTAATGTGTAATCCACATTTGGGAACATTTTACTAATGCAATATGAAGAATTCTGAAGTCGGTTTCAGAAGCACATCACTATGGAGAAAGAGCATACTGAAAAATAATTATATTTTTCTTAGGTTGCATGCTTGAGCAGAAAGACTCAGCGTATTTACAATGGATTCCTGTCTTCATATGAGTAAACATATCTCTTTTAACAGATCTAATTTTTCTTCTCTGAAAGTTTTCCAAATCTCATCAATGCTGACACAATGGTTCTATCATTTGTAGTAATCTTGGCATTCACTGTGATGTTGTGTCACAAAGAAAATCAATGAGGAGAAATTAGCTGCCATGATCAAAATCAAATATAGGAACTCCTCCATTTTCTCTCCACCAAGATAAAGCAGAGAGATGTCAAATGAACACACCCATGCCCGATTTGGCTATGCCAATTTGAAGCAGAATTTTGTTCTTTAGGAGTTATTTGCTAAAGTGTGATTCCATTTTCAATTGTATATGGGTTTGAAATTATATACTGTGCTAGTTTTACTTGAATATGCCTTTTAGATAAAGTGTAAGGTTTGCCTCTCAGTGCCTTAGTTATAGATTCAGAGTGTAAATCTTAACTATTAAGAAAACACAGAAGGGTGAAATAAATGTAAATGCACTTAAAAATATAACAAAATGAAAGATCACTTAGATTAAAACATTAGAAAATTTTGTGATATTTTAAAATTTAATGTGATTAAGGCTGAAGGAGAAACACAGTGAGCAGGAAGTCATTAATTAGCTTTAATGCCTAGGTGACCTTTAGTATTGTGATTCCTATATCTTGAATACCAGTAAACATCAGAGTTTCCCAGTAAGAGATGCATATTGGAGATGTAATAAGGCCTTGAAATTTTTATATGATCATGTATGCTCATGAGCATATAAGAAGGAAAGTAAGAGAAATTTTGACTCTAAAACTTCATATGTTAAAAGTAATAAGCTTTGCTTTAGAGATTTTTTCCTGAAGTTTTCTAACACATTTTAAACACATGAATTATGAAGATATCTCTTTAGCCTGTCAATCATTTGACCTAATGAGTCCAAGAGACAACAGCAAATTTGAATTTTTGGATCCAATAAACAGTCCAAAGTCCAATTCAAAACTGCTCTGGTTGCTATATTAAATCCAGAGAAGAGAGTTTTTGGATTAGTACCATCTAGCAGATATCTGGAACCTTGACCTCTATTTTCAGATCTCATATTCAGACACCCTGTGTTGTCTTGATGAACACTTTGGCCCCTCACATCCATTCTGCAGCTTCCTCCTCCTCACCTCAATGGTATGCTCAGGCCCTATGAGAAAGCTGTCAGCAACCACAACCCCCAAGTTTACCAACACTGTCAGAGGAGGGGATTCAAAACCCTGGAAGAAACACAAAAATAGTGTCCAAATTTACATTGTAAACAGTGTGGTGTCATTTGTTTATTTGAAGAGTTCTAGAGTAAGCAATGGTCAGAAAAAATATGCCTGTGAGTGTTTCATGTGTTGGCCTAGAATTGGAAATTCCATGAGAGGTCACTTTCTTGGGATCATCCTTAATGATAAAGTTAAAAAAAATGGGTAGAGAAAAAAGTTCTGATAAACATGGACTAACAGAAACACTCATTTCAGAGTTATATTTTGAGAAATTTAATTTGCTGGGAAAAAGAACAAGGCACAAAGATATTAATCCAAATTGCTGCCAAAAGGAATATGTTCATCCTGTAAAAATAACTGTCAATTACTTTGAGGTTTTGGAATATTAAGAATTTGAAGGTGGAGGTTAAAAGAACAGTATACAGAGAAAATATTTGAACACAATTGACATGAAGGAAATTGAAAAAGCCTTCCCACCTTTAATCACAATAAGGTTGAGTGGTTATCCCTTGGCAGTTTCTGGAATGGTGATAGGACCCATGAACCAGTAAAACAGTTGATACCAAAGAACAAATAAAACTGTATGGTCTATGGTGACCAACTGTAATGCCAGTGACTTGGGAAGCTAATGTGGGAAGATAAAAATAGACTAGAGATGAGCTCAGCAGTAGAGCTCCATGAAGTTTAATCCACAGAACAAGAAACTGTGTCATCTCTAGCTATATAATACTGTGCTGGGGCAGGTTGGTAATGGTCTAGTGAGAGCAATACAGGACACACAGCTCTGTCTCCTGTGAGGAAAGCAGGAGAATAGCCTGCAGTCCTATTTTGCAACACTTTGGACAAACTTTTTATTGTTACAACAAATTCAAATTTTCTGGTGTCTCTTGGACTCATCAGGTCAAATGATTGACAAGCTCAAAAGATATCTTTATAATTTGTGTTTAAAATATGCTGGAAAACTTCAGGAAAAACACCCCAAACAAACCTTATTACCTTTTAAAGTATGAAGTTTTAGAGTCATAATTTCTCTCACTTTTCTTCTTATATGCTCTTGAATTCACATGTGCACAGAGATAAAAATTCATTTTTCATATAATTATTATTTTCAATATCTTCCAAACTTATATTCACAAAATGCCATATCATTGTTCCTTAAAATTGAAATGTAATCACCCTAACAATATTTACTTTTTGAAATTTATTTTTAATTAGTCCTAATCAGTTATACATGACAGCAGAAAATTCATTGTACATAAATGGAGCACAACTTTTCATTTCTCTCCTTGTACAGGATATAGAGTCACATCACATGTGCAGTCATACACCTACATAGTGTAATGATGTTCATCCCATTCCACCATCTTTTCTAGCCCCATGCACACTCCCTTTTCCCCCCTCCCCTTGGCCCAATCAAAGTTCCTCCATTTTCCCATGCATATCCCCCTTTATGCATCATCTAAAAAACAATCTTGGGAACTAACTTAACAAAAGAGGTGAAACACTTCTACAATGAAAACTACAGAACTAAAAAAAAAATTAGAAGAAAACCTTAGAGATGTAAAGATAGATAGGCAGAACTAACAAAATGGTCATAATAACCAAAGGTTTATACAGATTCAATGTGATTCCAATTAAAATCCCAACATCATTCCTGATAGAAATAGAAAAAACAATCATGAAATTCATCTGTAAAAATTAGATCCAGAATAGCTAACACAATCCTTAGCAAGAAAAATGAAGCAGGGGGCATCACAATACCACACCTTAAACTATACTACAAACCTGAAATAACAAAAACAGTTTGGTATTGGCAACAAAATAGACATCTAGAACAATGGCACAGAATTGAAGACACAGAAACAAACCCACATCAATATAGTTATTTCATACTATACAAAGGTGCCGAAAACATGCATTGGAGAAAAGATACCATCTTCAATAAATGGTGCCAGGAAAACTAAAAATCCATGTGTAGCAAAATGAAATTCAACCCCTATCTCTCACCATGCACAAAATTCAACTCAAAATGGATCAAAGACATAGGAATTAGACCATAGACCCTCCACTTAATACAGGAAAGAGCAGGCCCAAATCTTCATCATGTCAGATTAGGCACTGACTTCCTTAACAAGACTCCTAAAGCACAAGAAATAAAATAAAAAATCAATAAATCCGATGTATTCAAACTAAAAAAGCTTCTTCTTAGGAAAAGAAATAATCAATGAGGTAAAGAGAATCTATTTTGGGGAGCAAATTTTTGCCACAGCACATCATTTAGAGCACTAATCTCCAGGATATACAAGGGATACAAAAAACACCAAAAAAAAATCAAATCAATAAGTGGTCTAAGGAGCTTAACAGATACTTCTCAGAAGAAGATACACAATAAATAAATACATGAAAACATTTTCTACATCTCTAATAATTAGAGAAATGTAAATCAAAACTACTCTAAGATTTCATCTCACACCAGTCAGAATGGTAGTTATCAAGAACAGGAACAATAAGTATTGGCAAGGATGTAAGGGGAAAGGCACAATTTTACATTGCTGGTGGGACAGCAAATTGGTGCAACCACTCTGAAAAGCAGTATAGAGGTTGCTTAGAAAACTTAGTTTGGAACCACCGTTTAACCCAGCTATCCTACTCCTTATCTATACCAAAAGGATTAAAAACGGCATACTACAGTGATGCTGCCACTTCAATGTTTATAGCTGCACAGTTCATAAAAGCTAAACTGTGGAATCAACCTAGATGTCTTTCAATAGATCAATGGACAAAGAAACTGTGTGTATATTAACAATGATTATTTATTGTCTTGACAGTACAAAATATCACATTATGGATATATGCAAATAAAAAATAGCATGAAATGATTTCCAGGAAAATCAAAGTTTCAAATTTGAGTCAGAAACAAAATCTATATTTTTTTTATTTTAAATTGATATATACATGGTAGAATTTGCTGCCAATAGGACACTCTATAAGGAACAGAAAACACTGAGTGCAATTTTAAAAGTAAAGGAGCTTACCAGAAAGAAACAGACAACTTCCAAATGCCTAGTCTATTAGTTAACAGCTACTAATTTCAAGGAGAATCTGTAAACACAGGCATTCATTCACATCTTTATTGAGTGTTTTCTGGAGATAACATCAAGTGACAATACTCCTGGAAGCATTGGGGAAAACATTTTATCACACTCTAAAGCACTGGGCATTACTATTAATAACTAGATTTTTGGTACTTTTTTAACTTTATTTACTTTAAATATTTTTAGCTATAGTTGGACACAATACTTTTATTTTATTTATTTATTTTTAGATGATGCTGAACATCTAACAGCACCTCGCACATGGTAGACTAGCATTCTAATGTTGAGCCAAAACCCCAGCCCCTTCGTTGTTTTTTAATTAGAGAAAAATCATATAACTGCATATAATATTTTTTACCTCAGGTTTTACTGAACATAAATAAAGTGGAATGGAAGGGGGATACTGTAATAAAGTCAGGAAGCCAAAGAACAAAAGGCTTCCGTCTACAGAGACTCAAGGGGTACACTTCCCCTTCTGTGAATCCATGATTTGGAAATCTCAAATTCCCCACCAGAATTCCCACTATTGTTTCTTTTCAAAGAACTTTGAATCCCACAATTTTATCTCAATTCCTTCCCTCTTTTCTTTCTCCTTTCTCTCTCTCCTCCTCCCTCTTTCAACACCAAGTGAATATTATATGTTACCATATAAATTTCCATAGGTAGGGATTTTTGTCTTTCATTCATGGATGTGTTGTAAGTCCTTAGTATCAAACATGTACAGGTGCTCAATAAACAGTTACTAAACTGAACTGAATGTGCCATTCCTGAGAAGAGGAAGATACATAAGAGAGTTCCAGTTCTTAAGGCAGCCATTATCTATCTGAGGAAATAAACAGGGTTATCATATCAACAGATGTGACATATTAGAGGAGCCGTGCACAAAATGTTTTTGTAATATTGAAGGGCAGAAATATAATTGTACTTCTGAATATCTGGGAATTATTCCAGAGATAATGCTTTAATCTTGAGTTGGGAAAGCGGAATAGCAGGTAGCAAAACATACAAGGCAAGGAAAAGCCTTCCAGGCAGAGGAACCAGGATATACAAGGACATGGAGGATGAGACTGCAACACTGCCTGGGAACTTGTTTAGAGATGAGGGTACAGCAGTGTCTGGGCATCACAGCAAAAGTGCACCTATAGGAAACCCTCAAGAATTTCAAACAGGGCATAAATTTCTTCAGATTGTGTTGCTCAAAGACAGTTTTGATATAGGAGGATGGGGAGGGTTGGAAAGTATGGAAATGTATGACGTAATTAAGGATCAATCACATTTAGCTAGGCAAGAAGTGAGAAGTTCCCATACTAGGACAATGGAGGTATCTTCAAGAAAAAGGTGAATATATGAAGTATTTAAGGACATAATTGATGAGGCTGCATGACTGATTAAAGGAATTGGTTAGAGCTGAAGCAGGAGAATTAGGTGGCCTGTGTGTTTCCCAATTTGGGTAACTGAAAATTGCTGAGATCACAGAAAAAAAAAATAGGTAGATCCTTCATAACGCAGAATAAGAACCAAATACCTAACATAAAAATATACCCTCTTACAGTCTATAAATAGTGTTTTTGAAAGTCTCCAACTGATGATTATTTAGGGTATTGATGGAGAAGTGGAGTGGACAGCCAGTAAAACAGTGAGAGATGGAGACAGCATTGGACTGGATAAACACAATGTGAAGTTATTGCTGGAGATTTAGAGGATGAAGTTAAGATGGAGATGTGATATCAGAAGTGAGGGGACATGAATAATAAAGGGAACAGAGATCAATAAATGACTAATTACTGAAAGGATCAAGAAAACCATTCTGGAAAGCACAGATATTGAAAAATTTAAGGGCCTATAAAAGCAACATTTGCATGTTATGATCTTTAGATAGAAAATGTTGTTGAATAAATTTATTTACTTTCAATTTTGAAGTATCAAAGAAAACTCAATCATACCTTTAAATTACTAAATGATACAATAATTGATTTACACAAATTCATTTGTCTTTCTTTTGTTGCACCACAAGTTTATAAAATGAACAGCAAAAGTAGCTTTTCAATATCAATGAATAGATGTACTGGCATGCAACTTATAAATGAGAGGTCTTGGGGCCACAGTAAGCCCAATTGACCTCACTTCACAACAGCCACTCTGCTCACAGACACACCCAGAACATCCTCATTCACTTTTCACATGACAAGGAGTAGCAGCTTCACTAGCTTCTAATTTGGAAAGATTAGTCACAAGTGAAGACAGATGACTGAAGGAAAGGATTAATACAGTTCAATACAAATGCAAGTATTAATGAGTTTTAGACCTATCACACCAGATCATCAAGAGCACAGAATGGCTGTCTAGGTGCCCCTTAGAAGTTATCAGCAAATCACAAGATGCTTCAGGTCTTTATCAAGAGATAAGAAAACTGCTATAGTATGACTGAGCCAGTCATTGCTACATCAGAGGGGATTTTGAATCTGAGTTTCTCAACTCTTTCTTCTCCCTTCCACTTCCTCCTTGACAGTCACCACCTGCACACTATGTTAGAGTAACATGGTGCCCTTCCTAGCCACTCTGCTCTTAACATCCTTCCAGGATGGAGATGGCTGCATGTACAGTGATGTGATGAGGGAGGGCTCTGCACTCTACACCCTCAGGGGCTTGCTGGGTTTTAGAATGAGCTACAGCTCCAGTTTCCAGCATTTCTCCCAGATGTACACTGAGTGGGACATTAGGGGGCTCAGGGGTTGAAGACAGTCTTAGGGGTTCAAGCGCAGGTGGGTGGGGGACATACCTGGATCCAGAAAGAGGAAAGTGAAATTAGTTCAGGATTAGAGCCCAGACATGCCATTGATTAATTAACATTTGAAAATCTCTAAAACAGGCAAAAATAACCTTGTCAGCTTAATTTTTCCAAAGGGTACTAGATGTTCTCTCCTTCTTTGTATCAATGCTTAACAATCTTTTAATGAATTAGGAGTGAGTTGTAGCCCACACAGTGGAGTCTGGAGTTCTCTCACTGTCAGGTTCAGAACACAGGAAAAGTGGACCTTACACTATAGTCAGTTTTTCTCTTCACAATGTAGTGATTGACCTTGAAGAGTGGGTTTAAATTGCTCCGACCCAGGTCTATACATAGTAGTTTGAAGGGAGAGAATTATTTCTTTGTTAGAAAAGCAGACATCGTATCACAGAAATGTTCTGAACTTGACTAACTGTGTTATTTAGTGGAACTGCTCAGAGATACAGGTATCTTAATTGGTATTTCGTAGACTTTAAAACTTTTTCTTCAGAATGAAAAATCAATCAAGTAGACTTGATCATCTGAGGAAGACTGACAGAACAAAAAGTCTCTGAGGCAACCTTTATGAATTTATTTTAGTGGGTAATAAATTATGTTGCATAGATTTATTATGCAAATTAATTTTACTCCTAAGTTACATTAGAGCATTTCACAGGCACAGCAGGCACCTGCAAATATTTCATGAAGAAGTAAATTCAATAAATGAATGAATTTCATTAGACTTCTCAAGATGTAAGGATCATGAAGGTGGTGATTTCTCATCCACAGGGTGAAGTCTGGCTCCCCAGTACAATGTAATTCATATGAGAGGCAGAAATTTGTTTGAAATAAACTCTGTTTTGAGTTAAAAGTAATAAATACATGGTATGATTTTTCAATATAATATCAAAAAGTTAAAATGTTTTTATATTATTCAATTAATATTAAAAGTAACTAAGATCATCCTAGCTATTTTCTATTCTGGTCTGAAAACTCATGTCTTCCAACAAATTTTCCTAACAATAACAACAACAACAATAAAAACTAGGAAACATTCTAATGCAAAAAGAAAAAGAGGAAAAAATTAAAAAAAAAAACCTAAACTCAAATCAGGTTTTACACACACACACACACACACACATATACAACACAAATATAGATACATACTCATAAACATGTTTATGTGTATATACATACATAGGTAAAATATATATATATATACATACATACATATATGTATATGAAACAAATACACATTGGGGGAATTTGTGATTTCAGGCATGAAAACTACTTCTTTATATTAGGTCTACAAATTTCAGTGTTTAATCAATGTTTTCCCAAAATTCAGCCAAACATGATATGCCTATCATCACCTTGGCCATGACTAACAAAGTAGTGGTCACATGAAAATTGACCAATTCACCTTGAACTTCTTTTGGACAGATGCATAAGAAGCTTGTGAGAGCTTATAAAGCCATACACATTTTGGGCATATATTTACTTAATCTGGAATCAAATGTGAAAAATTAAACAAAGTGTGTAAAGTTAGCAATTATATCTGTTTTTATACAGTGCAAAATATTTAAAGAAGCATGTGGGTGTTTATTTACTTAGATAACTTTATCCAGTTTGAGCACTTAAATCATTTAATTTTAATCCAATGTTTAGCAAGTTTAAGAAGTAAAGAGATAGCATAACCCATGTGTAGAATTTTTGGAAAATTTAATGAATGTAAATTGATACATGGGAGGAGAGAAAATTCAAACAGTGAAGATGGACAGAAACTACTAACACAAGAGAGAAAATAAGTGTTAAAAGTAGAAAAATGCAACCATACTCACAAAATAAACATTCCAGATATAAAGAATCAATACATCATCATAATTGTAAAATACTAAAGCACATAAATGTTGTGCCTCACACAGGAGTTCTGCAGTGGGACAAGGTTGGCAAGAGAGAAGCACACCCAGCTGGGTATGGTGGCACATACCTATAATCTCGAGGCTGAGACAGGCTGACCACAATT
Source organism: Callospermophilus lateralis (assembly GCF_048772815.1). Taxonomy (NCBI): domain Eukaryota; kingdom Metazoa; phylum Chordata; class Mammalia; order Rodentia; family Sciuridae; genus Callospermophilus; species Callospermophilus lateralis. Next base: position 29,146 of record NW_027512942.1, on the reverse strand, counting down.
TTTTTTATGCATTTCACTCCTCAGGCTTCTCCTCTACTTGTCTCATGAATGCTGGTGTTTCACAAAGATCTTTCTTGCCTCAGTTTCTTCAGTCATCTCATTGGTTGTATCCCACTGCCATTTAAGCTCACCACCCCACTGCTCCCCCTTCTATATCCTGCCCTGTGCTGCAGGAAGATGGCCTCAGAGATCTCCAGGGTTTTCAGTACCCTCTGACTTCATGGTATGCTGGGCCAGTGGGAAGCCAGAAGTCACAGAGTAGAAGAGAGGTAGTCATGGTAGGTATTCCCTAGGCTCCTTGCCCAACAAGTCAAGTGCTGGCAGGGTCTGAGTTCCTCCCTGAGTAACACATGTCTACAGGTGTGATGGACCTATAGCCATACCCACAGCTCCAGCTTCTCCCTCTTCAAGTAGAAGCCAACTCTCCAGGACCAGAAGTGGTAATGACTCTGCTGATGCTAGTCCCAGTGTGTTTCTCATCACAGCTGGTTTGTTTAAACCTTGTCCCACTGCAGAACTCCTGTGTGAGGCACAACGTTTTTTTTTATGCTTTGGTCTTTTACAATGATGATGATGTATTGGTTTTTCATATCTGGTATGTTTATTTTGTGAAAATTGTTGCATTTTTCTTCTCTTGACAATTATTTTCTCTCTTCTGTTAGTAGTTTCTGTCCATCTTCACAATCTTTACGAATTGTCTTGCCTTCAAAATTTCTTTCAGTACTTGATTTATGGTTGGCATCTGCTTCCTGCTGGAATCCAGAATAATGCTCCATTTTATTCTCATCTTTAACTACTACCACATGATAATGACTTTAAGTTACTATCTCAAGATTTCTTTACAATGTTCAAACATGCATTTCCAACTGCCTTGTACATATCCTCAAATAAAGCTTAAAATTAGCATGCCCCAAATTGGGTCTGCCTCCGTCATGCACCTCTTCTTTCCCCACCTACACCTCCTTTCAACCCATTTCTCAGTCTGTATTTAAAGAACAGACAACCATCCACCCACCTTCACAATCTAGAAGATTTTCAATTACCCCCACCTCCATCATTCCTCTCTCCTTCAGCCAGTAAAAAAAAATCTTCTTGGTTTTTCTTCCTCTATAGTTCTCAAATGTATTACTGCCTCTACACCAGCATTTTATACTTCAGAGTGAACCTATGTATGAAGTCTCTGTCATTGTGTCACACTAATTAGGTTGTGAGCAATCTAAGTAAAGAGACAGTTGAGTGAAGGAACAAATGAATGAATGAGTACATGAATGAAAACAAAACCACAGGTAAAGATGGACACACAAAAAGAAGTTTTACTAGGTGGATATATCAGGCTCAAAAGGCTGAGTCTTGCACCACCTGGTCCCAACATTACCCACTCAACCTTAACTCCTATCACTCCTAAATTACTTACAGTGGAGTTAACATTTCTTCTTCATGCCCCCATGTCCATCTATTTTTCTGCCTCCAACAATAACACCTATTGCCAAGTTTTCACCATTTCTCAGCTGGATTTCTCCAACACCCCTCAGTTCTCCAAAAGAATCCACTGCTCTCTACAATGCATTTCCCATGCTGCAGACAGTGTGAGTGTTTCTAAATGTCAGTGAGAACATCTTGTAATTGTTGCCACCCTGTACCACCCACTCTTGGGTAGGGTTTCTCAACAGTCCAAGCTCCTGGTATTAGAAGGTTGAAAGTCATAAATGTGGCCTCCAAATCCCACCATGGTCTCCACTGGCTTCCTCAATCTGACAGCCCACCCTCCCCTCCAGCCCCAAGAACTTTCAAACTTTCCAGAGGAGTCTCATGCACCACTTGTAGTAGTGGGAATATTCTTCCCTAATTTCATTTGCTACCCCTATGTATTTCACACTTCCTACCTTCTGTGATAAGGTCAGACTGCTTTAGGGAATCAGCAATCTCTTCACTGTGGACATCATTTCAATTATCACTGTGTATTTACTCTCTTGATGGGATGGTTAATGTTGGTCCCTAAGTCCCAGAGAGAGACATTTATCTCTTTTTAATTCATGGCTTCATACCTGCTTGTTAAATGAATGTATCACCTGATATGTTCATTTTGACTTCCACATCTTTAAAGATGGTTCCAGTTCCTAAGGAACCTTCAGCTCTGCCCAAAATGCAAACTTAGTGTTTCTTACCATGCCCAGCACAGAAGTCATTTTAAGTTAACAAATAGTCATTAATGAAAGTAAGTTCTAGATCCTGTCTTAAGGACAAGGACTGCATGGCTGCCTAAGACCTCAACAGCTCACTGAAGAATGCCTCTTCTGCCAGGAAGAGGAGCCACCATCTTCCTCCTATGGGAGATGCACAAATGAAGAAATGGCCAAAATCCAAAGCAGCACACTGGAGAGATCAATTAGTTTCTCTGGACATTCAAGAGCTTCACAATGGAAGAAACACTTTTCTAACATTTTTAAGTTCTTCTTATTTAATATTTCCCAATTTATAAGCAAAAGTTTTGATAATAATTGCTACTTATTGGGCTTCTACTTGGTACCAGTCACTATGATTAAAGTTTTCCATAAATTACTATTTAAATTTACTTCATAGCATTTCTTACTGTAAATTTCAGTGACATGATTTTATAACAAAATACCATTCAAGTATATAGCATGTGGTCATTATTTAAATTGCTTCACTTAATATTACAAAATACTACTCAAAAGCTGAAAACCAAGGTGGTATGTATTCTCCATTTGTGTTCTTCATCCACCTCCACATTGCCGTACCAGACCCAGGCTACGTGGTTAATACACACCTCTGGATCAATGGCATCCAGGTGATCTTTAAGGACACATGGTGGAGTTCCTATTCCCATTAAAATACTATAAATAAGTTATCATCATCATGAAAATTTTTACTTAACTATGAATGATTTTTTTTAAAAAGTAAAATCATGAACACTGCACACCTGCTGTAAAAAAAAAAAAAAAATGCCTCCCCTAAAAAAAAGGGACAGAAAAAACCCTATCTCTAAATAAAATACAAAAATAGGGCTGGGGATGTGGTTCAGTGGTTGAGTGCCCCTGAGTTCAAACCCCAGTCCCCCCCCCAAAAAAAATCTTTAGCCCAGTAAAAAACCTGTCATGAATAGGATGATCTGGCAATGAAGACCTGAGACTAAAGCCCTAGCCCAAAACAGAGACATATAGGGATAGGGAACACAGATATGATGCATTCCACAACTGAAGTTCCACACTATGAGCTGGAATGTCAGAATAAAAGATTAAGAACTTATTTTCTAACTCATGTTATAATGATCAAATCATAAACGATCAGTAGGCATCTTTAGAAAGCAGGGAAACTGAATCTATACATAGCAAGTCACATACAGAACACATTAAAAAGTGTATAGCTTTTAAAAATTGATATCATTCATAGAGTGTTTTAAAGGAGAATATAATATTTAATTTTAAAAATTATAAACACTTATTAGCAAAAACATGGAAACATTTATGAAACTAAATACAAATTTATGCCAAGTAATTTTACTCTAACAAAAAGGTTAATAAGATCATTAAAAATGATTCAGTGTAGAGGAAAGAGATTTAAGGTATTTAAATTTTGTAAGAAACTGATCCCCTTTAACACTTTGATGGATAATGTGGACATTGTTAACATTTTTATTGAATGCTAGGGTATATGAACAAAACAGATCAGAGGATCCCTGAGTCTGAAAGCTTTAATCATATATAATCTTATCTATATTTCTACAATTATGTTTCAAAATATCAGGAAGATAAACTATATATATATATAATTATATATATATATATATATATATATATATATATATATATATATATATATATATATATTCCTGTGATTTTCTGATGCCAAACTTCAGATCCCACTGCATTTATCATCACTAACTGAAAGCAAACTCCAAATGTTGGGACAAGTTGTATTTCCAAATGAACAAATCTATGAAAATCATAATCCTTCCACTCTATTTGGAAAATGTCAGTCTTTATGAAAGGCTGGGAAAGAGCTCTTGGTATGGACATAACTGTAGTCAATGGACTGTACTCAAAAGAATTCTCTTGAGAGCTGGGCAACTTAGAAAGTCAGATCCAGTCAAATCAAAACATTTATTGAGGCAGACATTGGACCATGGACAGCAGAAAGAAGTGTCTCTGTGTTCACAGAGGCAATAAAACACCTGAGATAAGCAATGCAGGACTGCAGTGTGGCTATGAATCTTGCCATTTACTTTCTTCCCTCCTCCTTTATCTCATGCCCTTTTCCATCATGCCATCTGTACTTCTAAAGTGCCATCCCTCCTTCAGGACCTATTTCAGTTGCCACCCCATGCTTAGTACACACTGGATTTTCTCTTTCTTCCAATAAACCACCATCCTATAAAATAAATTAGGCTTAATGTCAAAGCAGCAGCAAGGAAATCAACCACCCAAATGACTGATGATCATGGGCAGTGTATTCCTTCTCAAAATTGAAACATTGTCCCACTGCAACAACAATAGCACTAGAAATTTCCCCTGAAAAACACTGAGAGTGAAGAAACATGCATGGAAAAAGGTCAGTTCATTTGTTTTTCCAAGAAGCAAATAAATTTTAAAGAATTGTACTTTCATGAATTAACAACTTTCAAAGCTTGAAGGCATTAACAAGAGAGTCCTAAAGAAAGCCCTCATATTTCTCCTGAACATAAGAACAACTCATTTGCTCAAAAATCACCAATTGCTTCTAAGACACATAACATGGCCCAAGAAAGATGACATTTTTTGCACAATATTATAGGTCATTCATACAGATGTTGTTCTTTAATCCAGACACTAAAAAGTGGAGGTCCACCAGAGAGGTCTGAAACTTGGGAATCTTGTTTCCAATTCAATGTATTTTTAATTAAATATATTTTATATATCATATATTATGCACACAAACTCACCTACAAAGTGATATTCAAACATTAGTAAAAGTCATTCTAAAAACAAATTTTATGCCTCTCCTAAAAACACAGAGGCTCTAGCAACAGAGAGTCTGCATTCCTTCTTGTATTTTTAAAGATAGGCTCAAGGATATTGTTTATCATAGACCAGGACCAGGATAGGAGTGAAGAAGAAGGGGTGGAGAGTGGTTGGCCAGTAGGTACAAAGCCACAGCCAGACAGAAAAAAAAAGGCCTTGTTTTCTACTAAACTGCAGAATGACCAGTATTCCTAAAACTGCAGGGTATAATTCAAAACTGCTAGAAGAGAGGCTTTTGAGGAATTTCAACACAAAGAAATGAAACACATTAAACTAGGGCCGTAGCTCAGTAATAAAGCACGAGCCTTGCATATGTGAGGCGCTGGGTTTGATCCTCAGCACCACATTAAAAATAAAGACATTTGTGTGTTCATCTAATATATATATATATATATATATATATATATATATATATATATATATATAAAGAAATGAAACATTTGAAATGAACATCTCACCAAATATCTTCAGTTGATTATGATGCAGTGTATAAATGCACTGTACCCCATACAGATGCATAATTGTCACCTGAAAATTTTTAAAAAGTAAGTAAATAAATGAAGGAAGACTCCAATTTGGCAATGTGTGGCCTTCAAAAGGGCATACACTACCTGTCTAACCAGAGTCCTCTCCAAGGGGGTAATGTGCCCTTAAGTGTCCCACTGCCCTGCTGCTTCAGGCAAATGACTTTTAGAACTTCTATTTCAACCCCTAAATGTAGATACATTGTTGCAAACCTTTAGAAAACATTTAGCTAATGTAGCACACATTATAGTCTAGGAAATGCCACTTCATTTCAAATCAAAAAGTAGTGGCATCAAATCTACATAGTTTTTAATTCAGAAATGAATCTTTGGTAATAAGAAATTAAAACTCTATCAAAAAGGAAAAACTGGGAGTGGGTTGTGGCTTAGTGACAGAGTGCTTGCTTCACACATGTGAGACATTGTGTTCAATTATCAGCACAACATAAAAATAAATAAAGTAAAATATTGTGTCCATGTAAACCTAAAAATAATATTTGTAAAAAAGGAAAAACTGTTTGTTAGATCTGGTTATCCTCTGACAAATAGTTATAACAAAATCTGTAGCCTATATTTTTTTCTTCATCATGTTCATTTGTATACAGTCTGAAATTTGCTCTATTTTTCAAATTGTCTGCAGTTAAGAGGGAAACCTAAAGAACTTAGAATTAATAAATTAATTCTGTGTTGATGTCTAAGAATGAAATTAGGCATATCTGAAATAGATGTCTTTAAATGCTGAATTATTTCTAAATTGAAATTCCATTCAAAAGATGTGCACATTTTAGAATAAATAAATAAAGTGATATTTTAGTATTCCCCCTCCCCAGGAAGAAAGAGGGTAAAGAATATTCATATATTTCTCTAATCTTTAAACTAAGTTTTTTAAAAATAAGTTTCAAGTGTGCTTAATACAAAACTTTTATTATAACATTTGATCTTTCTCTAAATCTTAACCAATTCCATTCATTAATTTTCCCAACTTGCACTTTTTCCCCATGGTAATTTTCCATAACAAAGATTTTTGTAAGTCTCCTTTTCATTCTAGAATCCCTTTCACCTATCAAGCCCATTTGAATTGTTATCCTACTTTATTGGGAAAAAAATTTTATGATCACTATTTACATTTCTGTTCAATCTCACAATAACCATCATACAAAAAAGCATCTAAATCAGACCTACAACATAATTACTTTTCAACTAGTAAAATAAGTTTATTTCAATATGTAAACCCCCTCAAAAATACAATGCCTTGGAGCTCCACAGTCATTAACTATAAAAAAAAAATCAATATATATTCATTGAATGGAGATGAACTATGCAAAGAAAACCTATAGACAGGCTATTTAATGTTAGAAGCATGGGATGGGAACCACTTGTGTTGGAACACACACTGAAGGGGAAGACGAGTTCCATACGCATGTGTATCTTGCAATATCGGCTTCCATAACAAGAGGGTGCATCCCATATCAAATCTATCCTATGGTATTTGAAACAGAAAGAATTCATTTTTTTTTCTTTTAAATTTTGTGGCCACAACAATTCTGTCTATGTGTACATATTTGTTGTAGTTTCCTCATTCTCTCTTTGGAAAAGTACTTACAGATGCATGATCTCTCTCTAAAGCAAATACATAGGCAATGTTTCAAACATAGGAAATAGTCCTAAATGGTTCACAGAATATAATTATCTCACAATATATAGTTATTTGGTCTACATAATTATGAACCACTCTTTCTTTCTTTTCAAATAGTAACCCAGAAAATAAAAGGCTAAAATGTGGCATAGGTTATTTGCCTTTTGGGAATTCAGAAGCCAAGGGAGAAGTAAAGGTCTATGCAAAGCACACTGTGAAATAGTCAGTCTGCTTAACAACACAATTGCTCTGACACATACATTTTTCTCCCAAGGAGACCCATCCATTCACACTGCAAACACAATCAGCAGCATGAGGTAGGCAGCACATATCCTCATGAATTTCCAACAGGTTCATACATTTGCATACTTGTATGCAAATGAAGGTTTGCATGCTTGGCATCTGTCCTTCTGAATGCAATCAATGCCCAAATTCCTGCTTTCTCTTCACTTCCAATCTGCATGCAGCAAGTGGCATTCATGCACAAGCACACAGATCAAGATCACAACTTCAACATGCACCTAGCCAGGTAGACAGTAGACTCTTCTTGAAAATGACTTCAGTCAATTTTCCCCCTCCAAACCTCCACCCTTTAAAAACCAGAAATCAGCCTTGCTGTCAGGCGGTTGTGCCTGCAGAGGGTTCCAGAGAGATCAAGTGCAATGCAGTAGCCACAGCTAATCAAGTATAGACTGGCTGGGTGGGTCAAAAAGCATAACAATGCTAAACCTTTACCTGCATTACTCTAAGAGCCACATTTCCCTCTTCCATCCCTTAAGTGTAATTCAAACAAGCAGCTCCTCCAGGAGGTTGATCTGGGTGCTTTACTAAAGAACATAGAAAATCAAACAAGGACCCCAACTGGCACTCTGCATACAACTATGGACATGCACACAAACACATGTACACAGCTTATGAGCTTCTCCAAACCTGATGCTTTTTGCCTTGGATCCCACATGGGACAGAGAGAAAATCTAAGCAAAAGTTTGCTGGGTGAGGTAATCTCAGCTATGGCCTGGCCACCTCTTGCCTTATTCATGTCCCATTACAGATACATTCCATTGTTTGTCACCTCTGAATTTCCCACCCTCAGTTGGGGAGCTTCAATCCCATAGCATAAGGCCTTCTTGAGGCTCAAGCCCTACCCCAAGCCTCAAATTAACAGAACAGTCATTTTTGTACCATCCACAGTTCCTTCTTTTAATTCCTATAGAAAAATTATTTCTTACTAGCACAGAAAATGTTTTCCTCCTTTAATGAGGAGATAAGCCAATAAATAGGTCAACTGCTTCCACCACCTGCTTCTGAGAGCTGGGTGGTAAGAGCAGTCCTGACCTGGCAGTTTAGCTCCAGGTGGCCTTCCCATGACAGTTCTCTAAGCCCCAATATGCCAGGGTCATCAGGTCCACCACATCTTGGTCTTCTGCCTCTTGGCATTAATCAGGAAGCCACTGTCCTTAGGCTCTTGAGTCACTTGTGAGGTGTCATGCTTCCATGCCTGCCTTCTTAGAACCCTGCTGGAATCTTTGTGGAACAAGGAACTGTATGGGAACACGTATGGCTCTGAGTTGCCCCTTGGTGGGTTCCCCTGCCTCCAAGAGTGCTCAGCACATGTACAGCTGTGGCTTCCTCCAGGCAGCAGCCCAGGCACCTGTGCAAATAGCAGTGATCTGGCTGGGAAGAGCCATTCCCCGCTATGCCCCTGGTTCCCCTGCATTCTCTTGCCATTTCTGGTCAGGCCTCCTCCCACCCATTCTTTTTAGCTTTTCCCCTTCTCCTTTCTGTTTCCTTTATTTTGTATTCCCTTTTTCAAAAACAAACCAAAGACACTCCAAGTGGTAGGAGGGTCTCCCCCATCCTAAGAAATCTTCCTCTCCCTGTTAGCTGCAGGGTGGGCTGAACACCCAAACCCCATCCATCTGGTTCCTTATCTCTTGTCTGTCTCAAGGATGGAAAATCATCCCCCACCCCATTTGATGCAACAGAAACCCACATCTCACCCCTTCCAGGTATGCCTGAAGGCAGAAGATGACCCCCTTAGCAACTACTGCATGATCCATTCACTGTATTCCAACCAGATAACCCATTAGATTTTGGCTATAAAAACTCTTCTGGCACACCCCTCCCCTCTCTCTCACTCTCCCCTCTCCTCTTCTCTTCTCTCTCTCTCTCTCACACACACACACACACTTTGCTCTCTCTTTCACCCCCACTCTCTCTCTTTTCCAGCTCTTTCTTTTTTCTTTTCCTACCCTGTGAATCTGACACTGCCACAATACAGACCTCTTGGTTGCTCTGAGTGTCCTGGTCACTTACTTTTCACTCCCTGTGATGGTGGTCATAACTACCACAGAGCTGCTCCTCTTCCCCTCCTTCTCCTAGTACTCTAGTAATTCACAAGTTGCCTGATTTGCAAGCCATACCTGCCTAGCTTCTGTGAATGCCCAGTTGCCCTGCTAGCACCTGGATTGCCAGTCTCCATGGGCCTGCTAGGCTGTTTTCTGTCGAGAAAGGGGAGGTGAAAGCCATCCAGGAGATCAAGACCCCAGGAGCAGGGCTCCAGGAGCAGAGTCCCCAGGGACATGGAAAGCCTCCAGAGACGTAGGATGCTCTCCCAGGGCCACAGCCTTAGGTGCAGAATGAAGCTTCAAGGTGCCTGGAGAGGCCTGGCCCAGTGGCCCAGGGCGGATAGCGAGGTGTCAGGGAAGGACTCACTGTTGCTTCCAGAAAGCCGGCTCCAATGCTGATCCCAGAGTTGCCCAGAAGAATGCTCTTCTGGGTCACAGACACGCTCTCTAGAGAGTGAAGGCAGCCAGGTGGAGCCAAAAGTAGTGCACGCAGGTGAGTGTGCAGTGGAGTTCATCCAATGGTGCTCCCATGTCACCAGGTGAAATGGTGCAAAAGAGGTAGCAGCCGCTTATCTGACCTCACAGCACCGGGAGGATTTGCTGTTGCTGAAGGCTTCAGTGAATGGGGTCCATGAGATACCTTCCTGCCCAGTGGGGACCCCTCTTCCACCAAAGGGCACTGCGCTCCTGGGGACCCTGGAGCTGTGTGTCACCTAGCAGGGTGTCACAATGTGTGTGTGTGTGTGTGTGTGTGTGTGTGTGTATACTGAATCAGAAGAACTTTTCTCTTTTGCCAGATGTTAACAAGAATGAAAAAAAGAATAATGAAATCTATACCTAATTTAAATATATATAGCAAATTTAAAATCAAAAAGCAATAAGCATGAAATCAAATAATTAGGAAAGATTATTTAGCATGCAAAACTGAGATAAAAATAAATGTGATATTTATTAACCACTGAATAATTAAAGAGTCAAAAGAATAAAACCAAATTCAAAAAGCTGAATAAATATTAAATTTTCAAATTTTTAAGAAATAATATTCAAAGATATAAACTCAATGAAAATAAGTATGCAAAAGTGATAAAATTGGCATGAATTTATTGTAACATTTTTGGTAATGTTTAACTTTACAAGTATGGGAAATGGCCACATTTGCATCACAAATTAAATTGTAGTTTTATTTGACATTGAAAATGACAACATTTTCAGGGGCAGGTGCCCTCTTTTACTCTTCAATTCTTTATTGATTATGATTCCCATAATTTCTTCCTGGAATTTTCCCTTCTCCTTATCTTTCCCTGTTGTTCAATCTGAGTTTTCTTTTTTCTAATTGTGTTCCTTATATCCAAAAATTTTCATTTCCTCTAATGCTCTAAAGATTTGAGTTTATATGTTTGAATATTATTTCTTAAAAATTTGAACTTTTAATATTTTTCAGCTTTTTGAATTTTGTTTTATTCTTTTGACTCTTTAATTATTCAGTGGTTAATAAATATCACATTTATTTTTATCTCAGTTTTGCATGCTAAATAATCTTTCCTAATTATTTGATTTCATGCTTATTGCTTTTTGATTTTAAATTTGCTATATATATTTAAATTAGGTATAGATCACAAGGGCCCTGGCCCTTGTCCCAGAGCCTGGGACAGGCGCCTGCTCATTCTTCCCTGCGACATGTGGAGGCGGAGGTCTCAGGCCGAGGGAGCTGCCGCGCCTCAGCTTGCAGAGGTCGGCTCTGGCTTCTTCCAGCCCTTCCACCGGCCCCCACTGGGGACCTCCTCTGCGCTGCCTCCTGTACCTCGCAGCGGTTTGCCCTGCCGGCGGCGGGAGAGGTGGTGCTCCCACGAATGCGGGGCTGCAGCCTGGGCCCAGTCCCCAGTCTCCATAGGCCCAGAGAGCAGAACCACCGTGGGGCCAACACCTCAGGGCGCATGCCTTAGAGCAGTCGGGCGGAGGAGCTGGTGAGGGGACATGGACCAACCTGCCATCCACAGTTTTTTTTTTTTTTTTTTAACCAGAAGTCACAGGTACACTAAGATGGAATCAAGCTTGAAATTTAAAAACGTAACTGCAGGGGTTTCATCTTTTTTAAAAATTCATATTTAAAATAGTCCTAGGAATAGAAGAGTGTCTTGTTCACAGAGCCACCGTCTTTCATCTTTCATATTTGTTGCATTATACAGTGACTGTCACATAATAACTCTCAATAAAAATAGCTACTTTAATGAAAGCTCTTCTTAACCAGCAGGATAGAAGATCATCCCCCAAGGATGATGGGGAGAATCTGTTAGTTAAATGAACCTATTTCCTCTGTAAAGAATCCTGCCTCAGCTATTTTATTATATCAACAGAAAATGACTAATTCATGGTCCAAAAGAAAGGTAGAAGATAATATGTTTTTGCATTATACAGTGCTTATCACTGTTGTTGATTGTGACTGTGAAGCTTGTGCCTGTTTTCTCTAAGTCCAGCCCCTGATGTAGTACCCAAAATACAAAAATAAAAAAAGTCAAGGAGGGAAATTATATTGGTAGTATATTAAGGGTATGGATTAAGAGAGAAAAGAGCAGAACTTGAATCAGAAGTTCATATGCAAAAGGATTCACTCCTACCCAGTACCCAGGTAACTCAGGGTAAGAAGCTGTATGTGTTTTATGTTTAAAATTATACATTTTTAACAAATTCCCAGTAATGCTAACTTGAATTTTGCTTTTATTTTTGTTATTGTTTTCCAATGAACTGACCAATTTTAAATGCCCAATGGATCAGGGCTTCTGTGGTATTATTGTTCTAAATGCAGACTTAAAGTTTCAAGTTTATGCCACCAAAACGCATACTGATTGACAGTTTATTGCCAAGAAGATAAGCAGTGGCCCTGTAGATGAGGGGGAGATTGAGAATCCCTCAGATGGCAGCTGCCAATGTCCTGGGGCAGCTCATTGACCTAGAAAGCAGATGTCAGTACTCTCACGACAAAAATAGAAGAAACAACTCTATGAGATGATGAGTCTATCAATTTGTGTAACATTTTTAATCATTTTGCTGTGTACATCAAATATATATATACTAACACATTACATAATTCCTTTTAAATATTAACAAAAATTAAAGGAAAAAAAACAGAGAATGAAAAAATAAATAAGAAAGGCAGGGTACTGGGTTCAAGTCCAGATGCAATGAAAAACATGGTGTGACCTTGGACAGTCTCCCCTCTCAGGCCTCCGTCACCTGAACAGCAAAAATGCATTGAGTTAGATAAGGTCTTAAGTCCCCCTGGTTTGCTGAAGCTATGCCGTAGGCATTGTTGTAAAATGTCCCAGATCCTCCATCCCATCAGCCCCTGTATCATGAATGGTACTCAAGGGTGACTGGGCTGTTTTACAGACAGAAGTCATATGATCCCAGAGTCATGGAAGAGCTCTGCCTTTCTGAGCTTGTCCCTGTTGATACCATCATCGGTCAGTCTGGCTCAAAGTCAGTCATCAGACCCACAAAGAAGGAAGATGCACATCTGCATGTTCTTTCTGAAAAAATCCCCAAGGTCAATTATCCAAGGCTGCCAAATAGAATGTTCCAAGTGATCCTGCATTTGTTTGTGTTTGCACAGAACAAAATACTCCCAGACTCTCCATGGGGATTTCATTTTTTTCCTACAGGAATGGGCTCACAGGGAACTCCAACTTATTTGTAATGTTTTTATATTGTCAAATTTTTTAACCACTTTTGTAATCAGCAAACAAAATGTGCTAATTTTCAAAAAGAGTCAGGAAAAAGTAGTTGTGCAACAAAATCATGGGCTGTTTTATTCACCCCATGTCCTCCATTCCCTCCTCATCTCATCATTTCCCATCTTATTCAGCACCTCAGCTACTGCTCAGCTCAACATGCAGATTTCAATAGAAACATAGAAGAGGGGAAGGTTAGGGAAAGAATTGTGAACTCATGTATCATGTAGATGAGATTTGAACCCAGATCTCTCAAATCCAAGTAAGGGCCACCAGTTAGCTAATAATAGAGGGATTCTCCCAGGGTGCTTCCTGTTGCCTGTTAAATGAAGCACCCTTAGACCTTTCTTTAACTGTCTTTAAAATGCAATAGGGACTGGGTGTGGGATGTACACCTGTAATCTGACTTGGGGGGCTAGGGATCCTCAGGCAGGAGGATCAAAAGCCAGCCTCAGCAACTTTCAAAACCAAGACCCTGAAAAACTCAGCAAGATTCTGTTTCTAAAAATTTTTTTTAAAGGCTGAGAATGTGGCTCTGTGGTAAAGCACTCCTGGCTTAAATTCCTAGTACCCCAGAAATAAATGAATAAAATCACTAGGGAGGTACTTGGGCTTTAATTACCTAAGGTGTTTGTGAAATGCAAATTTCAGGAACCTCAGATTCCTCAAAATCTGTCTCTGAGGCAGAGTCCAGGAACCCACATTTCACCCTGCTCCAGGGTGATCTTCTGAACAACTAGTTTAGAAATTATCACCATCCAACTTGGGGAGGCTCTTCCTAATTTTGGCCTCACACTGGGCTTCAAATTGTTAGATTAGGCTAATGGATGTGAAAAAGAATTGGTCTGGGGGAATCCTGCTTAGCCATGGCCACACAATTCAGGCCAGTGCAACTCAGGAACACCCAGGACCACACCCCTAACTAACCTCCACCACCTTGTCCCTAAAGTCAGCATTGATCTCCAATCAGGGATTGGTGGATTCTTTCCACCTTAGCCAATTACTGTGAAATTTAATTTGTGCTACAGGCCTGAGCAAGTGGAACACATGATAAATTTAATACATTAATTTTGAGTTTCACAGAACCCAAAGTCTGGAGCCTACAGAACTATAAGTCTTTTTGAGTAAAGAAAATGACAGAACATCTTTCAGAGAGACAGGTGGTCCCTGATGTGCTGAGGTCCCCACTAATCCCTCTTTCTCTCCAAATGCTTTGGGGTCAGGGGCTTTGTCCATGGAGGTCATGGTTGGGCATCATTCCCAGGATTGTTAGGTGAATGAAGAATGAAAACAAATTAATGAAGGGGAGAGGCTGGTTCGCCAATCCAAAAGTGTCTTTGCACATTCCTCAAATACCAATTCACTAGACATCATTGTGAAAACCTTCCTTGATCCAGAGTTTGGCCAAAGCAGTAGAAATGTTTTTTCTGCTTAGGGACAATGACTCCAAAAATCTCTGAAAGAAAGAGGGACAGGGAGGAATGAATTTGCTGTACATTTTGAACAAAGTTGAAGCCATCCTGCATGTGGGTCTCTTCTGCCACCTGGAATGGCTGTGGTGACTGGGATTTGATGGAGGTTAAATGCTGACACAGATGTTTTCCTGAAGCTGTCACTGTTGCTGGTCATTCATGGATATGGAAGAAATCCTGTGGCCTTCTACTGTGCACCAGGGATCTCACAGTTGAGTTGGGAAGAAAGACAAGTAAGCCACAGGGGTGCCACATCTTGACTTGCTTCTTTCCTACACTCTTATATTGAATAATTCCTCAACCCATACTGCAGCCTGGGGAGGGGGTGGAGGACATGGGGTCAGAGAGAAGAGGATTAACATGTACCAGAGTACAGATGGACAGGAGGAATAATTTCTAATATTGTGTCAGACAATAAGGTAACTATGATTGACAATAGTTAACTCTTTACTTTAAAATAGTTCATGGAGAGGAGTTTGAACATGCCTAACACAAAGAAATGACAAATGTTGGAGGTGATGGATGTGTTAATGGCTTGTATCTGATCATTAAACTGCATACATGTATTTACAGGTCACACTGTTCCCATCAATATGAACAATTATTAGGAATCAAATAATTTTTTTTAATTTAAAAAAGAACTCTCAAACCTACACACCATCTTACTTGCAGACAGCAGTAAACAGTGACTTTTTATTCTTGGCTTGTACTTTTCTGCACAGAAATCTGATTTTTGTGACCCTGCACACAACAAAGAGCTTATGTTCAGCACTTTACAAATTCTGTTTCCTTTTCAGACCATCCTGTACCTTCCAAGAAGAGTGCTTTGATCATCATCTTTGTACAGAACAGAAACAGAGGCAACAAAAGGTGAGAGGATATGCTAATGATCAGAGTAGAGGGTGTCCAGCCCAGGCTGTCTGACTTCTAGTGCTTCCTCATAACCACCCTGCTGTCCACTGAGCTTCATCCATCATCTGACTCCATCTCCCTCACCCAGAGATCTGGTGAATGCAGGCCAGGATCGGTGACTCTCCTGGAACTTATTATCCTTTGTTATTTTTGTTTTGAAAGTTTATCTCATTTGTTTAAAGCCCTATACATATTTTTTGCAACCCTGTGACACAAATGAAGGTGCCAAGAACCTGGGCAGAGCATTCTGCAGGCACCAACTCTCAATTGTTCCATTCAGGTCCTAGACGCTGAACTTCCATTGTTCCTTCTTCAAGTTTCCCCAGATCTGTTCCTCTGAATGCTAAGAAGGTTTTTCTCCTCTCTCCCAATCTCCCCAGCAGACAATGCATTGCAAATCCCCATGTCTGACCTGATAGCTTGTGATAGATTACCACATCAAATGTCAGCTCGGAGGAGAAAATTTCTATGAGGAAGTCACCAAGATTCACAGCCATCCTTCCTACTCTGATTTCCGATGTCCCCCCTCTACCCATTGCCACTACCACCAGTAAGGTCAGCTCTCTACAGACACCCCTGATTATGATGAATATGTGTGACATCTCTCTTCCTCATGGCAGTGTTCTCCATGAGAGTGACAGGCTCAGGATGCAGCATCTCAGCCTAGCTTCTCTTAACCCTCTGCGTGGATGTGGCCATTTTTTTTCCCAGGAGCCACTGCATGGCTGGACATGGTTGATGTGGCTATGGGGGGTTGCAAGGGAAGTCAAAAACTCTGTACAGGGAACATGGTTACAATTCCCCAGGGAGGATAAAGAGGGGCCAGAGATAGCTCCTTCCAGAACTTGACATCACATATCTGGATCCAATGTTTGCTGTTCACAAGAACATCCCCTTCTATGGAAGCCTTCCTAGATGAAGCTGCTCATTTGCCCTCCAATTATGGTCAGCTCCCTTGCTTTATCTTCATAGCAATTCACAATCTAATGCCAGTTGACATTTGTTCTGTCTCTGTCTGTTTGCCTCTAGATTTTGTTAGGACAGAGATTAAACCTTGTTCCTAGCTTCATTCAAGTTGTCTCACCCAATATCTAACACATAGGAGAAACTTACATATATTTGTTGAGTGGATGGATAAGTGGGTTCCATTTGTAATTCATCTGAACTCTATAAGGTGTTGTTGGCTTTATGAAGAAACAGAAATGGACCTTGGATGAGCTAAGTATACTCTTAATTGTGCAAAATTTTCTGAAGTTCTAAGACACTCAGAAAATGTGAATATTCTTAATGCAATATTTATTTTAAATGAGTGCAAAAACTTCCACAATAATGAAAACTTCAAAACTTTATTAAATAAAGTCACACAGGGCACCACATCCTCTTGATCCTAATCCTGAGCCACAAATTCTACATTTATTTAAAATGTTGATAATTTGCTCATCATGGATTTTTGCATTCACTTGCAATTTAAAGATACCGCACTCAAATATTAATTACCTTGCTTATATTTTTGGTAACCCTTTAAACTGTGTCCCTCAGACAAGTGTTTCCCACACCTCACTCTAGTTATGGACAGAAAATTCTAGTTGAAACATCAGTTTTGCCTCAAACAACTCGTTTTTATTTATTATTATGTGGTGCTGAGGATCAAACCCAGGGACTCGCATGTGCTAGGTGAGTGCTCTACCACTGATCCACAACCCCAGCCCAAACAGCTCTTCTTTGTTCTACCCAGAGCTTACTAGTGGCACACCACGTAATTGGAGTCTGTCTTTAATTTTTAGAGGATTTCTTGAGTGCCAGAACTTTGTAGTTCTTTCATACATCTGCAGTTCATGAACATAACACTCAAACAAAAAGGGGAACTAGAAGCATTGCAATCACGCACACAAAAACCTGACCTCCGATCACATGACCCTTTCAGTACCCAGGAAACCACTGCACTGGATTTAGTTTTATTTTTCCCATCAATCTTGTTACACCATCAGCTATATAGCCATATAACAAATATATAGTAATTTTTATGGTTTGAATGTGTTCCCTCCCATGTTATTGTGTTGGAGACTTAATCCTTAGTGTAGCAGTGCTGAGAGGTATGACCTTGCAGAGGGGATGACAGTGCAGGCCTTATAGATGGATTAATGTGGTTACAACCCGTTTTTCATGAAAGTGAAGACGGTCCCTCTTCCTCTTTCTTACCAGCCCTCTCATTGTGTGTTGCATTTCAGCAGGGGATGATGACAGAAAGAGGCCATTGTCAGATATGACCACTTGATCTTGGACCACCTAGCCTTCAGAACCATGAATCAAGTAAACTTCAATTGTCTACAAATTACCTAATCTGTGGCATTTTGGAATAGCAGCACAAAATGGATTAAAACAGTAATGTTCAAATTTAAATGTCCATCCTGTAATATTTTAAATATTCCTCTATAGCTTAATCTTTTCTTTCATATCACATTTGCAAGGGCAATTCATGTTGATGACTCTCTAGTTTAAGTATCAGGAAATTTTTCTGTAAATATACAACTAGTAGAACTGGGTGCCGTGGCACATGCCTATAAACCTAGCATCTTAGGAGGCTGAGGCACAAGGATTGAGAATTCAATGCCAGCCTCAGCACTTTATCCAAGCACTAAGCAACTCAGTGAGACCCTGTATCAAAATAAATATAAAAAAGTGTTGGGGGTGTGGCTCAGTGATTAAGCACCCATGATTTCAATCCCTGGTACCAAAAAGAAGGAAGGAAGGAAAGAAGGAAGGAAGGAAGGAAGGAAGGAAGGAAGGAAGGAAGGAGAGAGAGAGAGAGAGAGAGAGAGAGAGAGAGAGAGAGAGAGAGAGAGAGAAAGAAAGAGAGAGAGAGAGAAAGAAAGAGAGGACTAGTAAATCCTTAGTTTTTGCAGGCCATATGGTTTCCAGTTGCAGCCACTCAGCCCAATCATGCTAGCAGGAAGGTGCCCTTATTCTATAAGTTAATAAATGGGCTCTAATAAACTTTATCTGCCAAAAAGCAGGAAATAAACTGGATTTAATGTGGGGGCCATAGCTTGGAATCTCTTCACACACTCTCCCTCTGGGGAACTCATTTTTAAAGTAAATAACTGTGTCCCACCCATCCTCCTATTAACAAACTCTCACCTGGGCATTACATCCCTTTGATCTGCACATGCTTCTGCTATGAACTCTCTGGCTTTTTGTAGACACATGGGTGATATTCTCCAGCACACATCCATAGAATTGAAATTGCTGGCCATCAGCTATGAACATCTTCATCTTCCATAGACAATGTCAGGTTGGTTAAGAGCAGTGAGACGAGTGTGACTCCCCTTGGTAGTGCAGAGAGTTCATGCTGCTGTGCATCTTGGGCAACATTTGGCTACATTGGACTTTTTGGTTTTGCCAGTCTGAAATGTGACCTGGTACCTAGTTTTGTGATTATTTGCCTTTCCTGCTTGCTAGTTAGATTAACATCTTTTCATGACTTTATTGGCCATATGAGTTGTTGACCACATGAACATTTGAAATAAGAGCCTCCTACACAACTCCAAGGATATTCTTATTTATATTTTTGAACCATTTCTTTTCCTATTTGAATGTTTGTTTTCAAATTGATTTGAGGAAGTTATTTACACTCTGTGGTTTCTCTTTGACAGTTTTATGAGCTGCCCATTTTTACTCCAAGTACATATTGTGTCTTTATGTTTTGATCAATGGAATTTCTTAACTTTAGTGTAGTCAGAATGTCATTTTCCCTTGTGATTTGTGCTTCTGTGACTCATTTAAGAAATTCTTCCTTTAGAGCAGATGAGGTTGGCATGACTCTCACTTTTAAATTAGTTTTACACAATTTCCCAGAGCCTCAGTTTTCTCCTCTGTGAAATGGGCATAACAGTGGCACATGCCTCATGTATCATTCCCAGGGTGTGTGAAGCAAGTAGCAGAGCATGAGGCAGGTAGTCATTCTTCCCTTCAGCTGACTCCACACCTATGGAGCCCCACACAGGGACTTGTGAGATGGCATGTAGATAGACACCTGGCTCTCTGGCCCACTTGTGTTCTGCTGGAGTTCAGTACTCAACTTTTCTGATTTTTCTAGCTTCTGTTTCAGCATTGTTAGCTCCCTGTGCAAAAACAGACACTTTACCAGAAACCATTCCAGTCCAGAAACTCACATCACACTCTTGTTCAGTGGATTAAAATGGCAGTCAGAAAAGAGAAATATGGCCTAGTGATCTCTTGCAAATAAACCACAATGTTTTATATGTTTCAAAATTGTAAAAGAGTAGATTTTAAATGTTTTCACCATACCCTCAAAAGTTGAGTATATGAGGTGATGGATTAGTCTCATTTCATCACTCTCCATAAATAGGTGGAGTTATTATTTATCAATCAAAAATAAAATTTAGCATGTGCAAAATCCTGGGTTTAAACCAAAGCACTTCAAAATAAATGATTAATTAATTGGTTAATTAATTAATATGTCTAAAACAGAATGGTTGGGGAATGGTGTGGTGACCAGCCAGCATGTCGTAATGATGCCTAAGTGCTCAGTTCCAAAAGACTTCTTTTTTCACCATTTCGAAAAGTCCACATCTGGCCTGGGGTTTTGGCTCAGTGGTACAGCACCCGCCTAGCACATGCAAAGCCCTGGGTTCAATCCTCAGCACCCCATAAAAATAAACAAATTTTAAAATGTCCATGTGTCTTCTCATATCAGTCTGGCCAAAGCATCCCAGTCTAGGAGATGTGTGTCAATCCCCAGAAGGGGTCCATTGTTCACCCTGAGATGGGACAGGCTGTTGTGGACATGTGCTCAGTGCTTCATTCTCCAAGGTAGATCACTCTTCTGCCAGTTCCCCTGCCCTAACCTATGATGCCACCATTGGGAGAAGCTCACATGCTCACTGAAGGCTAGGGAAAATAAACTACATCCACACAGAGAGTCATGTCACTGTACAGAGGAAAATGAACAAGACTAATTTAAAACATATATATATATATATATATATATATATATACACATAAATATATAATATATGTAAACACACACATAAATATATATAATATATGCAAACACACACACACATATACACACACATTTATGTATATTGGTACCAGGGATTGAACTAAGGGGCACCCAACCACTGAGTCACATCCCCACCCTTATTTTGTATTTTATTTACAGATAGGATCTCATTGAGTTGCTTTGTGCCTCACTTTTGCTGAGGCTGGTTTGAACTTGAGATCCTCCTGCTTCATCCTCCTAGTCACTGGGATTACAGGCATGCACCACCACTTCCAGTTTCAGAATATATATTTAAGTGCAAAATGTAAGGTGGTAAGGAGAATATATAGGTTTAGCATCCTTATCCAAAGCAAAAGGGGCCAGAGTGCTCTGGTTTTCAGAGATTTTCAGATTTGGGAATATTTGCTTTTATTTTACGTGTTGAGATTTTCAGAATGCTGATGTTCAACTGGCATAGTATTCACTTTTTACAAAAGAAAGAACAAAGTGTGTGTGTGTGTGTGTGTGTGTGTGTGTGTGTGTGTGTGTTTGTGCATGTGCTTGTGCATCCCTAGATAGTGCTGTTGGAGGATGGCCGGTGTCAATGGAGGCACCCAGAAGGAAGCATTGAGGAATGCTTGGAAGAACATTTCCAGGTCAAAAGTTCTCAGGATTAAGTCACCAGGTTCTAGGTGCCAGATGGGGTACAGGGAGAAACATCCACCCTTCTGCTGCTTCATGGGCTGACCTCTTTGGCTTGAAGCTGCTCATTCCTGATGGTGGCACTTAGCAGTGGCTGAAGGGAATCAAAGAGCTGTCACCATGGCCAGTCCTTGACTGCCAGAACATGGTCAAGTTCTTCTGGATGCACTGGGCAGCTAGGCAGTGAATCTGCCAGGGATGGAGAGGACACGAGGAGTTCACTCCCTACACAGCTGAGAGAAAGAAAGGAGAGGAAGCAGGGAGTGGCCCTGGGAAAGGAGGAAATGGCCCTAATCCAAATCAATTTTCCAAATCATCCCAAGGCAACATATAGTTGAAAGTGTTGTGGATCAATGGGGTTGTTCACAATATCTCAACTATATGTCATGTGCATATAGTTGAATTCACAAGTTCATATAAACTGGTGGTGCATGTAATGGGGAAACTGAATTCTGGTAGTAACATTCATAATTACAATGTCAAGGTGACAGTAGCTAGATTTTTTTGAGCATTTGCCATGCGCTTCCTTCCTTAATAAATCCCTGATTATGTGTTTCCCCTTTCCCAGTTGGTAAGAGAAAGAGGCAGGATTTGAACACAGGCCTTGTTTGTCCTGAACATACAGCCATGCTGTTTTCTTTCCATTATGCAGGTAGCAGAGAGGAAATCCAGGTTCCAGAGGTCTCTGAAGCTGTGACCCAGGATGACTCACATATTTAGAATCAACTGGAGCTTGCGTCCCAAAGACCTCTAGCTGGGACCTGCCTATATCCTGTCTGCTCACCCTGGAGAATGATTTCCTCAGATAGGAGATAGGTTGAGACCATGAACAGGCTCAGTAAGGCATGGATGAGATTGTGTATACCTCGATCAAGACTGCCACTTCAAATATACCTGAGAAATAATAAAAATATCCTGCAGAACATTACTTGCAAAGCATCATCACACTGCTTAGGAGGTCCTTGAGCCAGTAGTTTAAGCATTGTCCAGGGAGATGGATGGCACTTCCTGCTCATCCCACATCTGGAGGATCAGCATCTGAAAGCCAACACTGAGCAGTACCTTCAGATTCTTGAATTCCTGGTGAGATAAGAAGCTCTTGCAAGTTGCCTGGGAGAGAATGATATTCTGAGATCCAGCTTCTTTCAATGCTGTTATAGCCTGGAGACCACATCTGCCTTGAAGGAAGACCTGGGAGAGAGAAAGGCTGCAGGTGACTCCTGGACTCCATCATGGTGACTGGGGTGAGAGATGCTTGCAACTCAGACACCAGCTCATGTACTTCCTTCCCCAATATCTGTTGGTAGTATCCTTTATGAAGGGTCTAAAGTATCAAACAATTTTTTTCCAATAGCTCCTTTTTCCCTTCTTATAGTCCTGGGCATTATTCTCAGTGTTGTCCAGGCACCAGAAGCTTGGGCAGGCATGGAAGCTTGTTAGATGTGCAGAATCTCTGATCCTACTAATCTGAATCTGCAACTTAACCCAGGGCGGATTACATATATCTTAGTTTGGGAACCACTTCCAGGACAGATGTGCTTAATATTGTCTGTGCACCAGGCTCACCCAGGCAATGTGGTAAGTACAGATCCCATGCCTCACCAGGAAAGGGGAGGTGAGGGCCACTTTCCTTGCCCTGGGAAGGGTGAGGCTGAGCTACCTCCCCATATGACAGTGACTGGAATATCTAGTAGAAAGTAGCTCACCACTTGCCACCAGGCTGTGGCTCATAAATAATGGATGGTGGCCTTCATTACACGGTGTTCAAGGGATTCTTGGCTCCCCATAGGGTTGCGTCTAGTAGGCTGCAGGGAACAGGACGAAGAAAACCCAGAAACCCAGGCTGCCTGTGAGCCAAATATGAAGGCCAAGAGTACTGGAGGTTTGGGCTAAAGGATTCTTCTGAGAGAACTTGATACTCTGGGGACATATCTACTCAATAGAGTATGGGTAGTCAGTGTTTCTGGTTCCTCAGCTCCCCACAGGCAAAGGAAAGATGCTGTATACATGGGGTCTGGGTCAGAGGCAGCGGGAGACAAGTTCCTTTTCAGATGAACCTATGCTCTTTATTTCTAAGAACAGTCAAGTAGTTTTCTTGGTCAGATGTGTCTTGAAATCTTTCAAGTGTCCATTTCTCAGGAGGCTCTGGAAAGCTCTGTCTTCATTGGTGAATTTATCAGCTAATGCCTAACATTCATTCAGTAATATTTGGGGGACTTCACATGCATGATCCCCTGTACTGTGATTCTGCAATGTCACAGAGGGAGAAACTAATGCTCAGGGGCATTCACCCATGATCCTCCCCTAGTGACGGGAAATGCCAGGATTCTTTTCCTTCTGTGTTACTCCAGATAAGACCACTATTGTTACTGAATGTAACTGACACCTGCATGACTTCTACATTCACAAGGTTTTCCACCCATGACCCATTTTAGCCTTCTCAACTACCATGGAAAGAATTTGTCATGTAATTGACTCAAATTCACACATCCAGTGAGCAACAGAGTTTAGACTTGAACCTGGGACCTCAGTTGTCTCCCTCCACACCAATTTCTCATTGTTGACTTCAAGCTTCATTTCCTCACTAATTAGGATACAAATATCTGCAACTTGAGGTTCAACTGCAGCTTGATTACAGGTGGAACCAAGGGTCTCAATCAATTCTCCATTATCTGAAACATATTTTCAGTAAAAGAGATCATTTTGCCAATCATATTATAAGCCATCTCTCAACAGAAAGATTAAAATCAGCACATGCCACTGGTACTAAACTTGTGTTGCAACTGTTCATTTGTTTTTCAGAAATAACACTTGCTATCAGTCAGGGCCACCAGGATAATTAGTATCATTGAAATAAAGACAAGAATGGCTCATTACCCATCAAATTGTCTTGATAATGACTGTATTAATTTCACAAGCTATCAAGTCCCACAAGCTGCTATAAAAATATCAATAATAAAAATGAGGGCAACATCAATTTGCATATTACCCTGGGTGGCAGAGGCCATGTGAATCATTACTGAGTAAATTTTAAGTTTTTGTATAATTAATTCAAGCATTTTTTTTTAAAAAAAAGATAATTTGAAACAACCATACACAGAATGGGAATAAGTAGTCACCTCCAAAGAATCTTACTTTATTTTTTATTTTGGTTTTTCTGCCTTTTAAGAGCATATGGCCAATGAGAGGTCCAACCGTAATTGGAATCACACCTTTTTCATAATATGTCATGACCTGGGGAACAAGACTGCAGAAGTTTGAAAGATCACAAAGAAAAATCTGAATTATTCACATTCACAAGTCCAGCTGCTTATTGGACCCTAGCAGAGCCCAACATCCTGACATCCCAATCATTAAGGAATCCATGTAGATAGCAGCTGTGCCAGCAGATTTTCCTCCAAAAATGCTGATAGCTAAGGTTTAAGAAAAATCTTGATATGACAATTGCCCTCATTTCTGTTTCTGCTGAGGAATAAGCTAATAAGCTCCTCTCTGCTTTAGTCCATATATATATATATATATATATATATATATATATATATATATATTAGAGGAGTTTCTTTAAACAGTAAAATGTTGCCCTATTTAATTCTTGCCTTGCCCCACTGACAATTGTGTTCTGTGGTTAATGACAGCTAACTTGTTAAATGACCATACACTGGTTCCCATACTTGGGATGCAGAAAGTTGTGGCCCCATTTTACAGGTGCGGTAACTGAAGGTCAGAAAGGTTTAGTCACTCACTCATGGTTCACAGTTAGGAAGTGGTAGATCCTGGATGTGGGCCAGGTCTGTCTGTTCTCTTTTCCACTGTGCTTTACAGACTTCCCAGCTATGAATAACCAGCCAACAAAGTATAAAACTTTGTACCTGCCCTAGGGGATCAATCTATTGTCTAGTCTGGCTTCCAAAAGGATACTTTGACCTTGAATTGGTCTTGACAGCTTCTTAGGAAATACCAAGTATGGATTTTTCACTAGTAATAACATTTTATTATTGAGATACTTAGGTTTATAGACTTCTAGCTTCTGTCACTAGAAAAAAAAAAGGGTCTGAAGTATCAAACTTCTATTTTCTGCCTCACTATATGGTAGCTTCTGGGATTGTGGGAACTGATTTTTGTCTTCATGAAAGAGGTAAACAATTATTCCTTTTCTCTCCCCTGGCTAAACACCATTGGTCCAGAACATTAGGCAAAAACCCAATTGGTTTTTATTGCACCTAACAAGATAATTCTGGTGAATGCAAAGTTTGCGAATTTGGGTGAAAACTCTCAAAGATGGTATGAAGCAGTGACATTTTTTTCATGGGTGCTGGAGGGGCCTGACCTCTAGATGGGCCTCTAGGTGGGAAATGGTGACATAGGATTCTAGGTCAGCAGCAAGAGAAGTAGCCCAATTCAAAATGGGGAAATGAGAAGGGGGAACCAAGATGCAAATCCTGAGGGACTCTGGAGCAGAGTTCTTTTTAAAAAAAATTTTTTTAATGGTTGTTCAAAACATTACAAAGCTCATGATATATCATCTTTCATACATTTGACTCAATTGGGTTATGAACTCCCATTTTTACCCCAAATACAAATTGCAGAGTCACACCGGTTACACACTCACATTTTTACATAATGGCATAATAGTGACTGTTTTATTCTGCTACCTTTCCTATCCCCTACTATCCCCCCTCCCCTCCCCTCCCATCTTCCCTCTCTACCTGATCTGCTATTGTTCAATTCTCTCCCTTGTTCCCCCCCCCTTTCCCCTCACAACCTCTTATATGTAATTTTGTGTAACATTGAGGGTCTCCTACATTTCCATATGCTTTCCCTTTTCTCTCCCTTTCTCTCCCCCCACTCGTCTTTGTTTAGTGTTAATCTTTTCCTCATGCTCTTCCTCCCTGTTCTGTTCTTAGTTGTGGAGCAGAGTTCTTGAGGATGGCCCCAAGTGGTCTTGTTCACAGCAGTAACCATAGGACGTGCGTCTCTACCAACCACCTTTTATATTTCCTCTCTGTCATTCCTGAGGCAACTGTCGCTATACCTACTTCACAGATGAGACTGCTGGGGCTTGACCCACTGCCAGGGGCTATCAGGTGTCAGAACTGGGATTCAATGCTCTCTAAACCACTGTATTTTGCCTCTATGCAGAGCAGGAATTACAGAAATATTGACTGGACAGATGATGGATGATCTATGTTGGGATGGAGGAAACTGGTATCATAAAGTGGAAACTGATTGCAGAGGAGGGATTTTCATTTGTTATCCTCTAGTACCTTTAAAATATTACACTAATGAGTGTGATTTTCAAAGTAAATATATGAAATAATAAAGACATCTCCCAAAATAAATAAAAGGCCACTTTTTAAAAATCTTTATTTATTCTAATTTTGACAACAGAATGCAATTCAATTTATATTACACAAAAAGAACACAATTTTTCATGTCTCTGGTTGTACACAAAGTAGAGTCACAACATTTGTGTTTTCATACCTGTACTTAGGGTATTTGAAGTCCATCTCATTCCACCATCTTTCCTATCACCATGCCCCCTTCTTTCCTCCCCCTCCTCTTTGCCCTATCTAAAGTTCATCTATTCCTCCCATGTCCTTCCATCCCCATTATGAATCTGTACCCTTATATCAGAGAAAACATTCCACATTTAGTTTTGGATCGTCTTACTTCATGTAGCATTGTGTTCCCCAACTCTATCCATTTCCCTGCAAATGCCATGATTTTATTCCCTTTTAATGCTAAGTAATATTTCATTGTGTATATATACTACATTTTCTTTATCTATTCATCTACTGAAGGGTATCTAGGTTGGTTCTTCAATCAGGCTATTGTGTATTGGGCTGCTATAAACATTGATGTGGCTGAGTTACTATAGTGTGCTGATTTTAAGTTCTTTCAGTATAAACAGAGGAGTGGGATAGCTGGGTCAAATGGTGAATCCATTCCCAGTTTGCTAAAGAATAACCATGCTCCTTTCCACATTGGCTGCACCAATTTTCAGTCCCACCAGCAATGTATGAGTGTGCATAAAAGGCCAGTTTTGATGGATCTACAATCAGCAGAGTTCCTATTTTCATTTTTTTCAAAAATACATTATTCTAAACCCAGCATGATGCTTTGACTGCTATTCAATTCTCGTACCTTAAAAAGAATTGAGGCAGAAGTGGCAGGAAGTTGTTTTCAGCAAAAATTAGAGAAAGCAGTTAATATTATATTATATTTTATTTTTTAAATTAAAAATTATAATTTTATTTTTTAATTAACGGATAAAAATTGTATCTATTTTATTGAACAGCATGTTCTGATATAAGCATTCATTGTGGAATGATGAAATCAAGTTAATTAATATGCCCATTGCTTCGTATACTTATTTTCTTGTGTCAAAAACATTTAAACCTACTCTTTAAGCAATATTCTAGTGTACAATACATCATTATTTATTATGGTCACCATGTGTACAAGAGATCCTGAAATTTCTTCTTCATGTCTAACTGAAATCTTATCTCATTTGAAAAACATCTCCCTGATCCAACACCTTCAACTCATACCTCAAGTAACCACTATTCTACTCTTTATTTCTATGGATTCAATTACTTTAGTTTCCAACCTATAAATGAGATAATGCAGTATTTAATTATACATGATCAGTTTCTTTCACTTAGCACAATATCCTTTGAGTTCATTCATGTTATCACAAATGACAGGATTTCTTTGTTTTTTAAGGCTGCATAGTATACCATGGCACATTTACTCCATTTTGTTTACCTATCTGTCCATTGATGGACAGTTATGTGATTTTATGTCTTGGCTACTATGAGTAGTGCTGCAATAAACACAGTAATGCAGGTGCTTTCTGACATACTGATTACTTTTCCTTTGAACATATAAGCAGAAGTGGAATTGCTGGATCATAATATAGTAACTATATAATCTATAATTATTTGAAAAATATCCATATTGTTTTTCATACTAGCTGTACTAATTTACATTACCACCAAGAATGTACAAGGTGTCCATTTTTTCCACATTCTCACCACAATTATTTCTTGTCTTTTTGATAATAATCATCTTCAGATATGGGTTGATATCTGATTATAGTTTTAATTTGCAATATTACACTTTAATAAAAGTTTTTACTATCTGGACTGAAGACCTGGATTGAAAACCTTAACAGAAAATTGGATAATTCTCATAAAAAAGCAAAGTACTAAAAATAAAATACAATTATAGCATTCCATTTATTAGAACATCTGTAGTAATCATACAAAGGTAATTAAAATAAAAATGAGGCACTGTTTTTAATCACTGAAGTAGTGTAAATGTATTCTATTTTCATGTATAGCTAACTAGAACAGATTTTTAAAAATACTTGGAACAGAATGTTAACTATGTAATAAAGGTAAAACTCTCAAAAAATAGATGTCATTGTTTAAAAAAACATAATAACTAATTCTAAAAGAAGTATGGTTTTGGAGCAACAAAACAAATTGTTACAAATATGTTTGAAATAATACTGTACATACATACACATATATGATGTGTATCAATTGTCATAAAATATTGATATACTATGATTGATAAATCTTGAGTTAGAATAATCTGTCTAAGGATATTTTCAAATGGAGCTTAACAAAATATATAAAAAATATTATTGCAACAGTATTTATAATGTTAACAAAATTGGATGTAATTACTGTATGGAAATTAATGGAATATTAATATCAACAAAAAATTTTTCCAAATAATGCAGGGGCAAAGATTAATTGCATTTTATAGTAACAAACCTCACCATGTGGGA